>NW_027185759.1:33299648-33312239 GCF_028583685.1 Petaurus breviceps papuanus
TACCAGCAAAACAGCCATGTCTCCTCAGTCCTTGGCAGCTCAGGGGGCAGGTCTCAAAAGTCCAGGGCAATTCAAAGCGGCCACCAGCAATTCTCTTAGTCTCTCTCTCTCCACGAGGTGCTGCTTCCAAAAAGATCTTCCGCCTCTCTCTAGTGTCTCTCCAAATCTACATCACCAGCTCCTCCCAGTTCAGGACTTTCTTTTCACATCAACAAGCCCATCCCACAGGTGGGATTAACAAACTCTGGGTTTTAACACAATCAATTTGAAAACCAAGCCAATACAGGGGAATCTTTAATTGCCATTACTATCACATCCTGTCATGTTCTTCTGAGAGATCTATGATCCTTAGGTTCTCCCTAAGCAGCCCATCTTTCAGATGAATGTTTTACTTGGGAAGAATGTCTTTTGATATTATTGCTTTTTTGCTTTCCTTCTAGATTGTCCTTATGTGTATCTGCTTTCTAAATTAGTTGACATCTCTTTTGTTTCTTTGGTGAGACTTGATATCACAAAATTAAGTTTCTTTTATTCTGCCAATTACTTTTGCTGTGCAGGCCATAAATTCCACTCATAATTTTCATTTCTCTTGTAAGTCACTCAGAAACTGTGTTGTGGTTGCATGTTCTACTCCAATTCTTCTCTGTGAAAAACATTGGATCATTTTCCTTTTTTCCCCTAGCATTTGTTCACAGATGCCTGTACTCGTTTACTAAAGCTGGAGGCCATGTTTCCAACTGTTATTTTTCTTTTCAATAGATTTATCTGTTTATGTTCAAGGTCTTTAAGTTTTCTTTTCACTGAAATTTTTAGTAGCTTCAGTCTTTTTCTCCTCTGATTTTCCCTATCACTCATTTTCTATCTCCCTCCCCTCTGTGATTTCCTTGAGGATTGAATCTCAAAATGTCTCAGTCTCCTCTTGTGCTGAGAAATTTGTGGCTCACCAGGGCTAGGTGTCTGCCTCAATTCACTTTTGGGTGGTCAGAACTGCCCAATTGGATTCTGTGCTCTTTCCCTCAGGATTGGTGGAGTATTGCACAACACACACACACACACACACACACACACAGTGTTCTGTCCCATTGTGCAGTGCCACTAGCTTTATTCCTTAATTCTTTAGCCCAGCACCAGCAGTTTACTGTTGCTACATGGTTGTGTGCCAGGACTACATTCTCTGCTAATCCTACAGAGTTGTTTGCCTCCGCACCATTAGTTCAGCACTTTGTAGAGCTGGTGCTACAGGGTTGATGGTCCCTGGAAGGTTTTTGCTCCTGATGGGCTATGGCCATCTGGCTATCACAGCCAGGATAAATGTTCATAGCCTGGAGCCAGTCTCCATGGCACTGGAAAGAGGTAGGATGGACCAAAGTATGGGGGGGGGAAGTACTTTATGGTAAGCCTATGTGACATCCTTGGGTCTGCTACTGCAGTTTCACTGCCAGTAGCATGCAAGGTAGGGAAAAGTGCTGAGTGAGCTCAGTGTTAGTACTAGTTCATGTATCTGAGGTTTGGGGATCTTTTTTTAACCTCCTTTTAGTTTCTGGGTGTCCTAGATTATGGAGATAGGTGACGTTGCTGTATCATTGATATATAATTTCTGTTTTGGAAAAGTGTGAAAGTTGGTGGGGATCAGAGAAAATTTCCAGGCCTCCATCTTATTGCTCTTATGGCCCAGCAGGCTTCCAGTTACTCCTAGTCCCAGATGGTTTTTTCCCAAGGTTTTAACTGAATTTTTTATAAGGTTACTATTCTCTTGAAGTTTCCTCCATGGACATCTCTCAAACCAAGGTATTTCCTCATGGTATTCAGAGTTTCCTTACTTTCTCATCTCATCTCTCTCAGTATCTAGGCTGGGAGACATGAATTTGGGTCAAGCTCTGCAACAAAATATGGTGGGCAGGGCCTTCCTGGTTCTAAGTATAGTGAATAAGACTAGGTCCTTGAAAAGACTCCAGGGCTACTCTAGCAGCAGGCTTTTCCTTACTATGGGTTCCAGGACACTTCCCTACCCCCGAACTATGAAGTCCTCCTTCCTGGAGTCTTCTCCCTCTGCCATTGGGATCCCACCAAAAACTCATGGGACACTGATTGATCTCTTGTTGTCGTTGAGCTGTTTCAGTTGTTTCAATTCTTCATGACTCCATTTGGGGTTTTCTTGACAAAGATACTGGAGTCATTTGCCGTTTCCTTCTCCAGTTCATTTTACAGATGAGGAAACTGAGTCAATAGGTTAAATGACTTGCCCGGGGTCACACAGCTACTATATGTCTGAAGCTGAACTTGAACTTAGGTCTTCCTGACTTTAGACCCAGCACACCACTTAGATGCACCTTTGCCTAGGGCAAAGATCTTTTTAGTCTTTGAGCTTTGCTCTAAAGTAGAAATATGAGAAAACACTCCCACTCCACTTTTTTGTAGGTGTTGAGAGGTCCAAAGATATGAAACCCTGCATATATTTTCATGTTTTCAAAGAATTGATCAGTTTTGCTCATTTTCTTTTCTTCTTCATTCTTTTTCTTTAAAAAAAATTAATCAGATTTCACTTTACACCTTACAAACTGGCAAAGATAACAAAAAAGAGGAATCGTCAGTGCTGGAATGGTTGTGGGATGATGGTGATGATGATAGCTAACGCTTATGTAGTGCTTATTATGTGCCAGGCATAACTTGAAAACTATTATCCCATTTGATCCTCACAGAAACCTTGGGAGGTATGGGATATTATGTCTCCATTTTACAGATAAGGAAATTGAGACAAAAAGATTAAGCAATTCTGTTCCCAGGATCACACAGCTGTTAAGAACTCAGGTCTTCCTGATACTGATACTTTATCCACTGTACCACCTAACTGCCCTCATAGTGCATTGTTGGTGGAACAAAGAATTGTATCACTATTATGGAAAACAATTTGTAATTATACAAATAAAATTATTAAAATATCCATACTCTTTGACCCAGAGATTTTTCAACTAAGTACATACACCAAAGAGGTCATTGACTAGAAAGTGAATGTTGCATAACTATTAATAAGTTTGACCCTAAAGAACAGATATGAGAAAACACCCCTATCCCACTCCTTTGCTAAGATATAGAGCACTGCATATGTTTTCAGATGTTTGCAATGAATTAATCAGTTTTGCTGGTTTTAATTCCTCTTACTTTTTTTTTTAATTCTTATGCAGCAGGAAGACATATAAAGAGAAATCTCACTTAAAATAACTGCAGACATATAATATAAAACATTTGGTAGTCTACCTGTCAAGACAAACCCAGGCACTACATGAACATAATCACAAAACACTTTTCACACAAAGACAGATCTAAACAACTGTGAAAATACTAATTGTGCATGGGTAGGTTGAGCCAATATAGTAAGAATGACAACTCTACCTAAATTAATTTATTTAGTGCCATACCAACCTACTAAAGAATTATTTTATAGAGTTAAAAAAAATAACAAAATTTGCCCGGAAGAACAAAAAGTCAACAACTTCAAGGGAATCAATGATAAAACATGGGAAGGAGGGAAGTCTAGCAGTATTAGACTTCAAACTATATTACAAAGTAGTGATAATCAAAACAATCAGATAATGAAATAAAGTGAAAAAATTGAGTGGTAGATAAGTGTAAAAGATTAAATATAAAATACAGAGTAACAAATGACGATTGCCCAAAGTGTTTGATAGGCCTAAAGATCCAAACTTTGGGGGTAAGAACTAAATTTGACAATGCAAATAGTTGCAATTATTTCAATTCTTTTCAATGCCGGGAAAACTGGAAATAGGTCCAGTAAAAACTGGGCAAAGACCAACATCTCACACCATATACCAAGATAAGGTCAAAATAAGTACATAATTTAGGCATAAATGGTGATGTCATAAGTAAATCAGTGGAGTATGAGAAAAAAAATTACCTGTCAGATCCATGGATGAGGGCAATTTATGACCAATCAAGGGCTAGAGAAGTAAAATGGTTAATTTTGATTACATGAAATTAAGAAGATTTTGCACAAACAACAATGCAGCCAAAATTAGAAGGAAAGGACACCAAGAAAAATACTTATAGCAAGTTTCTCTGATAAAGGCTTCGTTTCTCAAATACATAGGGACCTGAATCATTTTTGCAGAAACAAAAGCCACTCCCTAATTAATAAAGTCAAAGGATATGAACAGGTGATTTTCAGAAGAAATCAAAGCTATGATACAGTCACATTAAAAAAATGCCCTAAATCATTGTTGGAGAAATGAAAATTAAAACAACTCAGAGGTACCACTTCAAACACATCAGATTGATTGACATGAAACAAAGAAAAATGACAAATGTTAACAGGAATGTGGAAAAACAGGTACTCTAATGCACTGTTGTGCACTGGTCAAACCATTCTGGAGAACAATTTGCAACTCTGCCCAAAGGGCTATAAAACCACGCATATCTTTTGACCCAGCAGTATTACTACTAGGTCTGTATCCTAAAGAGATCAAAGAAAAGGGAAAAAGGTTTATATGTACAAAAATGTTTCTAGCAGATCTTTTAGTGGTAACAAAGAATTAGAAATTGAGGGGATGCCCATCAGACTGATTTGAACAAGTTGTGGTATATGACTTTGATGAAATACTTTTGTGCCATAAGAAATTATGAGGGGGATGGTTTTGGAAAAATCTGGGAAGATTTATATGAACTAATGCAAAGTGAAGTAAAGCAGATCCAAAAGAACATTATCCATAGTAGGTGCAATATGATCAACTGTGAAGAGCTCGTTCTGATCAATACAACGATCCAAGACAATTCTAAAAGGCTCATGATGAAAAATGATACCCATCTCCAGAGAGAAAACCGGCAGATTCTGAGACCAGATTGAAGCATACTTTTTCTTACTTTCTTTATTTTTATTGCTTTGGGTTTGTTTTGGGTAGTTTTTTTTTTAATTTCTTGTACAACGGTTTTGTTTTGTCTGGATTTTTTTTCTACTATGGTTAATGTGAAAATATGTTTTTTATTGTTTCATATGTATAATTGATATTTCTTACCTTCTCAATGGGGAAGGGAGAGAAAGAAGTGTCAAATGTTAAAAATAAAGAAAGAAAACAGAAACAAACACTTTATTATACAAAATGGCTCTCTGGAAGGGAGAAGGGAGAGCTACAGAAGAAATTTGGGTGGTAAAAAAATAAAAAAGATAACTTTTTAAATTTATTTTTTATATTTTCTTTATAGTTTTATTTTTTGCTTTTTGGAGGGCAATTGGGGTTAAGTGACTTGCCCAAGGTCACACGGCTGGTACGTGTAAAGTGTTTGAGGCCTGATTTGAACTCAGGTCCTCCTGACTCCAAGGCCGGTGCTCTATTCACCACACCACCTTGCCGCCCCAACTGTTGTTTTTTTTAATAAAAAAATACATAAATTTACAAACATTTAACAGGTAATCTCTGCAACCTCTCGCCCCCCCCCCTTTTTTGCCTTTTTTTTTGAGGGGCAACTGGGATTAAGTGACTTGCCCAAGGTCACACGGCTAGTAAGTGTAAAGTATCTGAGGTAGGATTTGAACTCAGGTCTTCCTGAGTCCAGAGCCGGTGCTCTATTCACTGCACCACATACCCATACCCCCCCCCCCTCCTTTCTTTGAGATAATTGGGGTTAAGTAATTTGTCCAGGGTCACACAAATAGTAAGTGTCTGAGGCTGAATTGGAATTCAGACCCTCCTAAGTGCAGGGCCAGTGCTCTGTCCACTGCACCACCTAGCTGCCTTTTTTGCTGCTCTTAATTGTGCCTTTATTGACAAGCTCAGTTTTAGAAACATAACATAGAAAACTATCAAAGGAAAAGCTGCTCTTAGCTAACCATTTTAAACTTAGACCAATCCTCATCCTGGAATGCCAGGCCTGGGCTCAGTTCCCCTCCTCTGTCAGCCCTGGAACTGTGACTCCAACTAGTTAGGAATCCAGCCAGAATATGATAATAATATGTCCACAGACATCTCTGTCTCTTTCTGCCAACCTGGACTGAAAAAGTGACTCACTGTGATTTTTTTTTAATTGGATTTCCTGATAATGATTTGATCTGCAATATTTTCTAGATCTGTTGAAATGATTTGGGGACAGAGAGAATACAGTCACTGTGACTAAAATGCCCATATGCTTTGACTCAGAAATTGCATTACTAGAATTAAACCTCATAGAGGTCACTGATAAGAAGATAGTCCTTTTAAAGGAATACAAAAAAAGGACATTTAAAAAAAAAGATATATAGAGATGTTCCTGAAAAGGATTGAGTTAGATGGATGGTTCAGGTCATAAGAACAACATAATAACAATGCTCAATTGCTCAGTTGCTTTCCTTCTCTTATTGCCCACCCTTCATGCATAGATACTGTTACTAAGTGATTAGTCATCAATGGTAAAGAACCAGAATGCTGTGTTAAATAAAATAAGCACTAGCAAAAGCCATAGACTTGGAATGAATTTGCAAACAGGCTAAATGAACCACATACACTGAATTATTTCTAAGAGAACTTTTGTGGTAGCAAAGATTTGGAAACAAAACAGATGACCTGCTATTCCGCCATCTTGGTTCTGCCTTCCCAATGTTGCGATTTCTATAACACTTGGAATCAGGGCTGGAGAACAGAGCAAAGAACTGGTCCCAAGACCCTCATTTAAAAAGGACTCCCAGGCCTGCCATCTACTCAGTTTCCACCTTGCCTCACTCCTTTGACTTAGACCCCATCATGATGCTAATGCAGCTTGCCCCTTCCTTCACCTTCTTTTTGTACCTTGTCTTCTTCCATTAAATTATAAGCTCCTTCAGATCAGGGACTATATTTCTTTTTCATAGTAGTATCTGCAGCACTTAGCACCTAGAAGGCCCTTAATAAATGTGTATTTATCAGATGACTGACAGATCACATTATTAATGTGATCATTGATCAGAAAGTCTATTGTCATTACATCAGGTAATGCATATTTTTAACTATGTAATTATGAATATTTAGCCAATTAGAAAAGCACCAAAGAAACTAGCTTCTTTGTCCATATCAATCAGTTTTTCATTGCTGACAGACACAAAGATTCTTTCATTCTCCCTGAGCTCAAACACTCCACCTTGATAAATAGAATAGAGTCCATATTCAGAATCTTTAGACCAGCAGCTAGTCTTCACACTTTTCAAGAGTAGGATGGGTTCTGGGTAACTTGTCACTTTGTAAATGTATTGGACCAGTTGTTTGGGGTGTTTACTCCTCTCTTCACTCAGAGTTGAGACAGATCTTCCTTCCAACTCCTGGAATCGAAAGTAGGTTTGGGAATAGATATAATAATATCCAGTTTGGGAAATGATGAGCTCACCATCCAACACGTCCACATTATGTAGGAACGAATGTCCTCTTCTTGAAGACTCCCAGTAGCTGATTTTCGAACCCGGAGCTCTTCCAAGCAATGAACCTAGACAATTTGAAAGAGCGAGAGAAGTGTTCACAGAAACTGCTACTGGAGCACAAGCGGACAATTTATTAATCCAAGACCATTTTGTTACTGAGAATATGATCATTATAATTGACATTTACACATCATGTTAAGATTTGCCAAGCACTTTACATGTTATCTCATTTGACCCTCAGGAGTCATTATTATTAAACCCAGCTGACAGTTGAAGAAACTGAGGCTGAGGAGAGTTAAGTGACCTACCCAGGGTCACAAAGGAACAGGATTTGAACTCTGGTCTTCCTGCCTCCAAATCCAGTGTGCCATTCATTACACCACCTGGTGGTCCAAATACTAACACTTTGCATGTGCCATAAAATTTCCTGTCACTCTAATCTTGGACCCTTAGAAATCAGTCCCCATGATCAGATACAAAGGCCAGTTTTTCCAGAGTTGGAACCAAAAATAAGAGAAATGATAAATTAATTGTGAGTGAAAATGAGAGCTTTGCTCATCTTGTCAGTCATTTAATCCATAAGCATTTATTAAGCACCTACTATTTGCCAGGCACTGTGCCAAGCACTGGATATGCAGAAAGAAACAAAAGACAGTCCCTGCCCTTAACAAGTTTATAAGCTAGTCAGGGAAAAAAAAAACAAGCGAACAAAAATATACAGACAAGCTACATGCAGGATAAAGCAGAAATAGAAGAGAGAGGCTCTATAATGAGCAGAGGTTAGGAAAGGCTTCCTGTAAAAGGTGGGGTAAGGAACTGTTATTAGTTGGTTCTTTAAGGAAGCCAATAAGTAAAGACAATGAAGGAGGCATTCTAGTCATGGATGATGACCCAAGAAAATGTCTGGAGCTAAGAGATAGGCTGTCTTGTTTGTGAACAACCAGGGTCACTGGATCAAAGAGTACAAAGTAGGAAGAAAGGTGTAAGAAGATTGGAAAGCTGATGCATGGGAGGCCTGAGTGAGGAAAAGTTTTCAATGCCAAAGAGAAGCTCTTGTAGTTGATCCTATAGTTTAATGAGTGGCAGGTGGGGGGGTGACATGGACGGAGCTGTGCACTAGAAAAATCTCTTTGGTAATTAAATGGAGGATGGACTGGAATGGGGAGAGACTTGATCCACCAGCAGCTAGCACAATTGTCCAGGTGTGAGGATATTCAGTGGCATCACTATTTTGGGGTGGTAGGTAGGGGAAAATGGGGAGAAAATTTGTAACTCAAAATCTTGTGGAAATGAAAGATGTAAAATAAAAAATATATAAATTATATTTTAAAAAAAGAATCAGAGGGCAAAATAGAGGTTGAAAGAATCCACCAATCACCTCTTGAAAAAGACCCCCGCAAAAAAACTCCTAGGAATATTATAGCTAGGTTCTGGAGTCCCCAGATCAAGAAGAAAGTATTATAAGTGGCCAAGAAGAAACAATTTGAATATTGTGGAAACACAATCAGGATAACACAGGATCTGGCAGCTTCTACACTGAGGAATTGAAGGGCTTGGAATACGATATTCTGGAGGTCAAAGGAACTAGGATTAAAACCAAGAATCACCTACCCAGCAAAACTGAGTATCATGTTTCAGGGGAAAATATGGTCATTTAGTGGAATACAGGACTTTCAAGCATTCTTGATGAAAAAACCAGAGTTGAATAGAAAATCTGACATTCAGATACAAGAAGCATGAGAAGGTAAACAGGGAAAAGAAATCATAAGGAGCTTATCAAAGTTCAACTATTTACATTCCTACATGGAAAAATGATAATTGTAACTCATGAAACTTTTCTCAGTATGAGAATAGTTGAAGGGAATATAAATGTGTGTGTGTGTATATAGGAGGGTATATGGCCATATGAATACAAGTGAGTGTATGTATATATATATATATATATATATATATGTATATATATGTATGTATACAGGCATACATAGACAGAGGGCACAGGACCAATTGAATAGGAAGGGATGATATTTAAAAGGTGAAATTGAGAGGTGAGAGACAAATATAATGAGAGGAGATGGGCAAAGACAGAATGGGGTAAATTATCTCATATAGAAGAGGTAAGGGAAAACTGTTACAATGGAGGGGAAGAACAGGAAGGCAAAAGGGAACGGGTTAACCTTACTCTTACTGAATTTGGCTTAGGGAGGGAATGACATACACACTAAATGGGGTATCTTGCCCTACAGGAGAGTAGAGTCTTCACACTCAAATGGCAAAGGAGATAAGAGGGGGGATGATGGAGGGGAGGGCAGGTTGCGGGGGAGGGAAGTTAGAAGCACACATTTTTGAAAAGGGACAGGGTCAAAGTAGAGAGTAGAACAAGTTGGGGGGTGTATGGATAGGATGGAGGGAAATATAGTCAGTCTTTCACGATATATCCACTATGGAAATGTTTTTGGTAGCTACACTTGTACAACCTATATTGAATTACCTATCTTCCCAGTAAGGGTGGGTAACAAGGGAGGAATAGAAAGAATCTGGAATTCAAAGTTTTAAAATCAAATGTTTAAAATGCATATATATAATTTTTTTTATATGCAACTGGGAAATAAGATATACAGGCACTGGGGTATAGAGATCCATCTTGCCCTACTGGAAAGTTGGAGGGGGAATGGAGGAGGATATAGGAGAGCAGATTGGGGCAGAGGGTATACAGTGGGATCACTGTTTTGGGGTGGTGGGTAGGGGAAAGACCAGGAGAAAATGTGTAACTCAAAATCTTGTGGAAATGAATTATGTAAACTAAAAATAAACATAAAATTTAATTTAAAAAAAAAGATTGAGTGGGTCAAAGAATAAATCATAGAAACAACCAATAACTTCATTAAAGATAATAACAATAAGACAACATTCCAAAATTTGTGGAATGCAGCCAAAGTAGAATTTAGGAGCAAATTTGTATCTCTAAACACTTACATCAATAAAAGAGAAAATGAGCAGATTAATAAATTGGGCATGCAACTAAAAAAAAAAAAACCAAACTAGAAAATAAGTAAATTTAAAATCCCCACTTAAACACTCAATAGAAATAGATAATGGAGATCATGAAATGAAAGGACAGATTAAAAAAAATTAAAGGTTAAACAAACCACTTAACTAATAAATAAAATTAGGATTTGGCTTTATGAAAAAACAAATAAAATAGATAAACCATTGATTAATATGACCTTAAAAAAAAGAAGAAAACAAAATTACCAGTGGGAAAAATGAAAAGGGCACATGAACCACCAGTTAAGAGGAACTTAAAGCAATAAAAGGAACTATTTTGCCCAATTGTATGCCAATCAAACTGACAAATGAAATGAAATAGATGAATATTTACAAAAATATAAATTGCCCAGATGAATAGAATAGGAAATATAACACACAAAAAAAAATATGATTGTATCAATAGAAGCAGAAAAGCTTTTGACAAAATACAACACTCATTCCTATTCAAAACACTAGAAAGCACAGGAATAAATGAAGCTTTTTTTTTTTTTAAATGCTTTATTAACTTCTGATTTACATCATTCGTTTCCGCCAGATTTTGAGTTACAAATTTTCTCCCCGTTTTTCCCCCACAAATCCCCCCAAAAGAGCAGTCCCACAGGATATCCCCACCTCCAATCTGCTCTCTCCCATATTTTCTCCCATACCCATTTCAACTTTTCCAGTGGATCTCTATGCCTCAGTGCCTGTATATCTTATTTCTTAATTACATGTAAGATGGTATTAATAATAGTATACACACACACACACACACACACACACACACACACACACACACACATATATATATATATATATATATATATATATATTTGAATATTTGATTTTAAAACTTTCAATTCCAGATTCATTCCCTTCCCCCACTGCCACCCACCCCCACTGGGGAGACAAGCAGTTCAGTATAGGTTGTACATGTGCGGCTAATGCAAAACAATAACACAGTAGATATATTGTAAAAGACTGACTATATTTCCCTCCCTCTTATCCCACCTCCCACTTGTTCTATTCTCTACTTTGATCCTGTCCCTTTTCAAAAGTGGGTGCTTTCAACTTCCCTCTCCCCAAGCCTGCCCTCCCTTCCATCATCCCCCCTCTCATCCCCTTCCCCCCCTATTCTCCTGGAGGGTGAGATCCCCTATTTAGTGTTTATTTCCCTCCCTCCTCAAGCCAGATTCAATAGGAATAAGGTTGACCCATTCCCTTTTGCCTTCCTATTCTTCCCCTCCATTGTAACCATTTTCCCTTGCCTCTTCTGTATGATAGTTTGCCCCAATCTGTCTCTCCCCATCTCCTCTCATTATATATTCCTCTCACCTCTTAATTTCACCTTTTAAGTATCATCCCTTCCTGTTAAATTGGTCCCGTGCCCTCTCTCTATGTATACCTGTAAACATATATACACACATTCACATATGTATTCGTATGCCCGCATATCCTCATATAAAGACATACATACATACATACATACATATATATGTATATATATATTTCTAATCCCTTCAACTACTGAGAAAAGTTTCATAAGTTACAATTATTGTTTTTCCATGTAGGAATGTTAATAGTTCAACTTTGATAAGTTCCTTATGATTTCTTTTCCCTGTTTACCTTCTCATGCTTCTCTTGCTTCTTGTATCTGAATGTCAAATTTTCTATTCAACTCTGGTTTTTTTCAGCAAGAATGCTTGAAAGTCCTGTATTCCACTGAATGACCATATTTTCCCCTGAAACATGATACTCAGTTTTGCTGGGTAGGTGACTCTTGGTTTTAATCCCAGCTCCCTTGACCTCCGGAATATCACATTCCAAGCCCTTCGATCCCTCAGTGTAGAAGCTGCCAGATCCTGGGTTATCCGGATTGTGTTTCCACAATATTCAAATTGTTTCTTCCTGGCTGCCTGTAATATTCTCTCCTTAATCTGGGAATTCTGGAACCTGGCTATAATATTCCTAGGAGTTTTCTTTTTGGGATCTTTTTCAGGAGGTGATCGGTGGATTCTTTCAACCTCTATTTTGCCCTCTCATTCTAAAACATCAGGGCAGTTTTCTTTGAGAACTTCCTGGAGGATGCTTTCCAGGCTCTTACTTTGGTCATGGCTCTCAGGCAGTCCAATAATTTTTAAATTGTCTCTCCTTTATCTATTTTCCAGGTCAGTGGTTTTTCCCATGAGATA
>NW_027185759.1:33317239-33322227 GCF_028583685.1 Petaurus breviceps papuanus
GGAATTCTGGAACCTGGCTATAATATTCCTAGGAGTTTTCTTTTTGGGATCTTTTTCAGGAGGTGATCGGTGGATTCTTTCAACCTCTATTTTGCCCTCTCATTCTAAAACATCAGGGCAGTTTTCTTTGAGAACTTCCTGGAGGATGCTTTCTAGGTTCTTACTTTGGTCGTGGCTTTCAGGTAGTCCAATAATTTTTAAATTATCTCTCCTGGATCTATTTTCCAGGTCAGTGGTTTTTCCCATGAGATATTTCACATTGCCTTCTATTCTTTCATTTGTTTGGATCTGTTTAACAGCATCTTGATTTCTCATAAAGTCATTAGCTTCCATTTGCTCCAATCTAATTCTGAAGCAATGATTCTCCTCAGTGAGCTTTTGAGATTCTTTTTCCATCTGGCAAATTCGACTTTTTAAGGCATTCTTCTCCTCGTTGCCTTTTTGAGCCTCCTTTGCCATTTGAGTCAGTCTGTTTTTTAAGGTATTATTTTCTTCAGTCAGGCTGTTGACTCTCATTTCATAATTTTCTTGCATTGTTCTTATTTCTCTTCCCAATTTTTCCTCCACTTCTCTTATCTGCTTCTTAAGGTCCTCCATGGCCTGTAACCAGCTTGTATTTTCCTTTGAAGCTTTTGGTGCAGGAGTTCTGACTTCACTGTTTTCCTCCTGTTCCATGCCTTGCTCCTTCTTATCCCCAAAATAGGAGTGTAATGTTGGAATCTTCTATCTGCTTTGTTTCCTTTGCCTGCTTATTTTGCCACTCAATTATTTGACTTTTGGGCTTTTTGCCACAGTAGGACTCTGCCACCAGAAAGGGGAGTTTTCGTCCCAAACCTGGGGTTTTCTCAGCTGCCGGAGGTATTAGATGGGTGCCCTCTCTGAGGTCTCCACATGCTCTGGCAAGCTGGATACACTCCCCAGGACCTCCACCCTAGACTGCAATCCAGGTCCAAGCAGGTTAAAGCAAGAGCGATTACCCCTCATACTGGTGCTTAGTCCCCGTACACTCTGCAGGCCAGGAGCTGAAGCCGCCACGTGGCACTGGCTGGCTGTGCTGGCGTCTCAGCAGTTTCTCGCCCCCGAGGGTAAAAGCCACGCACTCCCACTTACTGGGTCCCAAAGTCCAGACTGCACTGGCCTCTCACCTTGTCCTTCGCATCTATGTATTGATAAATCTGGAAATGGCCACAGCTGCTGCTGATCTGGAGTCCCTCTGACAGTCGGCTGGTCAGGCCCGCCCTGGGGCTAAAGCCTCGGCGTGGGGCTGGGCTCAGCTCCCAGAGCGCTGTGCTGGCCGATTCCTGCCGGCCTGCCGGGCTGTCCTCAGCTAGAGGTTAGCCTCTCTGTGTCATTTTGTGGGTTCTGGAGCTCCAAAGTTTGTTTAGAGTCCCCTTTTTACATGGATTGGGGAAGGTGGAAGCTGGAGCCGTGGGAAGGTCATGCTTCTATTCCACCATCTTGGCTCCACCCCCAAGGTTCCAAATGAAGCTTTTCTTAAAATGATAAGTGCTATCTATCTAAAACGAAGAACAAGCATTTTCTGTAATGGGGACAAACTAGAAGCCTTCCTAATAAGATGAGGGGTGAAGCAAGGGTATCCATTATTGCACACTAATCAATATTGTACTAGAAATGTTAGCTAAAGTGATAAAAGAAGAAAAAGAAAGGGAAGGAATAAAGATAGGCAATGAAGAGCCAAAAAGATGATATGATAGCATTCTACTATGATACATATTGGCTGCTGTATAGGGTATACCTAATCTAGTCCACTGATCAATGACTCTTTCTTAACCATCACCAGATTGTTTGGTTGATTAATGCTTTGTAATACAGTTTAACAGGTGGTACTATTTTCATATGGGCAGCTAGGTGGTGCAGGTCTGGGGTCAGAAAGACTCAACTTCATGAGTTCAATTCTGGCTTCAGACACTTACTTCAGACACTTGGGCCTGATGACCATGCCACACTTCTGTTTACTCCTCCCTTTTTGTTTCCAGGATCCAGAATAAACTCCTTTGTCATTTAAAACAAAACAAAACCAAAAAAAAAAAAAACTGGGCAAGTTATTCAACCCTGTTTGCCTCAGTTTCTCCATCTGTAAAATTAGCTGGAGGAGGAAAGGGAAAACCACTCCAGTATCTTTGCCAAGAAAACCCCAAATACAAAGAGTCAGACACGACTGAATGACTGACGATAAACTGGTAGGCCACCTAGAGAATCAACTGAAAACTAGTGGAAATAATGAACAATTTTAGCAAGATTTTGTAAGATATAAAAGAAACCCACAAAAATCATCAGCATTTCTATATGCTACCAGCGAAAACCCAGCGGGAAAAGATAAAAATTCCATTTGGGGGAGGCTATGTGGCACAGTGAATATGGCACTGGCCCTAGAGTCAGGAGAACCTGAGTTCAAATACAACCTCAGACACTTGACACACTTACTAGCTGTGCGACCTTGGGCAAGTCACTTAACCCCAATTGCCCTGCCCTTCTCCCTCCAAAAAAAGAGAAATTCTATTTCAAATAACTACAGATAATATAAAATATTTGGAAACCACCTGCCAAAACTTACCTAGGAACTACATGAACACAATTACAAAACACTTTTCATACAAATTAGATAGATCTAAGCAATTAGAGAAATATTAATAGCCTGTGGGTAGGTTAAGCCAACATAATAAAAATAACAATTCTACCTTAGTGAATTTATTTATTCAAAATTCTACCAATCAAACCACCAAAGAATTATTTTATAGAGCTAGAAAAAAATAACAAGGGGCAGCTAGGAGGCGCAGTGAATAGAGCACCGGTCCTGGAATCAGGAGGACCTGAGTTCAAATCTGAGCTCAGACCCTTGACACACTTACTAGCCGTGTGACTTTGGGTGAGTCACTTAACCCCAATTGCCCTCCAAAAAAACCCAAAAAACAAAAAACAACAAAAAAGAAAAAGAAAGAAAAAATAACAAAATCCATTTTGAAGAAGAAAAGGTCAAGATTATCAAAGGAATTAATGAAAAAACAGTAAAGGAAGGAAGCTTAGCAGTATCAGATACCAAACTATATTACAAAGTGGGAATCAAAGATGCAAACTTTTGGGGCAAGAACTCACTATCTGACAAAAACTACTGGGAAAACTGGAAATCAGTCTGGCAAAAACTAGAATTAGACCAACATCTCATGTGTATACCAAGATAAGGTCAAATGGGTACACCATTTAGACATAAAGGGTGATATAAGTAAATTAGGGGAGCATGGAAAAAGTTTTACCTTTCAGATCTAGTAAAAAGGAAAGACTTTATGCCTAAGCAAGAGAGAGAGAATCACAGGAGGGAAAATAGATAATTCTGATTACATTAAATTAAAAAAAAATTTATACAAACAACACCAATACAGTCAAAAATAAAAGGAGGAAACTGAGGGGAATTTTTTTTTCAGTGTTTCTCTAATAAAAGCTTCATCTCTCAAATATATAGGGACTTGAGTCAAATTTTTAAAGGATATGAACAGGCAGTTTTCAGAAGAAATCAAAGTTATCTATAGTCATAAGAAAAAATGCTCTAAATCAATAATAAAGAAATGCACATTAAAAACAACTCTGAGGTACCCCCTCATACTCATCAGTTTGGCTGACATGACAGAAAAGGAAAATAACCAATGTTCGAGGAGATGTTGAAAAATAGGCACACTAATGCACTCTTGGTGGAGCTGTGAACTGATTCAACCATTCTGGAGAACTATTTGGAACTATATCCAAAGGGCTATAAAACCGTAAATCCTATGATCCAGCAATACTACTACTAGGTTTGCATCCTCTAGAGATCAAAGAAAAAGGAAAAGAACTTAATCTATAAAAAATATTTCCAGCAACTCTTTTGGTGATGGCAAAGAACTGAAATTTGAGGGGATGCCTATCAATTGGGGAATGACTGAAGAGGTTGTGGTGTATGGTCATGATGGAGTACTATTGTGCTATAAGAAATGATGAGGATGGATTCAGAAAAACCTGGAAAGTCTCATATGAATTGATGCAAAGTTAAGTGAGTAGAACTGGATGCACAATGTATAGAGTAGCTGCAATATTGTAACAATTTTCAACCATGAAAGACTTCACTGTTCTGATGAGTACAATCATCTAAGACAATTCCAAAAGATTAATAATGAAAAATGCTACCCACCTCCAGAGATAGAACTGAGGAACTCTGAGCACAGACTGAAACATATGTTAAAATTTTCTTCATATTTCTTAGTTTTGGTTTTGCTTTGGTATGGGGGTTTTTTTTTGGTTTGGGTTTTGTTTTTTTTTGCAATATGACTAATATAGAAATTTATTTTGCATGACTTCACATATAAAATGGGGATCACATTGCTTTTCTTTTCAATGAGCAGGGTAGGTGAGGGACAGAATTTGTAATTCAAAATTCTAAAAAATGAATGTCTAACCAGAACACATCCGGGATGAATTGGAGGTGATCTCAGAGGAAAGGCATGATGATTAACGAGGACCAGAAAAGGCTTCTAGTAGATGGGATTTTAGCAGAAGAAAGCCAGGAAGCTAGGAGGAAGAAATAAGGAGAAAGCATTTCCAGGAAAGGACAACAGCCTGTGAACATGCCCAGGTGTGAGGAGTGTCTTGTGTGGGGAAAAAAAAAAAAAAAAAAGGCCAGTATCAGTGGATTATAGAGTATATGGAGAGGAGAGTGAGGTCTAAGGTAGGAAGGGGCCAGGTTATGAAAGGTTTGTTTTAAAGCCCCATAGGTTTTATATTTGATTCTGGAGGTAACAGGCAACCACTGGAGTTTATCAAATAGGGGAATAACATGATCAGACCTGCACTTTTGGAAGATCACTTTGATGACTGGGTGGAGAATGGACTGGAGTGGGAAGACTTGAGGAGGGAAAGTCAACCAGAAGACTAGTTGCTACAGTGTAGGTATGAGGTGATGAGACCTGCATCAGGGATGGTGGTAGTGTTAGAGGATGGCG
>NW_027185759.1:33322327-33323496 GCF_028583685.1 Petaurus breviceps papuanus
GAGGAAGGAGAGAGGCGGGTGAGATGGGCAGTAGAGACCATGGGTTCGTGCTTCCGATCTGATGGGAAGCACGAACCGGGGAGGGGGAGGAAATGGGGGCATATAGGACAGATCTTTCAAGCATAGCAACAGCTTAGGTGGAATAAGAAGTTGGAGTTAAATGCTTGAGTGCCTGGGAGCATAGCAGTACCCTAGCCAGCATCATCAGGTTACAAAGAAGGGAAGATCTGGGGAGGAAAAGAATGAATTGCTTTAGACATGCTGAGTTTAAGATGTATACAAGACATCCTAATTTGAGATATCCAAGAGGCGGTTGAAGGTGAGAGCCAAAGAACAGTAGAGAAGGATAAATAGACTTGAGAATTAACTACATAGGAATGATCATTCAGTTCATGGGAGCTGATAAAATCATTAAGGGCATTCATATAAAGAGATAAAAAGTCCTAGAAACAAAGCTTTGAGACATCCACAGATGAGAAGAAATGTCCGTGGATACCAACCAAGATGGCAGAGAAGCAGAAAGAAATATGGCCAAGCCAGCCCCCACAAAGATCTAGAGGATCCATGGCTAAACACCTTCAAAAAATTTGTCATTTCTTAACTCTGCAATCTGGCTTCCAACTTCATCATTCAACTGAAATTCCTAAAATTACCCATGATCTCTTGATTGCCCTCTCTAATGACCTTTCCTCAAACTTGATCCTTCTTGACCTCTCTGCAGCCTTTGGTTACCCTTTTGTCCCTGATACTTTTCCTTCTATGCTTTGACACTGCTTTCTCCTGGTTCTTCTCCTACCTATCTCTTACTAATAATAAATGCTTATTGTCTGATCGAATGACCTCTCTGACCATTTCTTCTCAGTCTCCTTTGCTTGTGCTGTCTTCCCCTATTACATTGTAAGTTCCTAGAGGGCAGGGGGTACCTTTGTTTTTATTCATATTCATATCTTTAGCACAGTGCCTTGTACACAAGTCACATAATAAATGTTGATTGATTCGTTGTCAGTACCTAGAAGAGAGAGAGAGAGAGATAGACAGACAGACAGACAGATGTGGATGATAGATTAGATAGATAGATGGATGGATGGATGGATGGATGGATGAATAGATAGATAGATAGATGATAGATAGATAGATAGATAGATAGATAGATAGATAGATAGATAGAT
>NW_027185759.1:33323506-33409102 GCF_028583685.1 Petaurus breviceps papuanus
GATAGATAGATAGATAGATAGATAGATAGATAGATAGATAGATAGATAGATAGACAGACAGACAGATCGATCGATCCCATGAAGCTTTTTTCAGGCACCACTGAATGCTGGAAATACAAAGAAAGGCAAAAACATGACCTGCCCTCAAGGAAATTAAAAATACTATGTTCAAGATGTTTGATGTACATCAATCAACCACCACTTATTAAGCACCTACTACATTCCAGACACTGTTCTAGGTGCTAAGGATAAAAAGACAAAAACCAAATAATCCCTGCCTTCAAGGAGTTTACATCCTAATGGGGGAGCCAACATATGCAAAAATAAGTATATGTCAAATGTAGGAACAGGAATTGTACAGATTACATCAAGACAGTAAACTCCCACTTCCACTTCTGGCCAACACCTTCTCACAGTTGGGAGAACTCACTTTTAGAGTCATCTTGGGGCACTGAGACTTTCTGTGACTTACTTGGAGTCAACACAGCCCAAACATATCTGATGTGCGATTTAAACCCTGGTCTTCCTGCCTCCAAGGCCAGCTCTCTTAACACAATGTAATTCTGAGGCGGAAGACACTAGATAATTAAAAACAAAGCTGATTGCAACAGGGGAAAGAAATCCAGACAAGTTCTCTAGAATAATTAGAGAGGGAGAGGTCAGCTGAAGAGATCATGGATGGTTATACAGAGGATATGGTATATTTTCAGGTATGACTAAATAAAAATAGCTGGTTTTCAATGTTGTCATTGTCTTCCCTGTGCCTAGTCCAGTGCCTTGAACATAGTAAGTGGTTAACAAATACTCATAGATGAATGATTGATTGGTTGATGTGCATAGAAGGCCAGTGACCACAGACTGAGACAGTGCTTGAAATACAGAGGAAAGTGGGGAAGAAGGAGTCTGAGGAAGTGGAAGGAAGAAAAGGCAGGTTTTTCATTGCTTGGAAACAATAGAACTTAATTTTTAAAAATGAAATAAAATGGATCTCTTTTTAAAAGTGCAGATAAGATGTATGTATAGAATCTTCTATAGAATCTAATTGTGAAACATCTAAACATATAATATGTAGTATAGTATTTATAATAATGTGCAATGCTTTGCTCATTTTTCAGGTTTGTCTTAAGGGAAACGAGCCAAATTTGCCTGCACTGAGCATGGACTGCCACAGAACCCCCCAAAATATTCAGGAGATGTGCGCCCTTCAGACACATAACTTGGTGGATGTTGGTTCAGATGTTAGGATTCTCCCTAACCAGTCTCCTGGTCTTTACTTGCCCCACTGTCTCACTCCTGCTAATGCTTCTCTTCACCCTCAGCCTACACATTGCCTAGCACATCACTGATGATAGACTCAAGCACCTTCTAATCAATTACCATGGTTCTTTCTTGGCTTTCTTCCTTTCAACATTGAACCTATGATTAACCATTTTAACGAGGCACTGGCTTCCATTCCAAGGTACCTGAATCCCCTGATTAGACAATCCTTCGATCTTGGTCATCCCTCCTATCCCCTTCTCTACTTACTCCATCATCTCAAGACTTCCTAAGTCACAAAACCACATTGACTGAGTAATAAAAAGCCCATCAACCTGACCTCACTGCTTTGGGGCTCTTTTATTCACCTCTGATGATGGGATCAGAGATTTAGAGCTGGAAGGTACCTCTGATGTCATCTGTCTAAACTCCCTTATTTTACAGTTGAAGAAAATCAGTGTCAGAGACAGTGGATGATTAATTGGGTAATAAGCATTAGAACACAGAGTTGAACCCAGGTTCTGATTCCAGGTCCAGCACTCATATCCTCAAGGTCATTCTCCTTTCTCACTTACCTTCTGGTTAACGATTCGTCAACTCTTAGCAATGCTGCCTTCCCAGTAGTCCTTAACTTTGTCCTCTACTCTTGACTTACACTACTACCAGCCTTGTTTAAACATTCATCATCTCTCCCTTGGACTATCACAACAGCCTCCCAACCTCAATCCCTGCTCTAACCTATGCTTCATTTAGCTGCCAAAATCATCCAAGGCCATATTCACAGGTCTGTCCTGCTCAAAAACTACTTCTATTGGATCTTTCTTTTGAGTCATTTCAGAGACATTCAACTCTTTGCGTCCCCATTTGGAATTTTCTTGATTAAGATACAGGAGTGGTTTGCCATTTCCTTCTCCAACCCATTTTACAGGTGAGGAAACTGAGGCAAACAGAGTTAAGTGACTTGCCCAGGGTCACACAGCTACTAAGTATCTGAGGACACATTTGAACTCAGGAAAATGAGTCTTCCTGACTCCAGGCCTGGCACTCTACCCACTTCAGTGCCACCTCGATGCCCTGTTATATCTAGGATAACATATATACTCCTTTGTCGGGGATTTCAGGCTCTTCAAGGACAGACTCCAATTTAGCCTCATTTCCCATGTGTCCCTTTCATCCATTCTATGTTCCAATGTATACTATTAGTTCTTCACTGAGCTGTCATGTCTGTGAACATGCAGGCTACGCTCTATGGGTATGCGTATGGGTAGAGAGCACTGCTACCTCAAGTCCGCCCATTGAAATCCTCTCTGTTAAAAAAAAAAGTGTCACTGAAGCATTTTTGAAAGCTCCCAGAAAGGAAGGGTGATCAGAAGGAATCAGACAGCATGAGGCTGAATTTATTATGTGTTTTTTTGAAGCAAGCTATACATAAGAGATTCATGTTTTCACTTACCCTCTTTTGTTGTTCAACTTTGTATACAGAAATGTCCTCTTACATTTTATTTTATTAGTGTTCATTAAATTTCAAATAAAAACAATTAAAAAAAAAACTTTTTCTTTGATGGCCCATCTTAAGGCTGCTTTCCTCATGAAGCCTGCCTTCAGCCTCCTCCCTTCTCCCCCCCAAAACTGTTATCCTCCTCAAATTTTCTCAGCTTTTTTTTTTTTGCTTTCTAATTTATACTGTGTTCATTTTGCACATTTATCTTAAAACCTTCCCCTTCCCAAGCCCATTAGAGTATCAGCTCCTTCCTTCTTTCTATCCCCATCTTTCTTTCCCAGATCCTTGCAAACTACAATCATTTAATATAATCAAATTGAGTTGAAATGAGGAAAAAAAAAAAACACCCCACATATTGGGTGAGTTTCTTACTTCTAGAAAAGCTAGAACCCATCTGCCTGTTTCCAGTGAGATGAGCTGCTACTCTCTGGATAGCACTCTGTTTTAACTTTTCTCTGGCTCCAGAAGAGTCATTCCGCCTCTTATCTAGAAGGGAAGACAAAATGGTTAGGACATTGGTCGAACTACTGAAATTAACCTTAAAGTCCACAGATATCATCAGTTGAGGAGATTTTAAAAGCTATACCATGTTTCCAAAGAGAATCCCATCATTCAGTAAGGCAGGAAAGAGAGATTGTAGGAGGGGAGAGGGAACAAGACTTTTTATTAGCTCCCTACTATGTGTTCAGAGCTTTTACAAATATTCTCATTTTTATCTTCACAACCACACTAGAAGGGAGGTTCTATTATTATCTCCATTTTACAGTTGAGGAAACTGAGGCAAGCAGACAAGCAAAAACCCCTCATCTCATTGTGGACAATCTTCGAGTAATAACCCTCTCCAAACTTAGCTAGGTTTGTCTTAGGACCTTATCCACCTGTACTCCCAATCCTCCTAGTTTGGTAGAACCAAACAGGGCCTAAAGCACATGGACCTGTAAGATCCAAGGGTACCTTCATATTCATTGGAATACAACATTCTCAATTGTTAAATAACTGATAATGCCTCCCACTGTCTCTGATGTTTGGACTTTGGCATTAAATAGGCTGCTGGGTGGTGGTACAGTGGCTAGAACTCAGAACCTGAAATGAGGAAGACCTGAGTTCAAATCCTGCCTCAGAAACTTAGTTTTGTGACCTTAGGCAAATCACTCAATCTCTCAGCCTCAGTTTCCTCTCCTGTGAAATGGGGATAAAAATAGCATCTGCATCCCAGTTGAGAGCATGAAATGAGATAAAATGTGTCAGTCACTTTGCAAGCCTACATTACTAGCTATTTCTAAATATGGAGTTTCTTATAACTAGCTTACATTACAACTCTGTTATAATGCAGTTTGGTGAAAGGAATTTTCTTACTGATAAGATTTTTTCCCCCAATGGTGATATTCAGAAATTCCACAAGCCTTGGAAAGTTATCTGGTGGCACTGAGAGGTTAGGTGAATTACCTTTGGTCATATATCAAGTGTGTATTAGAGGTAGGGCCTTACTCCAAATCTTTTGGATTCTGATGGGCCCACTATATCGGCTATGCTGTTTCCTCTCCCAGAATGTTTGGGAAATCGAGCAAGGCCTTTGAAAGGCAAGGAAGAAACCTATGTCCATCACTAACTATAATTTTAAAGAGAGAGCCATGGGGCGGCCAGGTAGCACAGCGAGTAAGAGCACCAGCTCCAGTATCAGGATTGACCTGGAGATCGAATCCTGGGCTCAGACACTTAGCACCCACCCAGAAACACCTGGCTGTGTAACCTTGAGCAAGTTACTTAATGACTGGCCGTGTAACCTTGAACAAGTTACTTAACCCCGATTGCTTAAATAAAAAAAAAAAAGAAAGAGAGAGCCGTGAGGGGTGGCTAGGAGGCACAGTAAATAGAATACCGGCCCTGGAGTCAGGAGGACCTGAGTTCAAATCCAACCTCATACACTTAACATTTACTAGCCATGTGACCTTTGGCAAGTCACTTAACCCCAATTGCCCTGTCTTCCCCCTCCAAAAAGCAAAAAAAAAAAAAAAAAGTGATGTCTTCTCAAGTTTGAAACTATATATGAAATATTCTTTATTTTCTTGGGGGTTTTTTGTCTGTTTTCCCTTGCAATACAGCTAATATGGAAATGTTTTCATGACCACTCAAATGTAACTGATATCAAATTTTTCTCCTTTTAAAGGAGGGAGGGAAAGGAGAGAAGGAGAGAATTTGGTACTCACAATTTACAAAAATGAATATTAAAAATTCTTTTACACATAATTGGGAAATATTTAATGAAATACATAAAAGTATATTAAAAAGGAAAAAGAAAATACATAAAGTAACAACTCCACCAGAGACAATTTGGGAACTCCATGGTTCAAACACTCAGATTCTTGCCTTAGGTACAAACGACCAGTTCCTCTCTCTGGGAATCAGAGGCAGCTCTTTCCTCCTCCATCGAAATTCTCTCCTGCAGAAAAGTAGACTGTCCCCTCCTCAGACACTTCCTGACTGTGATCAGGGCTCAATAAAACCAGAGAAGACAACACCTGCAGCCATTCTGGGGTTCTATTTCCTCACCTCTGACACAGCTGCTCTCCCTCCATCCCCAGGAGGGCAATCTAAACGGCAGCCCAGGTGCTCTATATGCAGACACGATAGACAGGTGCTACAGGCTTGGTTCTAATTCCTATGAAATAATCAACTGGAGGCAGTAACTTGATGGCTTAGTGGCTAGAGGCCTGGCCTTGGAGCCAAAAGCACTTGGATTCAATTCCTGTCTCTGGCATCTGTTAGTTCTGTGACCCTGAATAAGTTCCTTAACCCTTCAGTGCCCCAGGCAGCTCTCTGAGACTAAAGACTTTCCACAGTGAGTTTTCCGCAGGAATGAAATCAGAAACCTGAACCAAAAAAACAGAGGAACCAGAAGGATTCTGGAGGAAGCACGAGGAGGAACCTGGGTATAAATAAGTGAAAAAAGCTTTATCATGGAATTGCAGAATCTCATAGTGGAAAGGTCATCTAACCCCAAATGTTTATTCAAAGGACACTCAGTCCAACTGCCAACTAAATAGCTGGGTGGAGCAGTTGATAGATTTGGAGTCAAAAAAACCTGAGTAGAACTCTGGCTTCACATTCTCCCTAGAAGTGTGACTCTGAGAGTCACTTAACTAACCCTCTTCAGCCTGTTTTCTCATCTTTAAAACGAGAGGGTTGGATTCAGTGGCCTTGAAGGGCCCTTCCTATAAACAGGAATCCTCCCTCCAACATTTCCCACAAATGGATATCCAGCTGCCACCAAAGGAGAACCCACTGGCTCCTGGGAATTGTCCCATGGACAACAGGAACAGTGATAGTCATGAAGAACAATAAGATTTAAAATCACAACTCACATTTAGGAAGTGCTTTGAATTTAGTGACCCCATCTGGGATCTGGTTTCAAAAGAATGATTGTCCTCATTAGAGATGCAGAGTGGGTTCAGCAGGGTCAGGGTGTATGTTGCCAGTGAGAAGGATTTTACTTGTGGAGAGAGATGGTGGAGGAAAGGGTTCATGTACAAAGAAAGGCTGTTTATTAGATTGGGGAAGGGGAAAGTATCAGTGAATGGAACTAAGGAATTCAAGTGGATGGAAGCAGAGTAAAAGGTTCCCCACCATGTTAGAATACAGATGATCTGACAAGAAAATTCATTTGTTTTTTTTTTATGTAAATGTGGAATTCCAATGAAAATTGTTTCTACCTTGACTTGTAGAAGAATCCTCAGAGATTGTCAAAAGCTCCTGCAAATATGATCAAATAATTTTATTTAGAATTCTAGGCAAGATTGTTTTGTTCACAGCTCTCTTAGGTCAGCCCCTTAAGCAAGGCCTGAGAGTGCAGCAGGAAGTGTTTGTTGACTGACTGACCTACCTTTCTAATTAGCTGCTGGAGTTGCCATCTGAATTGCAGGCATAGGACGTCTCCCTGCTCTGCATCACCACTGGGGTCTCCCAAGTATTCCTTTGTTAGGCATGCCAGGCTGCTCTGAGAATTTCTACCTTGTAGCTCTGTCAGCTGGGCAAAAGTTATATCAAAACACCATGAGGAGCTGTATTCCTGGATATCCTTTGGATACACATCAGCAATTGTTTTCAATTTCATAAAAACCTTTGCCTTGCCACCACCCTATTTTCCTTCCCTTAGGCCTAGTCCCCACCCCAGCGTGGCCCTGGCCTGGCCTGGCCTGCCCCACCCGGAGTCCTTCATTGGCTACCTCCTTGCCTATTCACCCAACCCTCCAAATAGCAGTAAGAAGAGACTAACTACTAAGTTGGAAACTCCCAACTGGTTTCTTTTCCCAACCCCTAGCACCACTGCCCAGTTTCTACCACTTATGCACAACATCCACCACCAGCTGAAGGCTGGCCCCTACATCCCCCATCTTTCCTGAAGATATTCCCAGAGTTCCACTCCACTCACCCTTAATCCCACAGTCCTCTTTGTAGGAGGGGACCATGTCCTCTGCCATTTTTCCCCCCAAGATCATCCTGGATACTTACCAAAATATTATCTGAGTTTTTTATCTGTCCTTCATTAAAAATAAATAAGAGCCCTCCCCTATGTGTTGGTTCTCACCCCTGCCCCTCCACTTTAGAATGTGAGTTCCTAGAGGGGAGGCAAGGTCACAGCAAGTACTAGGCATAAAGTAATGTTTAATAAATAGTTTTTCATTTCCTTTCACTAAGTAAAATAAACCAGTGTCTCTAAGCCTGTGTAATAGAGAAAAGAGGATCTAGGTTGAGCAAGTAAGTCTCTCACTCTCCCTGGGCTTTTGTTTCCTCATCCATAAAATGAGGGGACTGGACCAGATGGCCTTTTCAGTCTCTCCCAGCTCCAGACCTTTACAGTCAGCAAAACTTGAATTCAAATCCTTCCTCAAATCCTTACTACCTGTGTGACCCTGGGTAAGTCACTTACCTTCCCTAGGTCTCATCTATAAGATGAAAGGGTTCGACTTGATGGCACCTAAAGTCTCTATAAATCTATAATCCTATGTTCCCTACAAACAAGAGGTATTCAATAGATGGGTGGTACAAAATGCTAGTCTCTACCCCCTTTAGAATATAAGCTCCTTAAAAATATTGTTTTTTCTTTGTCCTCAGACCCCCAGACCCCAGCACATTAACTTGCATATAAAAGGAGCTTAATAAGTGCTTTTTTTATTGACTGAATAAGTGAGTGAATTCAATTCCTCACTAAGCAGCAGGGTGATGATTGGTGTAAATCCCAAACCTTGCTTGGGGTGACCATGAAACAGTTGCTTAACCTCAATGTGCCTGCAGCAACACCAGCAGACTTACTGGAATGAGCACTACAGGTAGAATCAGAGGACCTGGGTTCAAATCCTTCCCCTGATACTTTACCTCTTAAAAGTCTGGGCAACTATCTGAGCTTTTAAGTCACAAAGAAAGTATATTGGGAGAATTTTATGTGTCCGGTCTTTTTACACTTCCCTCCCTTCCACATCTTCCACTATCCAACTGATGAGAGATGGCTCACAAAAGGTTCAGCAGGAACTCTGATCTTTATGTAAGACCAGAATGCCTGGGATTCCGTCTGGAAAGAATTCAGCCCAGGCAGACTTGGAGTCAGAGCTGTAAAAGTTTATTGTACACTTTACAATGGGCAAGGGTTATTAGGCTGTACAGCAGGCCAGAGTCCTTTATGGGACCTGCAACCTCAAAGGGGTAGAAGTAAGATTTTCATAGGAGAGTCCATAGTAGAACCTGGGCCAATTATGGTAACTAGGTGATTAAGGGTGGGACTAGGGAGGAGTTAAGGTGGGGCCAATGTTTAAAGGGACATGCACTTTTAATGTAACTTTGAAAACGTATTGCCCATGATTCACTGGGAAAAAGCCCAAGGCGGGCTACCTGGAGGTGTGATTTTAGGCTTGAAATGTCACTAAGTCAGCTAGCGGTCAAGGGCTGATGGGAGAAGTGCCTAGTCTGCCACCCATCCGTGTCATGTTTGATAAGATTGATGTCTGGGAACCAAAGCTAAGGAGTCAGCCCAGAGATAGAGTCCTTAAGGATTCATGGAGGCAGCCAAGAAGTCAATCTAGAGATAGGGTACCAAAGGATTCATGGGGGCAGCGGGACACTATACAAGGGGGATAATAGTTGCCTGAGCTGGAATGTTTATAGATACTTTAGTGAAGGAACAATTCATGAGCTGTTGCTGGGCAGAGTTAATGGTCTGAAGCTGGGCAGAGTGCAGGTAGGGGGAAGAGGCAGAGCTAATGCTCTGAGACTGGGGGGGGGGAGGGGTGAGGTATGATTTTACAAACTGGTTTTACAGACTGATGTTACAAAGTGGTATTACAAATTGATGTTACAAACATAGATCCCAAGCACCCCATCATTACTGATGTTACAAATTGGTATTACAAACTGATATTACAAATAGAGATCCCAAGCACCCCATCACAACTACCTGACCTACTTGCAGTTTTTCAAACATCCAACCTTTGAGCCTTTGCCCTGGCTGTGCCCCCTGCCTGGGAATGCTCTGCCTTCTCCACACCTCTGCCTTTTGGTGAATTTAGCTGTCTTCAAGACTCAGCTTAAATACTACCTTCTACAGGGGGCAGCCCCCAGTCCCTAGCAGCTGCTGATGCCTCTACCTTTCATGTCACCTTCATCTACTACTATGTATCTTGCATGTACCTAGTTACTTACATTTTGTCTCTCCCATTGGAATGTAAACTCCTTGGGGATGAGGATTGTTTTTCTTTTCTTTTCTTTTTTTGCATCTGTAGTGCTTAGCACAGTGCTTGATACTTAATAAACCCTTAATAAATGCTTGTTGACTGACAACAAGCTGCCTATACCAGCACAGACCTGATCTTTTTCCTACGAAGAGTAAAATTGTTTTCTAGGATTCACTTCATATTCATTAGAAAAACACTTATCCAGTAGCTCCTATGTAGGGTGCTGGGGACCTAAAGACAGAAATTTAAGGCTCTGCTCTCCAAAGTCTCCCCATTCTGCCACAGAGAAGGGTGGGGTACTTAGAAACATGTGGAACACATAACTCAAAATACAAACCTGTTCTAGCCATTGGATTACTACAGGTGGGTGGGAGTGGAGAGGATGGCAAAGTGCTGTTATAAAGGAAATCTGTGTTCTGTCTAGGAACAAATCATGCTTGTTGGGGATCCAGGAAGTTTCATTATCTTTATTTATTTCTTTTGTAATTTATTCTGTAATGAATAAATGGGTAGCCTCCAGAGAAAGACTACAAAGGATGAGACAAAGGCAAGCTCCCTTCAGAGCTGGGATTGGCTCCAGCACTTCTGGGTTACAACTTGCCCATTGAGCATGCATGTTAAAGAAAAGTTGATAGGGGTGGCTAGGTGACACAGTGAATAGAGCTCTGGCCCCAGAGTCAGGAGGACCTGAGTTCAAATCAGGTCTCAGAGCCCTAACACTTACTAGTCGTGTGACCTTGGGCAAGTCACTTAACCCCAATTGCCCTGCCTTCCCCCCTCCAAAAAAGCAAAAACAACAAAAAAAGAAAAGTTGGTGACCTGAGCCAACCTAGCTCAGGCCCCTCTTTCCTGTATGTCCCCATGAGGATCTCTTTTGAAACACCCCTTGTTCCTGTAGAATCTGTGGAAACCAAACTGCCAGCATTTCTTAGTGTTTAGAAAACTAAAACATTAACGGATGCTAACTATTAATATGTAGAAAGCCTTTCACCATTCTGGTTGAGCCACTTTGGATATTTTTCATCTAATCAATGCCCTTCTTTAAATATTAACAGAGTGACTAGTTTGATAAGGAGTAACATGAGCTTTGGAAGTGTCCTATTTTTCAAGCTACTGGAATATCAATAAATACCATGAAAAAAGCAGTTATCAATCTGTCAGTCAACAAGAATACATTAAAGGACTTACTATGTGCCAGGCACTCAGAACAAAACACTTCCAAAAGCCATCTATTCCTTCCTTGTAGGTAGACAGGCAGTTTGACACGCCTTCTCTGGTCTCCAAGGCTTTGCCCAGGCAGTCCTCCCTGCCTAAAGTGCCTTCCCTCCTCAAATGCCCCTCTTGGAACCCCTGGGGATCAGCTGTCCGGAGCCTTAAGAGGCCTCTCCTAATACCCAGTTATGGGAGCTCCCCCTCCCCCATCTCCATCTCCTTGCATTGATTTTGCATATATCTTACACACATACTCTAGCTCTCCAATAAAAGACACACTCTACAAAGATAGAGGCAAATTCACTTTTAGATTTGCTTCCTCAGCTGGCACACAGTAGGTACTTAATATATACCTGAAAAAGGGAAGACTCAGGAGGTGCTTGGCTTTTTTGTGGTACAAGGAATAGAGACCAGGCAGCAGCTGGTCTGCCAGTCCCTAGGGATTAGTTCACATTAGTCTGAAACTGTTCATGGAAAGAGCTAGTTTAACACTTTGAAATTTGCAAATCACTTGTACAAATAGTTTCATTTGGTCCTCACAACTACCCCGGGAGGTAGGTGCTGTTATTAGACACATTTTGCACATGAGGAAACTGAGGCAGAAGCTAACCCCAGAGTCCCACAGCAAGGGAGAAACTGAAGCTGAATTTGAACTGAAGTCTAGGCTCCAGGTCCAACGTTGTTCCACTGCAACCCGGATTCTCTTTGTTTGGATGAATGGTTCAGCTGCCAATATTTAACCTGGCTTGGGGAGAGGTCGGGGTGGGCTTAGGAGTGTCCAAAAGCCACAAAGATCTGCACAGTTCAGAGATAAGAGCTGGGGGGGAGGGGAGGCCCCTCAGAGGGTCATCTGCGATCTTGTCATTTTACAAAGTCCCCAAGGTCACGCAGCTAATAGATGCCCACGCCAGGATTGCAGTCCAAGCCCCCAGACTCCAAATACCCTGAATCACCAGATAGAAAGTATCAAAGCTGTCTTAAGCATTTCCTCTGTGGCAAGCTTTCAACAGCCAGCTGGGTTAGGGACAGCTTTGCAACTCACTCCCTTTTCCAATCTACTGCTCCTTAGCAGATTGGAATCCAAATGGTAGTCTCCAAATAACACTGGAATCATCAGATAAAAAGTATCAAAGCTGTCTAAGCATCTCCTCGGTGGCAAACTTTCAACAGCCAGCTGGGTTAGGGAGAGGTTTGTAACTCACTCCTTTTGCAAACTACTACCTCTGAGCAACGAGCCCTCCCTCTGAGAAGCAAAGCTCAAGGATTTGCAGAATTCACCTTAGCAAGGCTGAAGGGAAGGGGACAGCTCAGTGTCCCGGGTGAGGAAGGACTCTCTGGGCGCCCCAGGGCAGGAGAGCCAAGATCACCCCCCTCCCATCCCTGCCCGCGCCCTGGGAGGTCAGCTGGGACTGGGAGCCCTGGGAGGGAAGGGCAGGGATGCAGACAGCAGCTGCCCAGTGTGCACCACGCCAAGGTCTCTGCAAACCCGAGCTGCCCCAGCCAGCTGTACTGACCTGTTTCAGCTCATTAGTGAAGTAGAAGTAAATGAGAGCAAAAAGGAGGACTTGGATCATTAGCGGGAACAGGAAGAGCAGCCCACAGGCTCGGCTGAGGCTGAGGCCATCCTTGGAGATGGTCTTCAGAGACATGGCGAGAAGCGCAGCCAGCCGGCGAGCACAGACCAGAGACGGGCTACCTGCGGGCGAGCAAGTCGGGGTCGGAGAGCCCCGGGCGTGGTTTCATTAGGTATTGGGAAGGGGGAGAGGCATCTGTGTGGGCGGGCTCTCTGAAACCGAAACTACTTGCTTTGTGGCCGAATCCAAGAAAGTGTTCCTTTTTGGAGACAAACTGTTCCTTTTCGAGAGGAAAGGACCTAGGTGTTTTTACCAGCGTGTAGAGAGAGGCTTACAAAAATCTCTATCTTTAGAACTGAGGTTTGGGGTATTGTGTATATGTGGTGTGTCATATGTTATATATGTCATATATACAATTTTATGTTATATATTGTATATGATTGATAATCATTAAGTATCATATTTTGGCCAAAGTCTGAATTAATCAAACTGCTTTGGTTGATTTAAAAATGCCTTTCCCCGTGTTAGCAACTTCAAAGACCAGAGGTGAGATTCCCCTTATCTTGGGACTTACTTATTTCACGTGAGAGCAAAACAGGCATCCTGAGACCATAAAATGTACATAGACCCTGATCTGGTCTGTCCATTTGCATTTACAACCAAGGAACTCTTTTTCACATATAGATGGTAACAAATGAAAGTCATAAAGTTTTGTGACATGATCATCCTGAATTGGGATAGTTCAGAAAACATATAAAAAAGTCTTATGATTCATCTGTTCATCAGTCAGTAGTTTAGTCCTGCACTCCTTAAGCAAGTACTGTTAGCCTTAAGGGAATAACGAATAAATTATGTAATTTTCATATTACTATTCGTTTGCCTCCTTTAACCAAACTTTTTCTAGAGGTCGACATGATATAGTGTGTGTGTGTGTGTATATATATATATATATATGTAGTATAAGCAGAAAGGAGAGAGGGGACGGGGTAGCTTACTGCCTAGAGGGTTGGAGGTAGGAAGACTGTTGTTTGATTACATTTGCAAATGGGAGAGTGTAAGGAAGGAGGGAGGGGAGGAAGAGAAGAGAAGGGAGTAAGGGATAAGCTAGGATCAGATCAGAGGAATAACAATGAAGGGAAAGTGATCCTCAAAAGGAAGAAAAGAACCCCTAGAAGAATGGGGGAGGAGGAGAGTTAGGATAGAAGGTGCAAATATAGTTCCATTTTAGTCATGGAAAAATAGATAATATGTCTGAGAATGAGATGGATAGTGTCATAGAAGCAATGAACATGACTTTGGACAGAGTTCAGGAGACAGTGGAGGCTAGAAGGGTCTGGTATACAAGGTCCATGGGATCATGAAAAGTCAGACATGACTGAATGAACACCAGATTAATTTGTTGGCTCCTTGTAAAGCATAGAGTGTATAATCCCAAGGAGAGAAGTTAGATACAAGGCAAGTTTCAATGAGTTTAAAGAGAAAGTAGGAAAAAGGAAAAACTCAGTGAGAAATTTGAATAGGGAAGCCAAACTGGGCTGCTAGATAAAGTAACATCTTAGACTATAAGGGACCGAAGAAGTTACCCAGCCCCTCTATTTTACAGCTGAGGAAGGGGTCAAAGAAGTTGAGTATCTTAACCAACAATAACTTCGAATCACTGGAGTAGAAACCAGCTACCTCACTCTGGGGTGGTCCTACCCATTCAGAGAGATACATGGCATGTCAGTAGCAGTTGGGACCAGAGTCCAAGGTCAGGGACAGAGTCTGAAGCAGTCCCAAACAGGAAGAAACATACTAAGGAAGGATGTTTTAGGATTACCTCCCTGGTAGCTGGCTCTGCAGTAGACAGCTGGGTGTGTCTCTGTCTACGCAGAATCAAAAGTCCACCTCCAGGATTTGAAAACAAACAACTACTACTCAGAGAGCAACCTTTATTTAGGATTGGATTACTTCCCTCCAGGATGTTTATCAGAAGCAAAACCTTGGTGAGGTCAAGAGTCTAGGTAACGTTTGTTTAAAGGGACCAGAAGAAGAAATTTGTTTGGCCCCTGACGGTTGGTGGGCTCTACCTTGAGGGATTGATTTTGGCAAATCTTACTGTAGTAAGGAATAGGGTCGAAAGCCAGGATTTCACTGGTGTAGAAGGAACTCAGGTTTAAAAAGTTCCTTCCACCAATATTAGAGAGCTTCTGGCCTTGAAGAGATTTGCCTGTTTAAGAGCTTTATAAACCTTAAAGGGCTATGTTACTAGCCAAGGTCTCACATAATAATAGCTTTGCATAACACTTTAAGGTTTGCAATGCACTTTCCATATATTACATTACAACAATCCTTTGAGGTAGGTGCTAAAATTATCCCCATTTTTCAAATGAGTAAACGAGGTCAAGGAGCCATAAAATGTTGAGGTATAGGGTTAGGGGTGCTCAAGACCCTAAAATACCAACATGCCAAGTCCTGCCGAATAAATTTGACTCAAGTCTTCTCTCAGCCAAAGAAAAGCAAAGTTTATTAAAGATTTGCCATAATGGGTAGACTCTTAAGGAGCTTGTGACACTTGTGTTGGACAAGCAGGCTAGATTCATCTGACACATCTGAGTCTGTTCTAGACAATTCTCAGGCGTGGTCATGGCGGCAAGATGGAGCTTATATACAGAAAAGTTGTAGGAGGAATCTAGGGGTGGTCTAGAGGAAGAGTTGGGGGGGGGGGGCCTTCAGGGGAAGTCAAATGAGATCAGACTCCAGTGAGAAGAGATTAAGGGTGGAAAGTAGCTGTAGGCTTCCTGAAGATGACAGACCAAGGAAGACTAGGCTAGTTTAAGGGTGTATAGACATTTTGGGGGATCAAGGGTAGGGGCTAGCTGGACAAAGGAGGGCTTGGCTAATAAAGATTGGGCTGAGCTATAATGAAAGAAAGGCTTATGGCCTCAGGCAAATGCTTCATCAAATGGGAAGATTTTTAATTCAAGGGGGTTCCCAGAGCCGGTACCTCCTCAAACTGAGGGTTCCTGATTTGCTCAAGGTCACACTGCAGCTATTGTTTGACAGGGTATTTGAACTCTAGCCTTCCTTGTTTACAAGTACAGCACTCTGTCTCCTATAGAAACTTGTGTTTGTCCTTCCTTCTTGAAGAGGACCATGACATCAGGAAAGTGATGACATGACTTGCACTTGACTTGGATTTGAGTGAGGGAGGGCTGTGCAAAGTCACCCGCCTCACTTTCTCCTGCAGAGCCATCTGGATCCAGTGACCAGATACTCATCAGGATGTCTGGAGATGGCCCAGGATGCAATGGGAGACCCTGGCCCTTGTAGGCTAAGGTCTTTTCAGGCTCTCACTTCAGAAACTAAGAGGGAGAGGAAGGACTACAAACCTAGGTCCTCTGACTCTTGTCTTTGAGGAGGTACAGGCTCTGGGAACCCCCTTGAACTCTGATTGAATCTTTCCATTTGATGAGGCATTTGCATGAGGCCAAGAGCCTTTCTTTGTGGCTCTGTCCAAAGCTTTATTAGCTTGGCCCTCCATTATCCAGCTAGCTCCCACCCTTGATCCTCAACTGTTATACCCTTGAACTGGCCTAGCCCACCATTGTCTGTCATCTCCAGGTAGCCTCCAGCAACTTCACTCATTTACTGGAATCTGACCTCATTAACTCCTTCTGAAGACCCTCCACAAATTCCTCCTCTAGACCACCTCTAGATTCTTCCCACAACCTTTCTGTATATAAGACCCCATCTTACCTCCATGTGTGAGAGCACCATAGAATTTTCTAGCAAATTGCTCTGTGTCCAATACAAGCCTTAAAAATACCAAGGCTCCTTAAGAGTCTACCCAATATGGCAAACTCTTAGTAAACTTTGCTTTTTGTTGGCTGAGAGAAAGCTTGAGTCGAATTCATTTGGCAGGACCTGGCGTGTTGGTATTTTGGGGTCTACAGTCTGTGTAGAAAACAGACTGGAGAGGGGAGAGGCCAAAGGCAAGGAAAACAAAGAGGAGGCTATTGGCATAGTCCAAATGAGAGATGCTGAGAGCTTTGATGAGGGTGACTGTAGTGTCAATGGACAGGATGGGGAAACAGGACTTCCCTGAGGCTCTGGCTTCCACCTCCTCCAATACATGTAAAAAATGACTCTAAACAAACTTTAGAGCTACAGAACTCACAAAGAGACAGAGAGAAACAAATCTCCCACTGAAGGAAGCCCGGAAGGCCAGCAGGAAGGGTCCATCACACCGAGCCCAGCCCAGCCCCACGTGAGCCCTACAGTTTTGGCCCCAAGCCATCCCTGAACCAGCAGCGGCCAGAGCAGACTTCAGGACAGTGGATCACCAACAGCTGTGGTGCTGTCCAGACTTCTCAACCCATAAATGCCAAAAACAAAGCAGAAGGTCAGTGTGAAACTCTGCTGGAAGAGGGGGTCTGGGGCCGGCCCCTGGCCGTGGGGCTATGGAATAAGAATGTAAATTTTAAAGATCTTCCCTGCCCCTAGGCTAATGTGCACCTGAAGCCTGGGGTGGGGGAGGCTTGTTTTTCAGTAGATACTTCTTGATTGGCCAGTGAGTCAATAAGGTTGTTGCATTCTCTGAGCCAGGAGAAGGCTATATAAGCCCTGATGTGTAGCTTTGTTTTGGGGACTCACTTTGAGAAGTGTTCTGTGATTTGATCTGAATTCTGGGAAGCCGTTGTTGAGAGTCCCCCGGCTTTGAAAAACCCAGAATGTGGAAACCCAGATGTTGACTGGGTATGGATGTAATGGTTGGGACAGTTTGGAAATCTGTCTACTTGATGTTTCTGTCTTGATAATTATGCCTGTATACTTTGAGGTTCAGGGTGCTGACCTTTTCTCCTGAACAAGGTAAACGATATATGTCTGACTGATTAAAGTAAGCTTGTTAACCCATTTTGAGTTGCTTTCCTTTAACAAAGCAGATCCAAGAACCTGTGGTAGCTGCAAACCCTGAGGACGCGCTTGGGGTGCTTGCTGCTACAGGCTAAAAGCAGCAGAGGTGAGGCAGCTCCCTCTAATGCCAAGTGGCAACTTCCAGAGCTCCTGGCCAGCAGATTGTAGGGGCACCAAGCAACCATTCTGAGGGTAATCGCTCTTGCTTTGACCTGCTTGGATCTGGATCATGGTCTCGGGTGGTAGTCCTGGGGTGTGTGGCCAGTGTTCTGGAGTTTGTGGGGGTACAGGGAAGGAAGGCACCTTCCTAATTGCTTCAGCAGCTGTAAAAACCCCAGTGATTTGGGACAAAGCTCTCTCCGTTCTGAAAGCAGAGTTCTACTGTGGCAAAGAGCTCAAAAGTCAAATAATTGACTGGCAATATGAGCACGCAGAGGAAATGCAATCCTACCATTGATTCCTTTTTCAGGGACAAAAAGGATCAAAGCATGGAACGGGAAGAAGACAACAAAGTCAAAACTTTTGCATCAAAACCTCCCAAGAAAAATATGAATTGGTTACAGGCCATGGAGGAGCTCAAGAAGGATTTTGAAAACCAAGTAAGAGAAGTGGAGGAGGAAATGGGAAAAGAAATGAGAATGATGCAAGAAAATCAAGAAAAGCAAGTCAACAGCCTGACTGAAGAAAATAATACCTTAAAAAATAGATTAACTCAAATGACAAAAGAGGCCCAAAAAGCCATTGAAGAGAAAAATACCTTAAAAAGCCAAATTTGCCAGATGGCAAAGGAATTTCAAAAACTCACTAAAGAGAATAATTCCTTCAAAATTAGATTGGAGCAAATAGAAGCTAATGACTTTATGAGAAATCAAGATACTATAAAGCAGATCCAAACAAATGAAAAAATAGAAGACAATATGAAATATCTCATTGGAAAAACCACTGACTTGGAAAATAGATCCAGGAGAGATCATTTAAAAATCATTGGACCAAAAAAATAACCTAGACACCATCTTTCAAGAAATTATCAAGCAAAATTGCCCTGATATTCTAGAACCAGAGGGCAAAATAGAAATGGAAAGAATTCACCTTTTGAAAAAAGATCCCCAAAAGAAAACTCCTAGGAATATTATAGCCAAATTCCAGAATTCCCAGGTCAAGAAGAAAATACTGCAAGCAGTCAAGAAGAAACAATTTGAGTATTATGGAAACACAATCAGGATAACACAAGACCTAGAAGCTTCTACATTCAGGAATCAAAGGGCTTGGAATATGATATTCCAGAGGTCAAAGGAGCTAAACTAAGAATCACCTACCAGCAAAACTGAGCATCAAGTTCCAGGGGAAAATATGGTCATTCAATGAAATAGAGGACTTTCAAGCATTCTTGATGAAAAAACCAGAGCTGAACAGAAAATTTGACTTTCAAATACAAGAAGCAAGAGAAGCATGAGAAGGTAAACAGGGAAAAGAAATCATAAGGAACTTATTAAAGTTGAACTATTTACATTCCTAAATGGAAAAAACAATAATTGTAACTCATAAGACTTTTCTCAGTATGAGGACAGTTGAAGGGAATATATATGTATATATATATATATATATATATATATATATCTATGTATATATATATATACACACATATATATGTATGTATAAGAGGGTGTAGTTATGTATAAATACACATGTTAGTGTGTGTACATGTATACATAGACAGAGGGCACAGGACAAGTTGAATATGAAGGGATGATCTCTAAAAAATAAAAATTAAGAAGTGAGAGAGGAATATATTGGGAGAAGGAGAAAGGGAGAGATAGATTAGGGTAAACGATCTCATAAAAGAGGCAAGAGAAAACTATTACAAGGGAGGGGAACAGCAGGAAGGTGAAAGGGTATGGACAACCTTACTCTCATTGAATTTGACTCAAGGAGGGAATAATACACACTCAATTGGGCATCTTACCCTACAGGAAAATAGGGGGGAAGGGGATAAGAGGGGGTTGATAGAAGGGAGGGCAGATTGGGGAAGAATGTAGTTAGAAGCAAACACTTTTGAAAAGGCATAGGGTCAAAGGAGAAAATAAAATAAGTGGGGGGTGGGATAGGATGGAGGGAAATATAGTTAGTCTTTCACAATATACCAACTATGGAAATGTTTTGCATAACTACACATGTACAACCTATATTGAATTGCTTATCTTCCCAGTGGGGGGTGGTGAGGAGGGAAGAAGGGAATAAATCTGGAACTCAAAATTTTAAAAACAAATGAGTATTAAAAAAATTGTTGTTGTTTTTTTTACATGCAACTGGGAAATAAAATATACAGGCACCAGGGTATAGAAATCCATCTTGCCTTACTAGAAAGTTAGGGGATAGATGGGGGAGGATATCAGAGAGAACAGATTGGGGAAAGGGGTATTCAGTAAGCTAGCTATTTTGGGGTGGAGGATGGGGAAAGACAGGGAGAAAAATTTGTAACTCAAAATCTTGTGGAAATGAATGTTGAAAACTAAAAATTAATAAATAAATTGGAAAAATAATTGGGCTAGTAGAGTCAGTAAGACTTGGCAATGGATTGGGTGTGGCTAGGGAGGAAGGAAGGGAGTCTCTGCTGATGGCAGAGAGGAGGCATGCCTAGATCTGTCTTTTATGAAGATTATTTGACACTCCTTGGAGTTGAGCAGTGTCAGTATTTTCCCATTTTGTTATTCAGTGTGACCCTTTGTGTCCCTCTTTCAGTTTTCTTGGCAGAGAAACTGGAGTGGTTTGCCATTTCCTTTCCCATGTCATGAGAAACATGCTTGCTCACTTGTTGTGGAAGCCAGGAAAGCTCTTTATTTTTTTTTTTTTTGCTTTTTGGAGGGGGTAGGGCAGAGCAATTGGGGTTAAGTGACTTGCCCAAGGTCACTGGGCTAGTAAATGTTAAGTGTCTGAGGCCGGATTTGAAACTCAGGTCCTTCTGACTCCAGGGCCAGTGCTCTATTCACTGTGGCCACCTAGCCACTCTGCTCATTTTATTTTATATTCATTGTGAATGGGTAGCTTGCTCTTAAAGGAGTATATTTGCTCAGATAAATGCAATTTGTGCCCTATTTATGCCCTGTCCCCAATTTGAATTTCCCCCTTCGCTCTCCATTGACTAGATGCAACTTCCTTAACCCCCTACTCTAAGATATGACTGAATTTTGCTTCCACAGAAAACTACATAAAAACAGAAATTATGTGAAGCCATACTGATGGCTAATGTCAGATAAAAACTGCTTATACGGAATGAGGGTGTCTGGTAAATCAGCATAGCTAAGAAGGCCTCTTCCAGTATGTCAAAAGGGGCTGCCTGGCCAGGTGTCATTCACAAAGACTAGGCCTCTTTACCCAGACTCAGTATAATAGGACTTTTATTATTGATATCCTGGGCTAGAATCTTCAAACTAAAGATTTTGTCATATCCATTAGCAATTGGGAGAAACCTTTTCTCTTGTTACCTGATGCAGCCCACTGGGGAAGAATAAACCATTGGGTTTAGATATTTTGATAGGATCAAGAGTAAACCAGATTTGAACCTAGAGATAAGGAAAGACTTATAACCTCAGTCAAATGCCTCATTAAGTGGGAAGATTCAAGGGGGGTTCCCAGAGTCTACGCCCCATCAGATCCAGATGGCTAAAGCAGGCAAATAGACTAGGTGATATCTAAATGCATATCGTTTATTCCCTTAAAGTTAGCCTTAGCGAACTCGTCCATACAAGGAGTCAAAATGTTAGTCATGTAGTGTGGGAGTGCCGCAGAATTTTCTAGCACAGACTTACTCTATGCCCAATACAAGTGAACTCTTAATAAACTTTGCTTTCTTTGGCTGAGAGAAGGCTGGTAGAAATGCAAATTAAAGCCACTTTGAGGTTATACCCCATACTTATCAGATTGCCAAAGAGAACAAAAGAGAAAAGTGACAGATGTTGGAAGAGTTGTAGGAAAAACTCACTTAGTCTCCTCCCTATCCCTACTGCCCCTTACTGGTGCCTTCCCTTTAAGATTATCTTACATTTATACTGTATATATCTTGGAAATGTAGATTGGATAGATAGATATAATATAGATATGTATGTACATACACATATACATGTGCATACATGCATGCATAAATGTGCATATGCATATATACATATGCATATATATGCACACACATATGTATACACACATAAATAGAGTTCTGGGCATGGAATCAGGAAGTCTAGAGTTCAAATCTGGCTTCAGACACTTACTAGTTGTGTGACCCTGAGCAAGTCACTTAAACCCATTTACCTCAGTCTCCTCATCTGTAAAATGAGCTGAAGAAGGATATGGCAAACCACTCCAGTATCTTTGCCAAGAAAACCCCAAATGGGGTCAGGAAGAGCTGGACAGGACTGAAAATGACTGACCAACAACAACAAATGCTTGTTGACTAACGACAGATAGACGTGAAGTGGCATGAGCATGGTCTCCCAGCTAGCGCCAAGGTCAGACTCAGTGGCCCCACCTGACTCTTAAGTCCTTTACTCTTCACAACACTATTCTATAAGAAGTGTTTATGTAAGGAAAAAGTGTCATCTATGATTAATTCACTCTAATCAGTTCAGGAATAGTAACTGAAACCTAGATGAAGGATAAATGAAACACATACTATTTCATCACTCACCTATGTGTCTTTGTCCTTGCTGTCTCCCATCTAGAATGCTCTCCCTCCTCACCTCCATCTTGTTAAATCCCTAGTGTTCTTCAAAGCACAGCTTAGGTGCTACCCCCTCTATATCTTTCTTCATTCTCCTAAGTGATAGAGCTGGTCCCACCAAATCACTGCATGTTTTACTTTTTCTTAAGCATTTATAGTTTCCCTTAGTAGAAAGTTAAGTTCCTTGAGGAGAGGGATTATTTTCATTTTTGTCTTTGTATCCCCAACGGTGGTACATAGTAGGTTCCTACTGAACAAGTTCTTACATGTTGAATGTAAGATGAACCAATCTGTAGATGATACAAAGCAATAAGGAACAGTCAGAATCCAAAGAAACTTCAAGAAACTAGAGCATGCAATTGACTCTAACAAACTTAATAGAGAAACTTAATAGAGATATAAAATCCTCCTCTTGGATTCAAAAAATCCACTTCATATATGAGACATATCCCTGACTCCTTTTTTTGGAGAGGAAAAATTTTCTATGGGTGTAGATAATTGCATATCATGTTAGATATTTTTTGATGTATTGATTCTTTTTGCAGGATTTCCCCCCCCTTCTTCTTTTTAGAACAACTCTTTGTTATAAGGAATGGCTTTGTGAGAAGGAGGAAGGGGAAGGAAATAGCAAGAAATCTATAAAAGCATAATCAGTACATTCATAAACCTGAAACAACCAAAAGCACATCAACACATATACATACACACCTTCTGACAATTCTGGGCAGAATCAACGTTCAATAAAAATCTATTTTTTTTAACACCAGTTTCTTAAGTACAGGTTGGGAAAGCATGACTAGAGAATAGTTTATGTGAAGAAAAAAATATCTGGGTGGGATTTCTTTTTCTTTTTTTTAGCAGACTCAAAGCCCAATATAGTTGACTCAAAGTCAACAGGGTATTATGGCAACCAAGAAAGTCTGTGTCTGTGGGCTGCAATTTAAGGATGGATATGGGAAGTGTGGCTCTGTGTTTCTTCTTATTCCAGTTACATCTGGGGCATTGAGTTTAGTTCATTTTCAAGGAAATTAGTTTTTTGCAATATAGTCAATGAAGGCCAACCAAAATGGGAATGCATCTTGAGACTATGCTGTGTGAGAATTGTTTGAGGAATTTTTAAGCTGGAGAAGAAAAGACTCAGGGTAGACATGAGAGTTGTTTTCAAGTCTTTGAAGTATTGGTTGTGAGGCAATCTCATTGCTTTCCTTGCTCCCACCACTCACCAAGGACAGAACAAAGAGTGATAACAGGAAGTTGAAGAAAGGAAATTTCCATTTCATGTAAGGAAATGCTGTCCTACTATTGATAGGCCTAGAGTTAGGAACACTCATCTTCCTGAGTTCTAATCTGGTCTCAGATACTTACTAGCTGTGTGACCCTGAGCAAGTCACTTAGCCCTGTTTGCCTCAGTTTCTTCATCTGTAAAATGGGCTGGAGAAGGAAATGGCAAACCAGTCTACTATCTCAGCCAAGAAAACCCCAAATGGGGTCAGGACGAGTTGAACATGACTGGAAAGCAATTGAACATGCTACTATTAGAACTATTTAAAAGCAGAATAAACTACTCCTTGAAGTCAAGGATTTCCCTTCCTTGAGATGTTCAAGTCTAAAGAGCACTGACTCTGGAACCAAGGATCTGGGTTCAAATTCCAGCTACTGCCCATATGACTTGGGGAAAATCATTTCACCTCCCTGGGCCTCAGTTTCCTCATCTGTAAAATGAAAAAGTTGACTAAATGGCCTCTGAAGTACTCTCTAGCTCCAGAGCTATGGGCCCAAGGCTGATCCTCTGACTACTTGCTAGGTCGTGTTAGAAGAGAATATGGTTCAGGTATATGACAGACTGCATGAACTCTTAGGTTCTTTTCACCTGAGATTCCATCCCCCATAATTATTCAGGGATCTGTTTCCTTAATGACTCAACATGTGAAACTTCTCTGCAACTCAGTCATGCTTTACTTCCATAAGTTAGAAAAAATCACTTTAGGACACAAAAACATGGTAGAGTGGGGAAAAAAAAAACCTCACTGGATTTAGAGTTGAAGTGGATCGATTGAATTGATATCCCGGTGCTGATATAAACAAGTCACTTCACCTCTGTGCCTCATTTGTAAACTGGAGAGAACCATTAAGGTCCCTTCTAGTTCTAAATCTATAATTCTTTGGTCACCATCACCATCAACAAACTCTTCCTGAGACCCTCCTGGGTAATGGGTGTTGCCAGGTGCCATCCTGGAGATGCAAACAGGTCATTAGTCAATACATTAATCAACAAATCTTCATTAAACACTTAATACATGTCTGTCATCGTGATAAGGACTAGAGATATGAAGAAAAAGCCAAATCCATTCTTGGCCCTCCAGGAGCTTATATTCTAATGAAGAAAATGACATGTATATATCTAGACACATAAAAAATCCCTACAGAGGCACTAACAGCTGGGAGAACCAGACTAGAGAAAAGGGAACATGTAAGAGAGATGTTGTGGAGATAGAAATAACAAGATTTAGCCACAGGTTGAATATGGGGGGTAAGAGTGAAGAGATGAGGATAACACCAAAGTTACACCCCTGGGTGATTATTTCAGGTTTATTAATGTATCTTCCTGTTTCCATCTTCCAATCCATCCTCCCTAAGATGACAAACCAGTACTCCAAAAATGTCTCTGGCTGTGGTACTTACTCAGAAATCTTGAATGGATCCCTATGTTGTTTGGATAAATTTAACACCCTCAGCATGGAGAGTCCTTTATGGTCTGGCTTCCATTTACTATTCCAATCTTTATTTCATTATGCTCCCCTTCCTGCATTCCATGTTAATCAAACCGAGCTATTGAAAATACATGGGATTCCATCTCCCACCTCCAAGCTTTTGGGGGCCATTCCCCATGTCTGAAAGACATCCTTTCCTTACCTAGCAGAATCCCTAGCTTTCTTCAAGGAAGGCATAACTCAAGAGCTCCCTCCTACATGAGATCCTTGGCAGTTCTTATCAGCCCATTCTACAACGCTTGAGATTAATTTTGATGACTTGGTGTTTTCTTCCTTCTGTATGTGCAGATAGAAGCTTCCTCAGGGCAGGATCTGTTATTGTTGTTGGTGGTGGTGGTGGTGGTGGTGGTGGTGGTGGTGGTGGTGGTGTGTGTGTGTGTGTGTGTGTGTGTGTGTGTGTGAGAGTGTGTGTGTGTACTCAGGCCTAGCATAGCACCTTATACAGAGCAGACGCTTAATAAATGTAAGTCGAATTCTATGGGGAAAAAGAAAAACCACATTGCTTCAGTATATTGTTGATAGTCTTTAGAAGTCTGTGTTCAAAGTTTAAAGTTCAGTAGTGGTTCAAAAGTTCCATGGCAGTCAAATAATCATAACTTCCTTATCTTTTTTCCAAGAATAATTTCAATGAGGCAAATAAAAGCTAGAAAACAACCTGATCAGATTTCTTCAGAAACTAGCTTCATAGTGTGTGGAGGGGGAAGTGAAAACTTCTCAGAACTTCCCTCTCCTTTCCCCTACTCCTTCTTCTGCTGTTAATCAACAGCAAGCTCTTTCAGGAGGCTTTCAGATTTCCTGCCTCTATGGGCCCCTTCTCCCTTTCTTTTGCTGTCAATCAGCCTCCTTGGTGGGCTCCTCTGTTGTTTACCATTGGGGAAGATTTTTGAACAGAGACTTCAGCCCACCCCCCACCCCCAACCAATGAGAGAAGGGACCCCATTAGGGTATAAATTCTTGTTCTGCCTTTTGTAAAGTGCCTCTTCCTCATGATTGGTCATGGGGAGGACAGCCCTCTTCACCTGGGGAAGAGAATAAATTCTTGTTCCTATCCTAAGAGATCTCTGTGTTCTTGATTAAATTTTGGGTGAGATTTTTCATCCCAAACAATAGTAAGGTCAACTATTGGGTATAAACTCAGAAACAGACCAATCATCACATCAATGAGCTGAACCTATCAAAGTTAATCATTGTACAATATGGTTATTAACTGTATACAATATTCTCCTGGTTCTGCTCCCCTCACTCAGCATCAGTTCATGCAAGTCTTTCCAGGTTTCTCTGAAGTCTGCCTGCTCCTCATTTCTTATAGAAAAATAGTATTCCATTACATTCATAAACCACAACTTGTTTAGCCATTCCCCAACTGATGGGCATCCATCCCCTCAATTTCCGATTCTTTGCCACAACAAACAGAGTTGCTATATATATACATATATATATTTTTTTTTTTTGTATATGTGGGTGTCCTTTCCCATCATTTCTTATAGCATAATTCTAATAATTTTTTCCAATAGAGCTAAAGCTTAGATGTTCACATACACCTGAAAAGAGCTATAATGCTACCTAGGTGATCCTGAAGTTATACCTGCTTTGACTAAACAACAGTATTCCATCACAATCGTGTTTCCCAGCTTTTGATCTGCCATGTCTGATTTGAATGGGGAGGAGAGGAAGAAAGAGAAATGTATTGCTTTAACACAGAGAGTTTTCCCCTTTTTGTATGTAATAGACTCCTTTTGTATTCTGATGAGGCCTATGGATCACTTTACAAAGCAATGTTTTAAAATACAGAACAAAAGAGGATTACAAAGGAAACCAATTATTTTGAAATAAAAATGTAATTTTCCCCATCCAATCTATCTGCCTGCAATCTATCACAGACCCCAAATTAAGAATTTGTGCTTAACAGAGAATGGTGAGAGATGAATAGGTTTAGACATTAAATTCCTTCCTTACTTTCCCTTATACTCAGAACAAGTATCGAATATTTTATTAATAAGACCAGACTTTATATAGCGTTGTAAGGTTTGCTAAAAGTTTACGAAACCTCTTGTCCTTATAACAATGTTGGGAGGTAGGTGCTATTATTATACCCATTTTATAGATAAGGAAAATGAGACTCAGAGTCTCCTCCAACTGGTTTAGATTCATATAGCTAGTGTCACTTCTTCTGCACCCCCTCCTTCTTTGCCATTGCCACCAGGATTTACAGATTTTCCATCTTTCTTGGCATCTGCGTTTTCTTTTTTTCCCTACTTAATAGTATTTTTCTTACAATTTCCTATAAAGATAGTTTTCAATATTCAGTTTTGTAAAATTTTTCTCTCTCCCCTCTCCAACACAGCAAGCAATCTGATACAGGTTATACATATACAGTCATGTTAAATATATTTCCTCATTAGTCATGTTATGAAAGAAGAATCAGAACAAAAGGGAAAAGTCATGAGAAAGAAAAAACAAAACCAAAAAATAGGTGAAAATAGTCTGCTTCAATCTGCTTTCAGACTCCATAGTTCTTTCTCTGGATGTGGATAGCATTTTCCATCATGAGTCTTTTGTCATTGTCTCAGACCATTATATTGCTGAGAAAAGCTAAGTCTATTGTAATTGATCTTCACACAATGCTGTTTCTGTGCACAATGTTCTCCTGGTTCTGCTCAATTCACTCAGCATCAGATCATGTAAGTTTTCCCAGGTTTTTCTGAAATCTGCCTGCTCATCATTTCTTATAGAACAATAGTATTCCATTACATTCATATACACAATTTGTTCAATCATTCCACAACTGATGGTTGTCCCCACAGTTTCTAATTCTTTACCACCACAAAAAGAACTGCTATAAATATTGTTGTACATGTGGATCCTTTCCCCTTTTTTATGACTTCTTTGGAATACAGACCTAGTAATGATATTGTTAGATCAAAAGGTATGCACAGTTTTATAGCCCTTTGGGCATAGTACCCAATCATTCTCTTTGATGGTTGGATGAGTTCATCACTCTACCAACAATTCATTAGTGTTCCAATTTTCCCACATCTCATCCAACATTTGTCATTTTCCTTTTCTGTCATATTTGCCAATCTGAGAGGTGTGAGGGAGTACCTCAGAGTTGTTTTAATTTGCATTTCTCTAATCAATAGTGATTTAGAGTATTTTCCATATGAGTATAGATAGCTTTTACTTCTTCATCTGAAAACTGCCTGTTCATATCCTTTGACCATTTATCAATTGGGGAATACATCTGCATTTTCTATATGTGTTCTCTGTCCAATTAGAGTGTAAGCTCCCTGAGAATAAAGACTGCTTTGCTTTTCTCTGAGTATCCTCAGTTCTTAGCACAGTACATGGCACATGATAAGAACTTAGTGCATTTTTAATTTATTTATCTCCAAAATGAGAGGTGTGGTCTAAGTGATCTTTAATGTCCCTTCCAACTCCAATAGTCTGTGAGTCTATGAGTCATAACATTTTCTCTCTTGATACACATCTTTTTGAAACTCTAACCACAATAGATGGCTTTGAATCACATTTAGGACTTCATGACTAGCATACATCATTAGCCAAAAAAAAACCAAAAAGCAAATCCTTCAAAGAAAGTCTGTACATGTAATTTATCTTCTTAAATGAATCACATCTTTTTTGTTTAATTCAATAATTCTCTAAAATGTTAGTCTTTAGAACTGAATCTCCTCTACCACCAAGTTCTTCAGCATGAAATGTGTGTGCTGGTAATTTAAGATGGCCAGAGGATGTCTAAACATACAGACAGACTTGAGGGAAGGTGTGGATATATAGCTTCAGAATCTTGCCTATTGCTATTCAGGGGAGATGGTAATTCTTTCCTTGAAAAGACAGAGTAATGAAGCTGGCTTCTTTGTTCTTCTCTGAGGAAGGGTACTAGATTAGAATTATATCAATCTCTCTATCCCTAAATATTGCTGGTCTAAGGGCACAACTGGTTCAGATCAAAAGATTGCTTTCCTGGTCACTGTCTTTGAAAGACAAGGGTAGCTCAAATTTACACCTGAGAGCTCAGTCCCTTCTCATCAAATGTAGATTATACAAATAACGACCAATTGTCACTTGTAGGTCAGTTGGCTGAAGCAAATAAGAAAAGATAGAATAAGCCTGGCTAGGTGGTGCAGTGAATAGAGCACCAGCCCTAGAGTCAGGAAGACCTGAGTTCAAATGTGGTCTCAAACACTTAACACTTACTAGCCGTGTGACCTTGGGCAAGTCACTTAACCCTAATTGCCCTCCAAAAATAAAAGCAAAAGGAGTTGGAGTTTCAGGGCATATTCTTGGGGGAAAGGGATAACTGGAGAAAATAAAGAAAAGCAAAAAGTGAGTAACAAAAGAGACTAAAGAAGTGTGGTGCTCTGCTATAATATAAATAGGGCTAATAAGACCTTGCTTCTCTATTCCCAGAAGTCAACTGGGCTTGGAGTCAATCTGGGAGCATGAATCTGAACGGAGGTAGGCACAGAGGAACATTGAAGCTTTCATAAATGCCACGTGGAGGTTGGGTCCAGTTGGAAATAGTTTCTATTTGCCTGCTTGGGTTCAGAAAAGCATTGGAGGACTGAGTCCTCAGGCAAAGCAGGTAAGAGAAGTAGTGGAGATCTGTCAAGTACACACTGGAATTTTTACCATTTATTCAAAGTCCAAAGCTAGTCAGAAAAGTAACCAGTGACTCCCACTGCTTCTCTGCTAGGAGATGAGATCGGCCAGTTGGGGAACTTTGTTCTAAAGCGATAGTTTTAAGCAGGGGTGTGCTGCAGCCAACCTGTATTGATTTGTTGGCAAATGCAACATAGTCTGATTTATTGCTTTGTGGATTATATAGACATAAAGTGATAAGAGAATGTCAATACAGTTTAAACTTAAAACTGTGTTGTCCTATTCTGACAACCAGTTGTTGACATTTACCAGCATACACCTAGTCCTAATCATCATCTCCATTAGTAAATGCTTTATATATAATGCTTTAAGGTTTGCCAAACATTTTTCAGACACAATCTCTTTGCAGCTTCACAGTATTGTTGTTCAGTTATTGAGTCATGCCCAACTCTTTGTGATTCCATGGATAAATCCATGTGGTTTTCTTGGCAAAGATACTGGAATGATTTGTCATTTCCTTCTCCCACTTATTTTACAGATGTACTTGACAGATCTCCACTCCTCTTACCTGCTTTGCCTGAGAACTCAATCCTCCCACGCTTTTCTGAACCCAAGCAGGCAAATAGAAACTATTTCCAACTGGACCCAACCTCTATGTGGCATTTATGAAAGCTTCAATGTTCCTCTGTGCCTCAGTTTCCTAATGGAGGCAAATAGGATGAAGTGACTAGCCCAGAATCACGCAGCTAATAAGTGTCTGGGGTTGAGTTTGCACTCAGATCATCCTGACTCCAAGTCCAAAGCTCTATTCATTGCTGCCCCTCGCAATTGAAAGATAAGTGCTATTATTGTCCTTATTTTCACATGAGAAAACTGAGACTCAAAGAATTAATAATATGTCCCAGGCCAGAGAGTTAGTTAACTCCCAACTGCTACACTTTATCATTTTGTGCTCTACTCAATAGTACTTCTCTTCAAACCTTACTTTTCTTATCGAGCAAGCCAGCAGTTTGTGCCATAAGTTTCCTTTTTCAGTTGCTGGGGATTTCCAGCCAAGAGAACACAGCCAGCTTTCATGACCCCCCAGTCATAGCTATGACTTCATATCCAACCACCACTTCTTCTCCATAATCTTTTCATCTGTATCTGATTATTGAAAATGTGTTGAATAATATTTCCCAAGGAAATGTTTAGTTCCATCAGCAATCATCTCTTCTTCCTTATTCCTAATTTGAGTAATTTTCTTTTCCCTATGGTTTTGAATATAGTATTTATAAAACAACGAGGAAACCCAGGTCCATGTTATTGGCCCAATTTCATTTTGTTCTGACTCGGATTCTTTCCTTTATTCCTTTGCAGGAGTGCCCACATAGAAGGTGCAGTCATTCGCTTCCCATCATCATTAGCAGCATTATTAGTATGAAAGTATCAAAGGAGATTTGCCTCATCAGAGCCAATCAATGAGCATATATATATTGATTAAGCACTTTCTACGTTCCAGGAATAAGCACTGGGGATACGCAGACAAAAGTGAAAACATTCATGACCTTGAGGAAATTAGATTCTACTAAAGGAGACAATCTGTACCCATATAAACTTATATGAAATATATACAGTACAAGGTAATTTTTTCAGGGGGATATACTAGCAACCAGGGTAGATCAGTAAAGGTCTTATGTAGAAAGCATCATTTGAGCTCCTATTTGAAGGGAACTAGAAAGTCTGAGAGTCAGAGGTAAAGAGGGGAAACTTTCCAGGTATGAGACTGTTGCCTATGAAAAGATATGAACCAACAGATAAAATGCCACATGTGAGGAATAGCTTGAAGGCTAGTTGGAATGGATTATAGTACACTTGAACAAAAGTAATGTACAAAAAGGCTAGAAATGTTAAAATGGGGTCAGACCTAAAAGTCTTTGATACTAAACAAAGGAGTTTATATTTGATCCTAGATTGGTAGCCATTGGATTTTATTGAGCAGAGAAAGGATTAATGTAGATTTATCATAATGGCTGGCATTATTAGTTGGGGAATGGTCACATCAACAAGCATTTATTAAGCTCTTACTATATGCCAGACAGTGCTGGGGATACAAAGAAAGCCCCAAGCAGCTCCAACCTTTGAGGCGCTCACAGTCTAATGAGAGAGACAATACAAAAACAACTCTACACAAACACAATATATACAGGATAACAAACTGTGGGACATGAAAAATGCAATTCAATATTACAGTTCTGAAATAAAGATTAATTTGGAAAATTCAGAGAAGCATGGCAAGATTTCTCTCAACTGATAGAAGGTGAAAGGAGAAAAAATAATATATGCAATGATGACAACATTATAAATAGAAACTAATTCTATGTAATAATGATAACCAAATCTGACCTTGGGGAAGAGTTGAAGAAATGCCCCTTTTCCCTTTCTTATCAGAAGTGGGGGACTCCAGATGTGGATGACACTGCTAATGAAGTTGATTGGCTTTCAGGAACTATTTCTTCTTTCCTTTTTACAAGACTCTCTGAGTTGGGGAGGAAAGATATCTTTGAAAATAAGGATCAAGATTATCTAAAATCAAAAGAGAGCAATAAAGATAAGATTTTAAAAACCCAAATATCTGGTGTTTTGAGAACCCTTTGAGATTTTCCAAGTACTTTGCATGTATTCTCTCAGTTGATTTTCTCAACTGTGCTGCTGGTAAGGATGAACAAGGTGAGCCCCTTCTTCACAATGATATGTGATGGCTACAGGGACTAGGTTCAAAGCAAATCTGGTGGTTGGAGGACACTGCTATTCCCAAGGCTCTTGGGTTCAGCATCCTAGGCTGGCTCCATCAGTATATGAAGAAAGATGGCGGTCAAGGTGGTAGTGGTATTAGAAATGAAGAAAGATGGCGGTCAAGGTGGTAGTGGTATTAGATATGAAGAGAGATGGAGGTCAAGGGGGTGGTGTTAGATATGAAGAAAGATGGCGGTCAAGGTGGTGGTGGTATTAGGTATGTATGGCATATATCTGTCTCCTTAGGTTTGATGAGCAACTGTTGAATATGCTGTTGTTATAGATAAGGAAATGAGATTCAGATACAGGCTAAAAGACTTGGCCAGGATCACACAGCTAATGAGAATTAGAAGTGTGTTTTGAAACAGCCCAGGTCCCTGTAGAGACCTCACAAATCTAGCACTATTTCTCCCATCCCAAATTGCCACCTTCCAACCCTGAGATACCAACCCTTCAGACAACAATCACCAGTACCCAGTGAAATCATCTTCCCAGTTGTCAGGGCAAGCAGGAGATGAGAGTTTACCCTGGTGAATAGCCGCTACAGAGACCGACAGGGGAGAGACATGTTCAGACTGGGCAGTGGCCAGAGTAATCAGTGACTGGAGACCGGCTTGGGGACAGGCACGGAAAGGTGGTGGTGATGGCAGAAACTTGTGGGGTGCAGGATTATTAGCTGGTGTGACCTGGAGGCTTGCCCACTCCCAAGGATGAAGGGAAGAGCCATGTGAAAGGCAGACTCCATTGTCAACAAATGCCCATCTATGTGACCTCAGTCTCATCATCTGTAAAATGAGCAGGGTGGACAATGTGAGCTCTAGGGCCCCAAACACTAAGCCTCTAGAGACTAAAAGTGTTGGCTGACTCACCTGAACTGAAACTCTGAAATGAAACATCTAAGCTAAAAAAAGAAAAGGGAAACAGAACCAGAAGCAAAAATCATGAGGTTAAAGCCACAGAAAAGCTGTGCACTGGGGAGGTCCCGGATAAGAGGAACTGCTGCGTAGCCCAGTCACCCATCCCAATGTCCGAAAGGACTAACACTACTTGCCAACAGCTGTTAGTTTTGAAAATTAGACCAGAGAATTGGAGATTTACTACCAAAATGTCTACCACAGGCCATGTGGCCCAAGCCCCTTTATGTGAGACCTAGAGAGGCTTTGCCCAAGGTCTCTCTGGCAGCAAATGATGGACTTTGATTTGAACCCAGGTCTTTTGAATGCTGGACCAGGGCTTTTTCTGCTCTCACATACTGCCTATCTGTTGCAGGCACAGATCTAATGCCAGCACCTTCTTAGTTCGGGATTCACTTTTGGACAAAATGGAGTATGGCCAACTTGTTGAACATTGAATGGAAGAGGATGACTTTGCCTTAAAGGAGCAAGAACATGTCCCAAGGATGCAGGGGAAATGTGTCTCATTAATATGTCATCGGGGTCTGGTGTAGTCAGAGAGATCTGAATTCTATGCAGCTGGGACTTTTTATGTTCCTAGATGACCCAGGATCTGGGTAAGGAAAACTGGAACTAATCAGATCCCAGGACCAGATGTGTCCTGGGCATATGGTTCACCCCTCCCTTTAAAGATGTGGAAACTGAGGTTCAAAGAGATTGGGAAAGTGGGAAATCCACTGGATCCAGAATCTGGTGATGTGAACTGGAATCCTGACTGAATCACTTAATAGTTGCGTAATTTTTATTCAAGTCACCCCTCTAGGGGGCCTGGGTTCACCCATCTGTAAAATGAGTTATGGAATAGTTTGTTTCTGAGGGAAAATGACTTGAAAGCTTTTAACTTGAGAATAGCTGCAATTACTAGGTATCAGAATTGGTTGGCAGAGGTGGGAAATCTGTTCCAGATCTCCCAGGTCAGGGATGGTCCTTAAAAGCATTTTCCAGATGCCTGAGTCACAGTTATACCATACATCACTTGCTTCCTCCCCACCCAAACCCTACACCAACTGAGAGATTTTGCAATCCTGCTGCCTACTTGACCTTAAAAAATAGTAAGAGAAACCCTCCTACATACTAATAGACACAGCAAAGTGTATAATTAATTTTTGAACTTTTTTTTTTCAAAGGGACCAGTAGGGTTCATAACATGGATGTCTGGATGGCCCAGGTGCTTTATGTTTGTCATTCCTGACTACCCTTTTTTTTCCCCTTTTGGTGGTCATAATATGGAGATGATCTCTGTTTGGAACTATTTTCTTTTCTTTTTTTTTTTTATTAAATGTTAAAAAAAGGGGAGAGGAACCAAACTATTTTCTTTTTTTTCCAATTAAATGTAAAAACAATTTTTAACATTCACTTTTCAAAATTTTGAGTTCCAAATTCTCTCCCTGCCCTCCTCTCTCCCCTCTCTGAGATGACAAGTAATTTGAGATAGGTTACATGTGTAATCATACATAATATATTTCCATATTGGTCATGTTGTAAAAGAAAACACAGACAAAACACACACACACATAAAGTGAAAATAGTATGCTTTGATCTTCATTCAGGCTCTATCAGTTCTTTCTCTGGATGTGGATACATTCTGAGATGGGATCATGAGTCTTTTGGAATTCTCCCAGATCCCTGTACTGCTGAGAATATCTAAGTCATTTACATTTGATCATCAAACAATATTGCTGTTGCTGTGTACAATGTTCTCCTTGTTCTGTTTGCTTCACTATGCATCAGTTCATATAGGTCTTTCCAGATTTTTCTGAAACCATCTAGCTTGTCATTCTTAATGGCACAATAATATTTCATCACAACCATACAATACAACTTGTTTAGTTATTCCCCAATTTCCAATTCTTTGCCACCACAAAAAGAACTACTAATATGTTTGTACAAATAGGTCTCCCCTACCTTTTAAAAAATTTCTTTGGGATATAAGCCTAGTAGTGGTATTGGTAGGTCAGAGGATATGCTCATTTTTATAGACTTTTGGACATAATTCCAAATTGCTCTCCAGAATGGTTGGGTCTGTTCACAAATCCACCAACAATGTGTTAGCGTCCTGATTTTCCCACATTCCCTCCTACATTTATCAATTTCTTTTTCTGTCATATTAACCAAACTGATATGGGTGAAGTGGTACTTCACAGTTGTTTTAATGTGCATTTTTCTGGACAATAGTGATTTAGAGCATTTTTTCATATGACTATAGATAGCTTTGATTGCTTCATCTGAAAACACCTATTTGTATCCTTTGACCACTTATCAAGTGGGAAATGACTTATATTCTTATAAATTTGACTCAGTTTTTCTATATATTTGAGAAATAAGGCCTTTCTCAGAAGCACTTACTATAAAAACATTTTTCCCCCAGCTTTCTGCTTTGCTTCAAATCTTTTTTTTCTTTCCTTCTAATCTTGGTGCATTGGTTTTGTTTGTGCAAAATTTTTAAATTTACTATAATGAAAATCATCCATATTACATCTCATAATGCTCCCTATCTGACCACTTGGGGGTGGGGGGAGTTCTTTAGCCAAGGCAACCTGTGACTAATAAAGAAATAACCAATCCAGTAAAGTTTCACACTGTGTTATCATAGAACTGCATTTACAGCCTTTACTCAGCTTTCAGAATAAACACAAGCGTTTGGTCATTTCTCTTGTCCCTCTACCCCATTAAATTTCATTTTATATTACCAAAAATGGAGACATAAACACTTAAGTGATATTTATTCAGAGTTCCTGAATGAATCATTCTTTGGTTTTTTTTTTTCAATTATCTTATAATGCTATCCCTTGATAGATAAAAATGAAGGGGAAAAGCCAAGGAAAGAAATAAAAATCATTCAGTTCATTTCAACACTCACAAGTCTCACGGCTGATGTGTCTGCTATAGAATAGACCTACCCATTGACTTTGTTTCTTTGACATTTCAGTGGGATATTTTCAAACTACACTCAAAGATTTCGCTGACTTGGGGAGGAGGGGGAGAGAAAATGGAATCATATTGATGAGGGATAGCTCCCAATAGGTTCAGCAGGAACTCTGATCTTACCTAAGACCAGAAAACCTGCAATAGCATCTGGAAAGAATTCAAGGTCTCAGGCTTAATTGGAGTGAGAGTTGTAGAAGTTTATTGTTACTCTTCTATGAGAAGTGGGCAAGAGTCCTTTAGGGGACCTGCAAGTAAGAGGGTTTACAGGCTTTTACTTTTAAAGGGTAGGGCTGCCATTGTCAGGGCTGACTGGATGGAGGGAAGGGACCTCAGTGCATAGATAAAGGTTAGAGCTGACTGAGAGGAACTTGTGACTTTAGTGCATTGATAGTTTAGATGAGATTAGGGCCAGACCTAAGGAGACATGAAGAGATTAAATAAGAACAAAGGAGTCACAAGGTGTTGCCTAGGCCAAGTGCAGATAGGGGGGAGGGGCAGAGTTTGAGGCTGGGAAAGGGATTTTACAGATTACAATTTTACAATCCAAATTGCAGTTACAATTGTACAAACTGGTTTTACAAATTGGTTTTACAAATTTAGACCCCAGGTACCCCATCAATATGGCCTAAATTTTTAAAAATTCTCTAAATGAACACACTTTTTTTCTTGTCCAGAAATGTCATTACCAGTAATGTACCCTAAGAAAGTCAAACAGATTAAGAAATAATCAAAAACCAAGAAAACAAGCATTTATTAGGCACCTACCATATTCCAGGCACTTTGCAAATATTATCTCATTTGATCCTTACAACAATGACGGGGAGGGGAAAGGACAGAAGTATACAGCTGTATTCATGGAGCCCTTACATCTTACATATGAGGAACTGAAACAAGCAAGTTAAATTAAGCCCAAGGTCACACACCTAGAAAGTCTGTGAGGCAAGAATTCAACTCAGGTTGCCTCTAGACTTAGCACTTTATCTGCTCCTACCACCCAGCCCAGGAAGGAGTTAACAATAAACTTTCCCTTTTAGGAAACCAGATGAATTTAAAAAGTCAAGTCTCAGAGGATGGGCAGTAGAACTGGAAAAAGAATGGAACCAAAATTGGGAGGAGCTCTGAATTCAAACTCAAGTTCTACTACTCTGGGTAACCCAGGACTTGTCTGGGTGTCTCCTTGGCCTCAGTTTTCTTACTTATAAATTGATGGAGTTTAGCCTAGGTGGTCTCAAATCTCCTTCCTAATTCTGATGCTCTCTATTAATCAGATTAGTGAATATAGAGTTTTGGAAGTTGCTATTGGGTGAGCTATTATCTCCTAATCTACAGGCCTTGGAACCCTGAGAGTCAATATCTATCAGTCAATAAATATTTATTAAGCACTTGCTATGTGCCAGCCACTTTGGGGCAACTAGGTGGTACAGTAATACAGTGGATAGAACACTTCCTGGAGTCAGGAAGACCTGAGTTCAAATGTGACTTTAGACACTTGCTAGCTCTGTGACCCTGGGGAAGTCACTTAACCTGTTTACCTCGGTTTCCTTTTCTGTAAAATGAGAACACACTGGAGAAAGAAATAGCAAACCATTCCAATATCTTTGCCAACAAAATTCTATGGACATAGTCCACGAAGTCAGGAAGCATCTATGTACCAGGCCCAGTGCTAAGTGTTAGGGCCACAAAGAGGCCCATGATGTTGTAACACAAGGGAGTGCAAGATCTGTAAAAGGAAGCAGTTGGAGTCTGTGATCTCTGAGGTGGCTTTCAGCTCTAGATTCTGCATTTGTGACCCACATGGCCTGAAGGAAGAACATGAAAACTCTTTTCCCAAGCATATTTTCTCCATTATTTCTGAGGCTGTTGGGAGTTCAGCTCTGCCACTAACTCAAACAAATCATTTGTCTCTGAGCCCCTCTGGGTGAAAGGGGAGAATAAAGTGAATTCTAAAGAATCTCACATCTTGGTTATCCTGAAAACTTCTGCAGTACAAGTCTCGAAATGCAGGAAAACGAAACTTAACTTAAGGTTTAGAATTCTAATCCGCTGGATTCCAGGAAACCGAAAGGAGTCAGAGGCGTTTCCAGGACAGGGGCCACATCCTTCTTAACAAAATAAACATTTAACAAATGAAAGGGCGAAAGAGCAGAGAAGGTAGAACTACAGGTTTAGAGTCTGGAAGATCTTTGTATTTCCCCTCCTCACTTCACTTCACCTTGGGTAAGTCACTTAACCCCAGTTGCCCTGCCTTCCCCCCTCCAAAAAGAAAAAAAAAGGGTCTGGAAAGCCCTTCCTCCCAGTCTTTCTGTAATTATTCAATCTAATGTTTAAAGTCACACATCACCAGGGGAACTCAGCATGCCATAGTATATGGTGCCTGGAACACAGTAAGAATGCTTGTTAAGGGATTAATAGATGACAGTGGAGAAAAGTGCTGTGCTGACTTGTAATCAGAATCAATCAATGAGGCACCTGTCATGTTCCAGGCCAGTCTAAGTGCTGGGGATCCAAAGACAAAAGTTTACCTTCTGCACAAGGGAGACAGCACACACATAAGGAAAGATGGGAACCAGACTTGGGATTTCATTGGTGTGTTGCTCAGTTGTTTTTCTGTCCTGTCCAACTCTCCATGACCCCATTGGTGGTTTTCTTGGCAGAGATAGCAGACGGGTTTGCCATTTCCTTATCCAGTTCATTTTACAGATGAGGAAACTAAGGCAAACAGGGTTAAGTGACTTGTCCAGAGTCACACAGTCAGTAAGAGTTTTAAGGTGTTCCCCCAAAAAAGGAAAGAGTTTTTAGGTGTTTTTTTTTTCTTCTTTCAGGGCATTTCTTCAGTTTAAGGCTGGGGTTTTTAGTACAAAATCTTTCACTTCTGTTTTCATTCTACTAGGGATCTCTTACCTCTTAGGTCACTTTGACTTTCACCCTTAAGGAGAACTAGATCTTATCTGTTGTCTGAGGTGAGGAGGAGCTGAACCACACTGCTTCCTTCTGTTCCTCCATCTTAGGCCCTTCAGGATGGTCTGCCATATGGAAAGGGAACTGGATGTGCTCTGTTTGGCCCCAGTCAGTCGAGTAATGTCTGGAAGCTATAGAATTTAATCTTGATGGGCAGGAAAGCCTTACTACCAATGAAAGCTGTTCAAAGGCGTTCTAAGGCGGAATGCTGCCCTTGGGAGGTAAGGGTACTCTTTCCCTGGAGGTCTTTAAGCAAAGGCTAGATGACCATTTGTTAAGTATGTCTTGGGGGGGAATTCGAGGTAAGGTATGGATTGGACTAGATGGCTACTGAAGTCAAAGAATCATGGATTTAATGCCAGAAGGGACCTTTGAGACCATCAAGTTTTCTCCATTTTATTACTGAGGAAACTGAGTCACAGGGAAGATTAAGTGACTTGCCTAGGATCACACAGCTAGCTAGTGTCCAAGACAAGATTTGAACCCATGCCTTACTAACTCCAATTTTTATTTAATATATCATGCTACCTCTCAAAAACAGAATGATTCTATCCAACTTCAAAACAGAAGAGAGAACAGTGAAAATTGATAATTTTCTGAACCCAAATTCTTGAAACTTCAGATCCACAGCCATCCCAAATACTCAGCTAGGGGAGGCTAGGTGGTGCAGTGAATAGAGCACCGACCCTGGAATCAGGAGGACCTGAGTTCAAATCAGGCCTCAGACACTTAACACACTTACTAGCCATGTGACCTTGGCAAGTCCCTTAACACCAATTGCTCTGCCCTCCCCCCTCCAAAAAAAAAAAGAATTTGACACAACTGAACGAAATGACCTTTAAGGGCCCTTCCAATTCTAAATCATCACCAGTCATGTGGCCTCCTCCCCATGGTATTTCCCCTTTGGTGAGGGTTTGAAATGGGAAAGACAGTATATTAAGAGGTTTTCCAGCAAAGTCCCAACCTGCACATGCCCCACATTCTGAGCATGCCTCTCTCCCTTCATGAGGGAGAAATCAAAATAGTTGAATGCCATAAAGTTTATAAGGGAAAAATCAGCACAGGAAAAACCTTATCTTTATAACCATCTGAGTTCAGGATGAAAATTTAAGGGATTTTAGGTACAGTTTTTAGATAAGTGATCTTTCCCTTTGTTAATTCATAAGGTCATAGATTTGTACATGACCTTAAGGTCATTCCATTTAAGGACATCTAGAGGGCACAGTAAATAGAGCACAGGGCTTGGAGTCAGGAGGACACATCTTCCTGAGTTCAAATCTGAACACAGATACTCTCAGTATGACCCTGGGCAAGTCACTTGACCTGGTTTGCCTCATTTTCTTCATCTGTAAAATGAGCTGGAGAAGGAAATGGCAAACCGCTCCAGTATCTTTGCCAAGAAAACTCCAATAGGGGTCATGAAGAGTCAGACACAATTCAAACTGCTGAACAGCAACAAAGTGCTTTGGTGTAGCTCACTCACGTCCCAGGACACTCCTGCTAGGTCCATCTCAGCACCCCCTCCCTTTATGGTATTAGCAAGTTCTATCAGGGAGCAGACATGGGAAGAAAGACAGAGGGGAAACTTCACTGATGTGATTGCCCACTAGATTAACTTCCATACGACTTTGGGAAAAGAAGGCAGAGCACATGGTTCAATGAAAATTGACCAGCAGAATTGAACTGCAGCACGGAGCACGGTGAGGGATTCTCTCTTCTTTGCCATCAGCGCAAACACTGAAGTCACTATAAAAAGCAAGAATAACTGGTCGAGGTACTTTGAAAGAATGGCAGTTTGTTGACCTGGACTTCACCCCCACATTCACATGATTTCTGCAGAGGCTATTTCCGAACAGAAAAATAAGAATGGCTGACCACAGCACTTTTCTGAATGAGGCATGAAGCTTTTTTTAAAAAACAACGACAACAACACATCAAAACTTCAAGCTTTGGGAGGCAGAGTCAAGATAGGGGAATGAGACAGACCACTAGAAGCTAGCTCTCCCCCAACATCTTCCATATTCAAAGATCTAGAAAGAGCACAAGATCGAATTCTACCAAGAAGCAAAAAAAGTTAAGTCATTTTTTCCAGCTCAGGGCATCTTAGGGAGATGGACAGAAAGGTTGCCACACAATGGGCTGGAAGGTCTGGCCAGGAGTGTTATACTCAGCATTCCAGGGACTGAGAAAGAACTGAGACACAACAGCAGAAAGAAATCCCCACGGATCCCTGAGTAAGTGCTAGGTGTAAGAATGGGGGTCATCTGGGAGCGCTATCACCCACTGCCCAGTGCTGGGTTATAGATCTAGGGTAGAGAGGATTGGTCTCCATTGTAGGACCTAGAAACAGTTTCTGGCAAGAAATTCTAATCCCCAGAGCAGAGCAGAGTACAACGTCCTAGTCCAAAGGGGAGCCAGAAGTTCAGGTGACCTGGACCCACAGAGCTACCCAGCAGGCCACCAACAGTGGCTACGTCCAGCATTAGTCTACTGAAATTCCCAACCAGAAACAAACTAATGGGCCCAAACTTGGACTAGGAAGTCGCAGAACTTGGAAGAGAAAGTCAGTGAAAAGATGTCACTCCATATCACACAACGAAAGTACTAAAAGTTTTCAGGGTTGAATATGAAGCTGTGAAAGCAGCAGAAGGATATGAGAGAACAGAAGCTCACACCAGACCCCTGTCCCACCAGGTGAGCAGAGCCCAGAATTAATACAAAGTTCAGAGTCAAGAAATAAACAAATAAGGCAGCTAGGTGGCACAGTGAATAGAGCACTGGCCCTGGGGTCAGGAGGACCTGAGTTCAAATTTGACCTCAGACATTTAACACTAGCAGTGTGACCTTGGGCAAGTCACTTAAATCCAACTACCCTGCCTTCCCCCCTTCAAAAAAAAAAAAGAAATAAACAAACAAAAAAAGAACCTGACAAAGAAAAGCTGTTATGATGACAAAGAAGCTATCAACACCAATGGAGAAGAAGAGAATACTGAAAACATCTACAAGCAAAACCTGAAAAAACAAAATGCAGGTGGGACACAAATACAACAAGAATTCCTAGAAGACTTAGAATGAGAATTAAAGGAGCTAAAAATTATATTTTAAAAGCCATTTGAGAGCAATAGAGGAAAGAATGGGAAAAGAGGTGAAAGCTAGGGAAGAAAGATATAAAAAGAGAATCAATGACTTGAAGAAAAATGAGATATAAAACCTTCTTAAAGTAAATAACTCTTTGAAAATTAGAATTGGCCACATGGAAGTCAATAACTCCATGAGGCATCAAGAAATAATAAAGCAAAGCCAAAAGACTACAAAAAAATTTTTTTAATAATGCAAAATACCTCTGAGATAAAAGAACTGACATGGAACACAGATTGCATAGACATAATTTAAGAATCATTGAATTAAGTACCTGAAACCTATAAACAAAAAAATTTCCTAGACATATTTTAAGAAATCATAAGAGCAAATTATTCAGGCATCTTAGAACCAGAGGGCAAAAGAATCCACCAGTCACCTCCTGAAAGAAACTCTAAAATGGAAGGGCTAAAGTGTTTACATCCTTATATGAGGAAATGATATACGTAACCCCTCAGAACTTTATCATCAATGGGGTCACAGAGGCAATCTAATTAGATAGAGGGCCTGGGTGTGATTCTGTTTTAACTGGGTGATTTTAAAAGAAGAATGGAATGGGTGGGGAAGAAGAAAACTTCATGTATTCCACAACATTGTCTTTCTGCGTATTCTATCCTCTAAAGCAAGTTCCAAACTCTCTATTTCTCAAGAGAAGATCTCAGAAATCTCTGTAGCCAAAAAACTCTTTAGTCTGTGACCATCGAATTAGGTTTGACTTCAGAAGACAGACACTCAGTTTATTGCCAACCAATCAACAATCATTAAGTGCCTCTTCTTCTGCCTTCCAATTTCAAACCTGCCCTCCAACCCCACTACCTCTCAGTCCTCTCTCAGGTTATCACCTCTAAGCAACACTCTCCTCCTTTCCTGATATTGACCCCTTGGTTAATCAGTTCAGTTCTATCCTGTACTCTCCTCTTGAGTACCTAGTCCCCTTATCATATCACCAATTGCTCCCTCAAATATTTCTGAATAAAGATGGAGAAAAACTGTGATAACCTGGTTGATTAAAAATTTATGTTATTCAACTAAGCCCTCACTGCCCAAGGAAATTCTTTTCCATCTCTCTAATTGACTCACTATCTCATTCTACACAGTGGTTTTTCCAAATTTTTTCATTCCTCCTTAAACTTTCCTTAACCCCCTTGCCCCCACCCTTTTAGTTAAGAACTTTGCTTCATATTTTACTGAAAAACATTGAAGCCATTCACTAAGACCTCCTTCTTCCCTCTTCCTTATCTCATATTATCAGATGCCTGCTGTGACTATTTCTTCCTTCACCCTGCCTCACATGATAAAATGGCCCTTCTCTTTGCCATGGCCAACCCCTCCACAGGCAAAAGTGATCTCATTCCATCTCATCTCCTTTAGCAGGCTGCCCCTTCTATTATCTCCACTCTATTACTTATCTTCAATCTCTCCCTGCCTACTGACTCATTCCCTACTGCCTACAAATATGCCCATGCCTCCCCATCCTCATCCAACCCTCCCTTGATCCATGCATCTGCACTAATGACCATCCCATATCTCTATCCTTTTGCACCTGAACACCTAGAGAAGACCATCCACAACAGATGCTTCCATTTCTCCTCTCATTCTCCCAGTGAGATGTCCAGGACATGTCCACTTACTGTGGGTATCCTACAGGGCTCTGTCCTAGGCCCCCTTTTCTTCTCCTTCTACACTATTTTACAGGGCGATCTCATACAGAATTCAGACCAGGAGGGTCCCCAAGGCCACCATTTTCTCTTCAAAGTCAAGTCTTTTCTTTCTTTCCCAGGGGCCCACTGCCACCTTTGCTAGAACCAGTGAGGACTGGAAGGTGCCACGGAGGTTTTATCTATTTCTCAGATCTCCAATCTTCTATAGGCTCTGGAGGAGGGCTACATATAAGTTTAAAAAAAGAAGTGATGCTTTGGTATTAAGAGACCTGGGCAAAATACATGTGGAGAATTGTTTGGGAAAAACTGATTTAGACTGTATGGGCCTGGGACCACCTGACCTCCAGAAAAGTGAGGCTTCCGGATGTCATGAATAGCAGCTGAGCTGATAAGGGAGGGACCATGTGTTTCAAGCTGCTGGGGAATGTCCTTTAGTAAGACCAACCAGGAGGGTCTATAAAATGAAGGGACAGAATTAATAGAACTCCAATACCTCTTCTAGCTCAAATATTAATGATGTGACCCTGGCTTAAAGGACCAATTTTATAGGACCCTGTTCTCACTGGTGTGGATCAATGTCCTGCACCTAGATGAGGGGTGAGTCAGCGTTCAGGAGAGCAGGAAGGGAGAAAGATCCTGGACTTTTCTAACTTCCAAGCTTCAACAGAGAAGATCTGCAATGCTAACCTCTCTTCAAGTCGATGAAGGGAAAGAAAGACTCTCAAGAGAAACCAACACACTCCAGACACTTTGGGGAATTTCCCTTCCTGACAGACATCAAAGTTTCCCTCTGACAAGGGTGGGGGAAAGAGATGCTAAGATATCTGTTCTTGCCTCCCTCAAGCTGTATATATGACACCCCTTGTTATTTTAATAATAATAATAACTAGCATTTAACTGTCACTTTAAGTTTGAAAAGCATTTTACAAATATCTCATTTTATCCTCACAAGAACCCTTGGGGGTAGGTACTATCATTATTATTACCAGTTTACAGAGCGGGAAACTGAGGCAGACAGCCTTGACTAGGGTCACGGAACTCATAAGTAACTGAGGTCAAATTTGAACTGAGATCATCCCCTGTGCCACCTAATGCTCTCTGAGTTATAACCCTGCAAGGAAGAAGCTTGTGAGCTGGCATTTGACTAGCACAGACCCAGCATCACCATTCTGAGCCTCTGGCTTCAAAGCCACCACTAGGGCTAAACTTCCAACATTCCCCCTTTCTATATCTCTTCTATACTCCAGCCTCCTTATTTTTGTTATTTTACTGATCCTGCTGATAACAGGGCAATCTCTTCCTGTTATTATGCAGGCTCTTTGTTTCATACAATATAAAGGTCAAACCCCGAGGCTCTCTGGGCTCTCTGGCCTTCAAATGGAGCACGGAAGCCACCACCCACAGTGAGTGTGGAGGCCACATACGGAGACCGTTCCCGCCAGTCCCTGTTTGCTCCCCTCCCTTGTGAGTGGCAATGTTTGTTAAAGCTCTCTCTATGTGGGATGATGCTTGTCAGATGAATTCTCTTGCATTACAAATTGATGTCTGAAATGAGATGAAAAACACATTCCTGATATTTTAGAAAAAGAAAGAGGGAGGAAGGGTAAGGAAGGTGCCAGGAGGATGGAAATCTTTACAATGGAACGCTGTGGCCTAGGAGACTTAAGCTGCAAGGACACTGAGTAGTCAGGAGAGCTTACCTCTCATATCCCCTAGGACCTTGAAAGATAGATTGCTCAGGAGAAAAAAATGAACCCCAAGAGAGGCAAGGATTCTATTCCTTGGCTCTTCCTCATAGTGAAAGAAGCTTTCAGCTAGGAATGGGAGGGAGTTCCAGAAAGCACAAACAACCCAAATCTGCCCACTAACCCCTAGCAGTCAGCTGCAAAATGACAGGCTGTGGACAGAGGTGTGGATATATAGTGTGTGTGTGTGTGTGTGTGTGTGTGTGTGTGTGTGTGTTACCATAAGAAACAGGCACTGGTAGAGTCCTGGGGAATCTCTACAAGCCTTGAACTATCTTCATTGTAGATGATGAATGGATTGCCTTAGGGGGCTTATTCACTGACCCTCTCCTGATCAGCAGACTGCACCGCTATAATGAGAAGCCATTTCAGAATGACTTTTCACCATCAAATGAATATATTCCCCTTGGAGGGATTTGCCAGTCACTCCACACAATCCACTCCCACAGAAGCAATTGCTGTCCTGAGATAGGAGGCAGTCAGTCTTTGACTCGATGATAATTCAAATGGATGGCCTCTCCAGTTGATAGGATTGTAACCCAACACATGGTTGATACATTGGTAGCTCCAAGGGTAACTTAAACGGGCAGCCCCCTCTCCTCCTTTTAAATCCAGGAATCACTGTTCTGCAGGGAATTGTTCATCCAGGAAGTTTTCTCCCCACCCTAGCTATTATAATCCCTAATTCCAGTGACTGGATGAGGGAAGAAGAATAGTAATGTTTTGTTAAAAGATGAGACTAGAGAGGAGGCAGACTGGAATAAGGAGCTGTTTAGCTGTTCAGTCACATCTGAATCTTCATGATCCTATTTGGGATTTTCTTGGCAAAGATTCAGGAGTGGTTTGCTATTTCCTTCTCCAGCTCATTCGATAAATGAGCAAACAGGGGTAAGTGAGTTGCTTAGGGTCACACAGCTAGTGAGTGTCGGGGTCCAGATTTGAACTCAGATATTCCTGACTTCAGACCCAGAGCTGTATCCACTGAGCCAAGATGGAATGGAGGAAATGGACAACCCTCCCAAGAATCAGGAAGACCTGCATTCAAGACCCCGGACAGTTCAACTTCTCTGGCCAGTCTCTAAGACTCTAAATTGCAAGGTCGTGCTGTATTGATAAGGGTATCACCCTTCCCATCCATCCCCTTACCTAGAGTTTCCAGTAAGAGGTTCCCAAATTGGGTGCTGGAATGATCCAGGGGGGTGGTAGCCTCAGGTGCAATTGGGGAGCACTGAATAAAAATAAGGGGGTGGTGGAAGCATAAGGAAAGAAGAGAAGATAGAAAATTTTGGAAAACCGTTTATACATGTTTCATCTGTTGTGTAACAGTTAACATTGTAGTGATTACATTATTTTCCAAATAAACACATAAAATGCAAGTTATAATCGTTCAGGAGCCAAATCCACTAACAGATCCTAACAAGCAAGTGTTGGCAGGTGAGTGTGTTGTGCATTGGTGGGAAATCCGGCATGCATTGGCAGGAATATGTGCATGTAATGATTTCTTTACAATACAATATTATATTACAATACAATATTTTGTCATCAAAATTTCAATGCAGGAAACCCCCCCCCCACAAATTTACAATAAATTATTAAATTTCAGATGCATCATTTAAAAATATAAATTTTACATGTTTTTGAAATGATGCAAATAAAAAAAAAACATTAAAGGGTTAAAGAAAGTAGATTTCCAGTGGAGTGACGAGCAAAATTTTTTTAAAAGAGGGGCGTCATTAAACCAAATAAGTTTGCGAACTTCTGTGACCTACACTAATGAAAGTGCAGGTGCAGAACAAGAAAAAACGCCCTACACCAGACAAGTTGGAACCTGGATTGTAACCCAAGTGGGAGAGTGAGAGGCAAGGAACCTCCTTGCAAGTTACCCCTGTGTGCAAATATTCCGTGCTTTCTCAACATTCAGAGGCACTTGAGAAAACAGCTCAGAGTTGGAGCACCATCTGGCGGCTTAAGGAGATATTACACTCTGAGTAGCCATTCTAGCCCTGATAGACGGGAGATATTCCACTTTGTCCCTTCCAATTAGCCGGCGGTCTTATCTCTAGTGCCTGTGTACAGCAAATTGAATACCAACCCTGCCCTACGCGTGTATTAAATACGTTTAGACATGGCTTTTTCCCTACTGTAGGCTGGAGGAAAGGAATTCGTAGGGACAATTTCTGACTCCCATGTAGAAACTCAGGTTCAATTAAACTCCGATATTTGCATGGATTAGTGATCTCATTGCTGAACATTTCCTCTTCATTGATGCAGACTGCCTCCCATCGCTGCCTGCACATCTTGGTGGCAGTCTTGTTCATGATCTTGCTTGAGTTCTTCATGGAGTCTACCCAAGGCTTCTTCATTCCCACTGGACATGCCTAGAATACCAATGCAGCACATGGGCCATCCATTGGTTATCCCTTGCTCTTGCATATGACTAGACCACCTTCTTATCTGATCATACATTGTCACGAGGACATCCTTTATTTCTCCTTCCTACTTCCTTACTTATAATGTGCTATACCCATTAACTCCCACCCTGCCCCTCACCTTTAGCCTTCAGGTAATACTCAACTTAAATTCTTTGGTGACTATAATAATATCCCATGATTTTCAGTCATAGAATATCACTAGAAAAAAAATTTTTTTAATGTTATTTAAAAAAATTAACTCCCACTTCTCTACTGTAAAAAGAAAAAACTCATAACAAATATTCATAATCAAAACAAGTTCCTGGGGCGGCCAGGTGGCTCAGCGGGTAAGAGCACTGGCTCCAGTGTCGGGATGACCTGGATCAAATCAGGGCTCAGATACTTAGCACCACACCCAGAAATAACTGGCCATGTAACCTTGAGCAAGTTACTTAACCTCGATTGCTTAAAAAACAAACAAAAAAAAAAACCAAGTTCCTCCATTGGCCATGTTCAAAAATATGTCTCATTCTGCAGCCTGAGTCAATCACCAGTCTGTCAGGAAATAGATAGCATGGAATTCTGGTTGGTCATTGCATTGATCAGAGTTCCTAAGTCTTAAAGTTGCTTGTCTTTAAGAATATTGGTATCAGGGGCGGCCAGGAGGCTCATCCAGTAAGAGTACCGGCTCCAGTGTCGGGATGACCTGGGGATCGAATCCCAGGCTCAGATACTTAGCACCACACCCAGAAATAACTGGCCGTGTAACCTTGAGCAAGTTACTTAACCCCGATTGCTTTAAAATAAAGAAAGAAAGAAATTAATAAAAAAAATAAAAAATATTAAAAAAAAAGAATATTGGTATCAAGAACATTCAGGGAGAAGCTTGGGATCCTTCAAAGAAAAATGTGCGATTCCTGAGATTCTTTCCCTCATCCCTTTTGACTTTGGGCTTATGTAGGTAGCACTGATTTAGTGCTTTGAGGTCAGCAAAGCACCCTAAAAATATTATCTCATCTGATTCTCACAACACCTCTGTAATATGGGGGCTGTTATCTCAATTAACCGATGAGGACAATGAGGCAGAGGTTAAGTGACTGGTCCAGGGTCACCTGGTTAGTACATATCTGAGGATAGATTTGAACCCAGGTCTTCTGGACTCTAAATCTAGCACTCTATCCACTGTGCCACTCAGCATTATATATGTATACTAGATATTAGTTCTAGGACCATTTCATGGTCCATTTGCAGTGTATATCAAAGACACTGATGGTTGAACTATACAGCTTGCTGAATCCCATATACATCATGGTCTGAACAATAGGTATTCTTTATCCACTTAGTTTTTTCTGTGTGGATAGTAAGGCCGAGAATGAGATTTTGAATTTTTGAATGAGATTGATTTTAGGGGACTGTAATTTTACAGGGATTGATTCTATCCAGACAATGTCCTCTACAAACAGGAGTATCTAGAAGACCTCCAATTATAGGGTGAGAGAGGGACTGCAGTTTAGTGGATAGGGTCCAATTTGGAGACAGGGAGATCTTGGTTCCAATCCTTCCTCAGATACTAACAAATTACCTAATCTACCTTAGTTTTCTCACCTGTAAAATTAGGACAATCCCTAAAGAATTCACCTTCCAGGATTTTCCGGAGATTTAAGGGAGATCACATGTGTAAAGTCTTTCACAAAGCTTGAACCACACTATATAGATGCCAGCTATGATTAGGTTGATTGTTACAAGATAAAAACTCCTAAAAAACCACGAGACAGTGTTCCAGAGGTTGGCCACATATGGGTGTTTGCTGCTGACGGAGCAGAACAATCAATCTTTTTCACTGATTTCCAAGAGAGTCTCTCTGTTCCTCCAAGGTCCTGATGCTACAGCTATTTGCTGGGTAGTTAGCCTGCAGCCACAGCAGAGACACGAGCCCTCCGTTTCCCATCTAACTAAGTGGGACCTACTTAAATGTTATTCTGACTCATTTTCCAAATGGAGGATAAACAGCCATCCTGAATAAAAGCCTTAAACAAACAAACAAAGCAACTGGAGAGCTTGTTAGGCATACAGGTGAATCATAATTTTGTTTTTTTTAATAAAAGCTCCTTTTGTAAAAACTAGGCCCTTTTTCCTGGTACATTTTCTTTTCTTTTCTTTTCTTTTAATTTTTTAAAAGCAATCGGGGTTAACTAACTTGCTCAAGGTTACAAGGCCGGGTGTTTCTGGGTGGGTGCTAAGTGTCTGGGCCTGGATTCGATCCCAGGTCATCCTGACATTGGGGCTGGTGATCTTACTCACTGTACTACCTGGCCGCACCCCTGGTACATTTTCAAGAGCCTAAAAATACCTCTTGATTTTAAAAAATTTTTTCATTTATTGACTTGGCATCCTTCAGGACTTAATTTTTTTCTAAAGAAAAAAAATCTCTCTTTGTCTTTCTGTCTCAGTCTCTGAGGTGTGTATATGTATGTATGTGTGTTGTGTGTATATGCACCCACGTGTTCTCTCTTTCCCTGTCTGTCTCTCCCTCCCTTCCTAGGAATCAATATGAAATAGTACAATGCTTCTGTTGAGGTCAGGGAACCATAAAATGTTGAGGCCTAAGGTTTAGGTGTGCTCGAGACCCCAAAATACCAACATGCTGGGTCCTGCTGAATGAATTCGACTGTCTTCTCTCAGGCAAAGTAAAGCAAAGTTTATTAAAAGTTGGCCATAGTGGGTAGACTCTTAGGGTACTTGTGACAAGTGGGCCAGAATAATCTGACACAAAATGAGTCTGTGCTAGATAATTCCCGGCTCTCACGGAGGAAAGATGGAGCTTATATACAGAAAGATTGTGGGAGGATTTAGGGGTGGTCTAGAGGAGGAGTTTGGGGAGGGTCTTGAGGACGAGTCAAAAGAGGTAAGACTCCACTTAACACCCACACAAAAAAACTAGCCATGTAACCTTGGGCAAGTTACTTAACCTCAATTGCCCTCCAAAAAAAAGGCAAAAAAAAAAATGAGGTCAGACTCCCGTGAAGAGAGATTAAGGGTGAAAAGTAGCTGGAGGCTACCTGGAGATGACAGACAACGGAGGGCTAGGTTAGTTTAAGAGTAATGGATTTGGGCATGGATATTTTGGGAGGATCAAGGGTGGGGGCTAGCTGGACAAAGGAGGGCTAGGCTAGTAACAGATTTGGGCCAAGTGATAATGAAAGGCTTATTGGCCTCAGGAGAACTCAAGGGGGTTCCCAGAGCCTGTACCTCACCACTTCATGGATAACCTTTGCTCCATTCAAATGAATTTTCCTTTAAGTTGAAGTGCCCACCAGAAATTATACACCAAAGCCCCCTAAAACCTGCCAGAAGGGGCCCCTACCAGGGCCCCTGGAAACCACCTGATAGGCCATAATAGTGAGGGAATGTTTCACCTGTGTTGCTAGAAACATACCTCAGATACAAGTCTGTTCTTGTTAGCTTAGATACAAGTCTGTTCTTGTTAGGTACCCAAGACTTATTAGAAATGGTACCACCCCCCCCCAACCACATTTTGTTGATTAGCAGCACCTGGCTCTATAAAAGTATACCTTTCAGAAGATTCAGTGCTGTCTTCTTTATTAAGGAGGCAGTCGCCAGCTAAATAAACACTCCTATCAATTACAATTGGCATTGCTGTCCTGTTATTTCTTGGATGTCCACTACAAAGTGTTGCCAAAACCCTGTTAACTGGTCATTTTTAGTGCTATGATACAGAAGGGAAGGAAGTAGCTAGGTACAATGCAGGGACTGAAGTCAGGATGACTGCTCTTCCTGAGTCCCAATCTGGCCTCAGACACTTGCTAGCTATGTGTGTGACCCTGAGCAAGTCACTTAACTCTGTTTGCCTCAGTTTTCCCATCTGTAAAATGAGCTGGAGAAGGAAATGGCAAACCACTCCAGCATCTTCCAAGAACACCTCAAACAGGGTCAGGTAGAGTACGATAACAAGACCAACAAACAGAAGACAGCACAAGGATCAGGAAGATCTGAGTTCAAAGTCTACCTATAAGACCTACAGGCTGACTATGGAACTGTGGGTGATTCACCCAACATGCCTCGATTTCCCTGTTTGTTGTTTGTCCTTCATTCTAAAAGGACCAATGACATCAGGAAGGGGGTATCTTGACTTGCAAGTGAATTGGATTTAAGATCCATGCAAAGTCACCAGCCTCACACTCTCCTCTGGAGTTATCAGAGTCCAGTGGAGGCAAGATATACAACTGGATGACTGGAGATGGCCCTGGATGCAGTGACTTTTTTTGAGCTAAGATCTTTCCCAGGTCTTAGTTCTTCCGGAGGCAATGCCCACTCAGTAGTTAAAGGCAAGAAAGAATTAAAGCAAAAGATAACCTAGTTAGCCTTCACAAAAGAATCAGTCTAGGAGAGGAAGGCCCTCAGGGTTTTTGGCAGAACAGAAACAGGTGCTATTTACACTCTTTCTGAGCCATCAAAACCCAAACAATGTGCAAGTGAGGCTTGGGTTGGAACCTATTATCGGCCAATCTGTGAGAGCCTAACTGATATGGATTTAAAGGCATAGTCATGTAGCTTCCTTTGAATCACAATGGGCTTTAGCAAAGCCTGGTTCTAGAGATTCATTTCAAGAAACCATAAATGAAAATCACATGAGACAAGAGTTAATTGTCCCAGTTTTTCTTGATGATAGAATAAATGAATAGGGAAGAGGAAAAAATGTAGCCCCAAGATCCCTTGTGAAATTTATATTCCTTTGGACAGAACACCCACGTGTAACACCACATGTATAATTCCCACATGAACAGAGGGAGAAGAGGAGCCCCACCTCCCTCACAAGGTTCTCGGATCAAGTATCAGTATGCCAAGTGCTATGTAAATACTATTAGTATGTTACAGATGGATTCACACACCAATGCTTCAATTACTTGCAAGATGGTCGAGTAGCAACCTGTAGGATGTGGTGCCAAGTTATATGTCTACGTATTCAAGACTTACAAGTCCCTGCCCACTAAGTCTAGCAGCTTAAGAACTAGCCCTAGAGACATAGACCTTGGTTCATGTCCTGCTTCTGACACACACTAACTTTGCAAACACAGGCAACCCTTTTAAGTTATCCAAGTTTGAGGCAAGTCACTAAGACTTTCCAATGGAATCAGGTCTCCAAGTCTGTCTTATTTGTTGTGCCTCTACAGACCCTGACACTGCTGCTAAGTACTTTCCAATGGGAAACTTTGCTGTCTTCAGTAGAACAATGGGAAAGAGAGCTGACCTTTCTGGAATTAATCTTCTGTAAATTTTATCCTTTTCTCCAAATGTTCCTCCCCACTCAAAAAGCTCTCAGTCACTGTACCTCTATTTCACACTAATTTTTCAACTTTGTGTACCCTTCATTATTCATCTCCAAATTTATGCTACCCTCATGTTTTTGGTCTTCTCAAAAGACTATAAAAATATTCATTCTTGTGAAACTGAGTAAAGACTTTGGTTCAGCTCTTGAAGCTCTTGGCCATGGCACCCATTAATGGCTCTTCCCTTATTGATGAGGTACAGGCTCTGGGAACCCCCTTGAACTCTGATTGAATCTTCCCACTTGATGAGGCATTTGCCTGAGGCCATAAGCCTTTCATTCTAGCTAGGCCCAAATCTCTTACTTTTTTTTTTTAAGCAATTGGGGTTAAGTAACTTGCTCACGGTTACACGGCCAGGTGTTTCTGGGTGGGTGCTAAGTGTCTGAGCCTAGGATTCAATCCCCCAGGTCATCCCGACACTGGAGCGGTGCTCTTACTTGCTGAGCCACCTGGCCGCCCCAAATCTCTTACTCTTACTAGCCTAGCCCTCCATTGTCCATCTACTTCCCACCCTTGAGCCTATCAAAATATCTGTACCCAAATCAACTGTTACACCCTTGAACTGGCCAGAGCCCTCCATTGTCCAGTCCTCTCCAGGTAGCCTCCAGCAACTTCACTCATTTACTGGAGTCTGACCTCATTAACTACCCTCCCCAAACTCATTACTGACGTCTGTCCTCATCTGACTCCTGAAGACCCTCCCCAAACTCCTCTAGACCCCCCTAGATTTCTCCCACAACCTTTCTGTATATAAGACCCCATCTTGCCTCCATGTAGTGTGAGAGCACCATAGGATTTTCCAATACAAGCCTTACAGATACTGAGGCTACTTAAGAGTCTACCCAATATAGTAAACTTTTAATAAATTTTGCTTTTCTTTGGCTGAGAGATTTATGTTGAATTTATTTGTTAGGACCCAGCATGTTGGTATTTGGGGGTCTCCAGCACCCCTATCCTAAACTTTACATTTTATGGTGACCCTCTTCATTATGACTCTAAGTAATAAAGAATGCTTTGGTGTATCAGCAATGCCATATTCAAAATGCCTATGGAAATTACAGATATGCTGATATAATTATCCATAACAAAATACATCATGCTTGCCATATGGGGGAATAAGCTAGAAAATTTATTAAAATACCAAAAGACTGAGTCCCAAAATCAGAAAGTGAAAGCCATTAGAGTAGTTATGACACTGGCACAGGTAGATAAAGTAGAAAGCACCCACATTCTCAAGCCATTAAAACAGAACAGGCTACCTCAGGCAAAGGTCCTCCTCTCCCCACTCACAGCAACCACCCAGTGTCCAGGAAGCGTGCTCCCAGCAGCTCCGGCCCCTGGCAGTACTCAGCAGGAGTCCTTAGCAGAAATTCTGGCTGACTCAAAAAGGGCTTTGCGCTGTCGCTGCCGCTGCCTCTGCTGCTGCTACCACCTTCGCTGCCGCCACCAGACACTGCAGGAACTCTAGTTTTGGCTTCCGCTTCCTCTTGCTCCGCCCCTTCCTGCTACATCAGCAAGTCCAATGGGGCATGGAAGATCTTTAAATCCCATAACCCTTATATTTGGTCAAACAAGAAATGAGTTCTGAACCCATCTTCAATGCTAAGTTACTAAGGAACTGCTGTTGCACCAGGGGAGGGAGTTTTCTGTGCACTCCAGAACTATAAAAGCCATGCTATTATATATATATATGTTTATGTATTGGTATGTATATGTATGTAAATGTTTATGTATTTACGTATGTGTATGTGTGTGTATCTAACAAAGCCATGGCTATCATAAATAAAAATAAAAAATATAAATAAAAAGTAATAAAAATAACAGACATATATGTAGCACCTTAAGTTTGCAAAGAACTTTACATACATGCTGTCAAAAATGATATTGCTATAGCAAAAGGAGACCCCTCCCCTGGAAAGGAAAAGAAACCGACCTTCCCTGGTGGTCCAAGACATTTGGATATGACTTCAGTTTCTGCATCTTCCTACTACAAAACCAGGTCTGCCTTTGTCAGGGAAATGGTACAAAGAAGAGTCCAGAAGAAATCATGAGTTGTTTTGAGTAGCCATGAGTACCATGAGTTACCAAAAGTATAACCATTTTGTTCTCAGATATTACACAAGTTAAACAGTTGCTTCCGGGTTAAATTAATTTTCATTTTATAAACCACACACTACTCATTTTTTTGCTTGTAATTCTTTTTCTTTATTCCCTTTTCTAGATCAGGAACTAAAAAAAAAAAGTCAAACCAAAAAAAGGCCAAAGGTCATGCAGAGCCCTCAAGAAAAGTACATTGTGCTTCTCTTCAGTCCTTAACAAGTAAAAGTTAAAACATTAAAGCGAATTTATCCTGAACTCCCCCCCCCCCGCCCCCGTACTTAACTTCCTGAAGGCTTTTTCTTCACACTTCACATACACAACACTGATATCAAGAAAGAACAAATAATTTTTTTTTAAATAAAACATGTTTTTGTAAAAGAAAAATATAGAGCCCCTGGAGTTGTCACAATGTGCAAAACTTTAAACACCTAAATAAAACTTCTTTCAAAAGAAAAGAAAGAGTGTCTAAAAATGACCACTGGAGAACTCTCCTCATAAAAATTCCTCCAAGTGTTCAAGTTGATCTTAAAGCTTCCAGTGTGTTCATGATCACCAATTATCATCATTCCAAGAAATTATGCGACTTTAGGCAAATCACTCTAAAAAAATACTCATTGCTTTAGTTTCCTTGTTTGTGAAATAGACCAGATGACCTTCATGGTCTCTTCAATTCTAATTCTAGAAGTCTATGAATTTCATTCTAGCAAGAGTTGGGGGAGAAATCAGGATAAGCCCAGCCTAGTTCAAGTCCATGGTACTATAAAAGTCAGAAGACTGGCAATGCATACATTTTTAATCACCTCTTTTTAGTGAAATAAGAGAATTTCTGTGGGAGACCTACTGTCTGAATCTCATCCCTCAATCCCCCAGGGCAATCTTCTTCACAATTCTAAAAGGTGTGATTTTCAGAAGCTCTTGAGAAATGTGATATTGTTAAGATATTTCCTATCTTAGAAGCAAAAATCATTAAAAATGGGTACAACCCATAGCATGACTCTAACTTTGGTCTTTGAATCATAGTTTTTATGATTTTTTTTTTAATCAAAACAGTTTTTATAAGGGATGGCTTATTATTATATGGGGCCAAAGTTAAAATCCCAAGATTCTATGAAGCAAATCTTTGGTGGGACAGTGACAACAGCCTCTGTTTATGTCCATTAATGCCCTGGGAGGAAAGGGTTGGGGAGGAACCATGAAGGAATGGGCAAAGAGAAACATCATGTGATCACAAGTTGGGTTCTTTTATAGATGTGTATCTATAAGAGATCCATATATGTATGTAGCTTTTATTTATTGTTGTTACTTGTGTTTCTGGGGAGAAATACTTGTGACCTCTGGCTCATCAAATTCGATTTAAAAATGGATAATATTGACTGTATTTATTACCCTGAGTTTCTTCTATCCCACATCCCCTCTGTGGTAGCCCTGACTATCACAAGCAAAGAAAGGGAAGGATATCTATTCTTTATGACTAGAGGAATACCATTAGTTTCTTCTTCCCAGATGTATAAGCAGTGCCTTTGTGCTCCCCTAGGTAGGTCCCCAGGTGGCTATAGGTATGGCCCACAGATACAAAGGAGGTTGGCTCCCACAGTAGCCTGGGACATAGTTCCACTGGAGAGGATGGTCTGTTTGATATGGATCACGGACAGAAGAAACTTTTCTAGAATGTTCTCCCTTGTGCTCAGGAATGCTCCCTGGAACAGAGAAAAATACTGCAGGGAGACGGGGTGAACAAGATAGATTCTGCCCTCTGTGCCCAGAGGAGAAGATACCGTCATATTCCCCCATGCACCTAAGTCAGGATAAGCCCAAATCACTAAGTGACAAAGATTCAAAACTTGTGCAATGACGCAGAAACTTTGGTCTGTGCCTATTTAAATTCACTCGTATGCATTCATCAAAAACACCACAACAATTTCTCATGGGATTTGGATCTGCTTTGGTCAACTTCCTGACATGTTGTGTGCATTGATGGTCCATGAACATGGCCCAGAAGAGGCTGGGAAGAGGGGAAAGATTGAATTGACAGTGTAATATCACCTTAGAGAATAACAAACTCACACAAAAAAAGTCAACCAAATACCTAGCGCATCAGAACGTTCCCAATCAAAAAATATCAGTCACATCATAAGTGGATGAGTTAAGGACTTTCAAAACTAGATTCTACGTGCTCTCAGGGATTTTGCCATAACTTTAGCCTGGTACTAAATGTGCTCTCTTTCTTGCTCAGATTCCGCATGTATATGTCTTCTTGTAGGTCATGTATACTTACATATTCATAACAATCTTTTAGTGGATGAACCTTTTCCATTTATTATCTATAGAAAGTTCATTCTCAAATGAAATACATTTACTCCCAAATTCCTCTCCACCTCCCCACCCCCACCCCATGGAGACCGCATGTACTCGAATGCCACATGAAAACAAAAACTCTTAACTATGTACAAAATCCAGTGTAAATCATACTAATGCATTAGTAACTTTTTTTCTCTAATAACTGTGTTTAAAAGTCAACTTTAAAGAAAGAGTATAATTCCAAAGGATTCATGGATTATCCAAGCTTGGGAAGAATGATGCCTGTATCCCTACCAGAAAGACCATCTGTGCAAAAGAGGAACAAAGGCATTTAATGAGCAGCGACGGGATGGAAGGGTGTATTTTAGACCTTTAAGGAATCAACTGATTTATAAATAAGTTACTTGCAAAAGTGAACCAGATTTGCATAAAATTCATTAGAGAGGACTGTCAAGTTTTCCTTCATAAAAGGTCTTCTGGTATAAAGAGTCACTTCCAGGGGAAGATTATGCTTTCCCAGAATCCTTTGGTAGTTTGGGACCTGGTGGACCAGAAGGCTGGTTAATTCAATTTGGGAAAGAGATTCAAATGTTCTCCACTGACAGAGATTAGTCAAGCTCATCAAAATTGATCACTTGGCCTCTCCCTGGCAAGAAACACCATTGCCTGGTGGTCACCTGGGGGAAGTCAGAAAGTGCTCAACAATCTCTAGTGATTGCAGTGGGTCAAGAGGGGCTCACATACCCTCTCTAGGATGCATCTCTCTTCATAGGTTTTGCTTTAGCCACTTGATGTAGCTGTCCCTAGTCCGAACTCCCACTGAGAAATTGGTGGGCCAGGCAGTGAAAATCATACAGCCATGGAAGGCATCCTCAAAGTGGTCGTGGGTTACATCGACGCCAGCACTCTCCAAGCGCTTGACATACATAATGCCATCATCTCTGAGGACATCATGTTCACAGGTCAAGACGTAGGTCTTCGGCAAGTTCTGAAGTACCTCCTGGTCGGCAATCAGCGGGGCTGAACGTGCATCCAGGAGCTGGGGGAGCTCTTGGATAATCTTAGTATTTCCCACTGTCTGCATGACAGGCTTATAATTCTTAGTGATGGATTCAGGCAAGAGGGAAAGCCAGTTGAGCCGGGCCCTGAGAGTGGCGGCCTGCTCCACATCCAAGGAGGTATGGTTGTTGACCACCATGGCCTGGACAAAATCCTGGTTCCCTCTGAAATAATCGATCCAGTATCTGACCATGACGTGACGGGGCAGGATTGGGGAGTTCATATTCTGCTGGTAAGATGGGGTGTTGAAATCGAGAGCTTGGAGGACTGGGTAGATCAAAGCTTGGAGTTTGATTTTACTTCTGAAGGTGTCATCTTGGCTAAACTGTGGGGAAAGAAAGGGAAGAGCAGAATGATATCTTGTCTGGCATCGTTCACATACATCACACCCTGATGAGAACTTAAAATATTCTAAAAGAAAGTTCCTTGCAGAGGTGGGGACAGACTCGGTTGATGCATTGGCTGCTTTTGCTGAACTGCCTTTCCCCCTCTTCCTTTTCCTTCCTTCTACTTTCTGGAAGCATGAAAAAAGGAAAAGGTGGGAAAAGGCAATAAAGCAGAAAACGGTTCAGTACAGTTCAATGCACTTACAGGCCATAGAGTCAGAGGATCCCAGTTCAAATCATGCTTCTTCAAATACTACCTAAGCATCCTTGGGCAAGTCACTTAAACTGTTCTCATCTGCAAGATGAGGGGGATGGAACACATGGCAGCTGAAGTCCCTTCCAGCTCTGTAGCTATGACCTTTTAAAATTTTCTATTAAAAGGCTTACAGGGGCGGCTAGGTGGCGCAGTGAGTAAAGTGCCAGCCCTGGAGTCAGGAGGACCAGAGTTCGGTTCCGTCCTCAGACACTTAACACCTACACACACACACACACACACACAAAAACTAGCCATGTAACCTTGGGCAAATCACTTAACTCCAATTGCCCTTCAAAAGGCAAAAAAAAAAAAAAATTTTTTTTTAATAATAAATAAATAAATAAAAGACTTACAGGTGGTGATGTGCTAGAATTGGCTCATATTGGCTGGTAAGAGCCGCTTGTTAAATTTTTAGTTGGAAGCATTCACACCTTAGATATCAACAAATGCTACAAATCAGGATTTGATTTATTGTTTTACTAATTGTCTTGACTTAAGAAAGTGATGGAGAAAATATTAATACTGCAGCTTAAACTGAAAAGTATGGTGTGCATATATTTTCTTCCAGAGAGCCTGTTGTTAAACACTTAAAGCACACCTTGCTTACAGGATAGGGAAAGGAATAGCTGGAAATGGAGATGGTGTGAAAACAAGATAGCTTTAGGCTGACCTGGATACTAAAATCCATTAAGTCTTAATGATATACACATTTTACTCTGCTAAAAGCAATTTGCCTCAAAAAAGGAGGGGAGAAGGGAATAAGCTTTTATATATCAGGCCCTATGCTAAGCACTTTACAAATTTTATCCTCATAACAACCCTATGAGGGAAGGATTGTAATTATTCCCATTTTACTGTTGAGGAAAGTGAGGTAGATAGAATTTAAGTGACTTACCCAGGGTTACACAGTAAGAGTCTAAGTACAGATTTGAACTTAAATCCTTCCTGACTCCAGGTTCAACACTCTATCCAGTTATTGTGAGGCTCTATAAAGCATTGTGTGAACCTTAAAGCATTATATAAATGTCTATTACTTAATAATTATTCATTAATACGTAATAATTTACTGTCATTCATTGTTAGCATTCATATACCACTTTAATGTTTGCAGAGCCCTTTACAAATATTATCTCATTTTATCCTTATGACAACTCTGTGAGTGAGGTTATTGCTGGTTTTTGTTTGTTTGTTTGCTTGTTTTTTTCTTTTCAGTTATTTCAGTCATGCCTAACTTTTCATGACCCCATTTGGAATTTTCTTCACAGAGATACTGAAGTGATTTGCCATTTTGTGCTCCAGCTCAATTTACAGATGAGGAAACTGAGGCAAGCAGGGTTAAGTGACTTGCCCAGGGTCATACAGCTAATAAGTACCTGAGCCCAGATTTGAACACAGGAGGATGAGTTTTCCTGACTCCAGGTCCAGAGCTCTATACACTTTGCCACCTAGCTGTTCACAGATAAGGAGACCAAAGCAGACAGTTAAGTGACTCAGCTAGGATCCTACAGCTTGTAAAAGCCTGGGGTGGGATTTGAACTCTGCTCTTCCTAGTTCTAGGCTCAGCGCTCTTTCAGTCCATTTCTCTCGGCCACATTCTGCTCATTCCAAATGCCCTTTTTTTTTAAAAACAAAGAAGTCGTGGCATCTTGGATTTGGAGCTGGAAAGGACTTCAGAGTGGATCTAGTTTGAATTCCTCATTTTACAGGTGAGGAAATTGAGGCCCACAGGACAATTTGCCTAAGGGAACATAGATAATAAGAACCCATGGTAGGATCTGACTACAGAGATTGTGCTCCTGGGCTTGATCCATAGGGTCTCCTAAAATAGTCTTCTAAGTCTGCTCTATAGGTGATGGGGGCAGCACCCTGGACAGATCCTTCCAAGCCCACCCACTTCTAAGGAAGCTGCTGTTACCATGGGAGTCACAGAACTACAGAGAAAAATAAGAAAGGCAGTGGTTCCCTCCTGGTCATTACCTGCTGACCCAGAGCTGCAGCCAAATTTCCGCCGGCACTGTCTCCAGAAATGGCTATTCTAGCTGGGTCCACAGAATACTTCTCCAGGACCTGAGGCTGCAGGAAGTACTTGGTAGCCTGTTCCAGATCATAGAGTTGTTCTGGAAAATGGACCTGTGGGACCAGCCTGTATCTGTGGAGACAAAAGACCTATGTATTTAGAGATCATGGAAGCTCTGCCACTGAAAGTGACTGATGTGCAGGGAGGTGACAGGGAAGACTCATTTTGAAACCAAATGATGGCCAACTGGAAATGGGAAAATCTGTCATCCAAAAAAACTATTTTGCTTTGGGGAGGGGTGGGCCTAGTTTTTCATGGGGGTAGGTTTCCTCTCTTGAAGATACACTCACAACTTCCCCAACCTTTTCTAGAAATGACTATAATCTTTCCCACCTGGAAACCTACATGGTCCATGCCCATCTAACTGGGACCTCACTGACTAACTTCCACCATTTCCCTGCTTTTACCTTCAGTGATGGGGAAACCAGACAGCCTGCACAAGACCCCAACCTTTTCCTACAAAACCCGTAGCCCTGGCTGAAAATACTGACAGGCTTTTGCCCAGTCTATATCATTAAGATACTCTACCCTGGCATTACCCTTTCCAGAACTGATTTGAAGATTGAACATACTCACCCATGAATAAATCTGCTTCTTAAGTCTTCCTTTGTGTAAGTTCAAAGCATCATAAGTGTATAGGAAAGGCAAAAGTGTGGTTTCTCAGAGACTATCTGCTAAAGTAAGTAAGTCCTTAGGCCTAAGTTTTCATTTTCTAGAAATTATGTGACTTTGAAACTTTAGAAATCTTTCGGTATAGTTGCTCTATTCTAGTCAGCTCTTCTCACCCAGCTTATCACAAAAGAGTCGAGTTTCTATAGAACTGCAAGAATTGCTGAACAAGATTACTGATAAAGAGTAGTAGACAGTAGCCTTGGGAGAGTTGAGGCAGTAGCCTTGGGAAGAAGTTAAGTCCCCAGTTCTCAGAAAACTCCTAGATAATACTAAAATGAAATAATGTAGAATGGAAGGAGCTGGTAGCAGCAGGTGGATTTGACCAATCAGGAAACAGACAGTGACCTTGGGTCACTAAGGTCCAGATAAGGATACATCTAGGTTAGACTGAAGGGGGGTTCAGTATTCTGATGTTGTTACTGCACTTGAGTAATTGTAAGGGTTATGGGATTTAAAGATCTTCCATGCCCCATTGGACTTGCTGATGTAGCAGGAAGGGGTGGAGCAAGAGGAAGTGGAAGCCAAGCTAGAGTTCCTGCAGTGGCTAGCAGTGGTGGCAACGGAGGCAGCAGCAGCAGAGGCAGTGGCAGTGGAAGCGCGAAGCCCTTTTTGAGTCAGCCAGAATTTCTGCTAAGGACTCCTGCTGAGGACTGCCAGGGGCTGGAGCTACTGGGAGCATGCTTCCTGGACGTTGGGTGGTTTTTATTTTTTTTTATTTTTTTTTTGGGGGGGGGTTAACAAGCTTACTTTAATCAGTCAAATATGTATCGTTTATCTAGTTCAGGGGAAAAAGGTCAGCACCCCGAACTTCAAAGTATACAGACAGAATTATCAAGACAGAGAAACAGATCAAGTAGACAGATTTCCAAACTGTCCAACCATTACATCCATACCAAATCAACATCTGGGTTTCAACATCTGGGTTTTTCAAAGCCAAGGGGGGCTCTCAACAACTGCTTCCCAGAATCCAGATGAAATCACAGAACACTTCTCAAAGTGAGCCCCAAAACAAAGCTACACATCAGGGCTTATATAGCCTTCTCCTGGCTCAGAGAATGTAACAACCTTATTGACTCACTGGCCAATCAAGAAGTATCTACTGAAAAACAAGCCTCCCACCCCAGGTTCCAGGTGCACTTTAGCCTAGGGGCAGGGAAGATCTTACAAATTTACATTCCCATTACAATTGCCCAAGGATGGCACAGATGGGAAGACTTACTATTCATTAAGAATGCATTAATACAGGGGCAGTTAGGTGGCTTAGTGAATAGAGCACCAGCCCTGGAGTCAGGAGGATCTGAGTTCAGATCCAGCCTCAGTCACTTAACACATACACACACACAAAGTCACTTAACCCCAACGGCCCTTGAAAAGCAAAAAAAAAAAAAAAGAATGCATTAATACATTATTGGAAATTATTTCCAGAAGCCAGTATTTATTTAGAGAATTTCTTGGTTAGGGGATTTCTTAGTCATACTGACAACTTCATGCACTCTGAAACTGTCAGAGAAAATAATTGAATCACTGTTGTGTTTAACCATTATTAGATATATTAGAAGCAATATTTTTTAAATTAGAAAGTCTAATGATCTAGAATTACCATTGTTATTTCTCACAATTCCCTCTAACTAAATATATCATACTTTAGTCTACCTAAGTTGACCTGTTCTATCCTGATCCTTAACCCAGAAAACCAGCAATTTCACTGTGAGACCAGTTCAGCAAGCTCAAGACACATTTGCCATCCTAGAGAGTGGGACAAGAGTATCAGGATTCAAATCCATTTAAGAGGCAGACTAACATTCCAGTAGCATTTTACCTTGGGGATACTGATAGAATCTCAGAGCTGGGAAGGACCTTACACATCATGAAATTCCACTCCCTTCTCTCTATAGACAAAGATGTTGACACTATCCTCATGAATTTCAATGACCTGAAAAAAAACTACAAACTCTGGGGCAATAATTTTAGGAAATATAAGTCTTAGAACTGGAGGGATATTTAGATTGGAGGGAAAGGCCCACAACAGTTTTATTTTTACCAAAGAAAAATATAAATGGAAACCCACTGAGTCTACCAAGACCTCCCCTCCCCCCCCACATATACACACATATACCCTCATTCATGGTATATCAGGGCTAAAACCCCAGATATCTGGTTACTGTCTTCTAGGGAATATATTCCCCAAAACAAGCCAATTATTTCCACAATGATTATTAAAAATCATTATCTTCCATCTCCAGATCCAACATTCAAATCAGATGTCAACAACACAAAGAAAATAAGTAATTTTCTGTTAAAGGGCATGGATAAAGGGAACAACATGGATATGACCTCCTTTGAACCTTTGAAAAAAAAAAGCCCAAAAGGAAACCCCTCCACTGACTGTCTTTCAAGTATCCTTAACTTCTTCTCTCTGTTCTTCATGATCACTTAACACTCATCAAAATACAATTAGGCATCTGGTCTAAAGGGAGAGATGTAGCCCAACTCACACTTGAATAGGAATGGCTTCTACACCATCCCTGACAACTGGTCCTCCAGCCTTAGCTTGGAAACTGCCAATGAGAAGGGGGTGGGGGTGGGATGTGGCCACTAGCTTTGGTAGTAGCCATTCCCTTTGGGATAGCTCTAAGAGCTGTGAAGTTTTCCCCAACATCAAGCAACAAACTGTTTCTTGGGGTGTTTTCAACTGAAACATAGAGCACTAAAAAGAACACCGGACTTGGGTTCAGATCTCAACAATACCATTCAATGGTTCTGTGTGACCATAGACAATTCTCTGAAATGTCTCTGGGTCTCATCTATAAATGAGGATAACAAAAGCATCTACTTCAGGGGTGGCCAGGTGGCTCAGCAAGTAAGAGCACCAGGCTCCAGTGTCGGAATGACCTGGGGATCAAATCCAGGCTCAGATACTTAGCACCACACTCAGAAATAACTGGCCGTGAAACCTTGAGCAAGTTACTTAACCCTGATTGCTTTTAAAAAAAAAAAGCATCTACTTCACAGAGCTGAAATAATATATGTAAAGTGCTTTGCAAACTTTAAAGTCAGTCAGTGACAAATACTTACTAAGTACCTACTATGTGCCAAGAACTGTGTTAAGTGCTAGGGATACAAAGAAAAATAAAAACCAATTCCTGTTCTCCAGAAGCTCACAGTCTAACTGGGAAAACAACATGAAAACAACTGTGGAAAGCACTTTATAAATGCTAGCTATTATTATCATATGAGTTGCAGGTGTTTGGGACACTGACCCCCTGGTGTTTGGGACACTGACCCCCTTCTCCCTTTTACTGGTGACCAATTAACCCATCAAAATACTCACTTGAAATGAGAGGCAAGAAGTGGAAATGGCGCCTTTGGGCCACCAAGTGGAGCCATTGTGCATGATGCGTTAGCTTTGCCCCCAGTCCTTTGAACAGCATGCAGTACCCCTTCTGATACATAACCACTTAAATAACCATCCAAGTCCCCTTTAGGAAATCAATGCTTGTTGGGTCATCAGAAATATTCATCAATGACTTTTTGTCTCCTACTTAAACACCCTCGTTTTTTCCCTTCTAGGAAAGGCAAACCCAATCCCAAAGCTAAATGTTCTGGCCATGAGTCCAGTGGTCTTTAATTTGTGGGTGATGGAGGAAGGAGAAGAAAGAAAAGGACCCATTTACGTTCTCAGATTCCATTCAGCTCTTCACTACAGTCCAGTGTTCCTGAGAAAGGCCAGCTTCCATGCAGAGCTGTTATGAAATGCCAGATGCTTTCTGCAGTGCAGTGAAGGGTCCACCTCCTTCCCCTCCCACACCTTCTCTCAAGCTCCAAACTCTTAAGAGAGCTTACCAAGCGACAGGGTCCTTTCATTATCTTTCTGCTTAGGTGGTAGGTGGGGTGGGCCAGGGAAACCAGACACTTCAGGGACATAAAAGAACCAAGTATCCAAAAGCATCAGAAATGCCTGGGGAGATAAGGCCAACTTCACCTTGACAGTTACAAGGAAGGCCCTGAGTCGGCTGAATGTCCAACAAGAAAACACGAAAACAGTATCAAAACAGAGCAGTCAAAGTGGTTGTTTTGTAATCTGTCCCGAGGGATGTGCCAGGCCATTCTTTAGAAATAAAGCTACAATCTGCTACCAGAAACCACAGTTTTGTAGCTAGAAGGTACCCAGGCCATCTACTCCAGCCCCAACATTTTACAGAGGAGGCTGGTGAGGCCAAGGGAGGGGAATGATTTGCCCAAGGTCACAGGGACATCAAGAATCCAGAGATTAGCTAGCTCTCTGGGCAGAGAATGAGGAAAGGCCTTATATGGAAATCAATATAATGGAAAAAAATACAAGTTATTGATGAAAATTGAAAATAAAGCTACTGTGAAAAGGAAGAAACAATCCTACTGTTCTAATCAGCTGGCTACCTTTAATTATTAGACATGTTTCCTTCCAAACAAAGGAAAATAAATGTTTAAAACTACTGCAAAATCCTCAGCCAGGCCTCTCCAGCCCACCCGGGTCTGCCTCCTGGTCCTTCACAGCTCTTCACACACTCTGTCCCAGCCAAATGGGCCTGCTAGCCATTTGCTGAACGTGCCATTCTATTTCCTGCCTGTGTCTTTGTCTAACAACCAGCACAATCATTTTAATAGCTGGCACTTACATAGCATTCTGATTTACAGAAACCTTAGCGCCTTCCTTCATATATATAAGTAGATATGTATATGTGTGTATTTCTTTAAGATTTATAAAACACTTTAAAAATATTGAATCATTTGATCCTTACCACAAATAGCAGGAGGCAGGAGGTGCCATTATTCCTATTTTTACAGATAAGGACACCGAAGCAAATAGGATTAAGTGACTTGCCCAGGGTGATGTAGATACTGTGTGGCTGGATTTGAACTCAACTCTTTCTGACTCTAGGCCTAGAGCTCCAGCCACTTTGACACCTAGCTGCCCCACTTCTAAGATACACCCGTCTCACCTCTGATTTACAGAAACCCTAGTGGCCTTCCTTCAAACACACTCCCGCATAAGACCTATCCTGACTCCCCCTGCTGTCAATACCATCTGACCCCTGTGGTTACTTTTCCTAACTTTGACTACTTTGTACTTAATTATTTGTAGTACACTTGAATCTCCTCGGTTGAATGTTAGCTCCTTGAGGGCAGGAGTTATTGTTTTTTCTTCCCATCTGAAGAACCCAGCATAGTGGGACTGGTCCTTTGATTTCTTTGGTATAGGTACCTTCTCCACAGGTCATCCAGCTTATTGTTGTCTAAAATAGAGGTCTTCAACATCTGGTCTGGAGACTGCAGAGGGCTCCCAAATCCTTTCAGGGAGTCCCTAAGGTCAAAACTGATTTAATAATAATAATACTAAGATATTTTGATTTCTAATGTGGCAAATATCAATAAGTATCACATAATCCACATAAATAAAAGCTCTTTGGAGGGAATGGGATCTTCAATAATTTTTTAGAGAATAGAAGGGGTCTTGTAAACAAAGAGTTTGAGAACCACTGGTCTACAGCACCAAAATGTTAGGTGAGTTGTCCAGGGTCACACAGTCAATTCACATCCTAGGTGGGGTCTCCTGGCTCGAAGGCTAGGGCTCCAATATAATTCTACTCCCCTAGGAAAAAGTAGGTACTTAATGAATGTTTGGTCAATTGAATTGCATTAAAACCAAACCTAAGGCTTAGTTAGTGAAACAATTTGTATGTTCATGAGCAGTAATTCCTGATTCAAATAATTTCAGGGCTGTGTCCAATAATTCTCAAAAGTATTAATTTATTGCAGATTGAAGCATACCCTTTATTTTTCTTGGGGGTTTTTGTCTGTGTTTGCTTTTATTACACCACTAACATGGATATGTGTTTTGCATGACTGCACATGTATAACCTACATCAAATTACTTACCTCCTCAATGAGGGGAGAGGGAAGAAAGGGAGGAAGATAATTTGGAACTCAAAAAAATTTTTTTAAAACAACTGTCAAAAATTGTTTATACATGTAAGTGGGGAAAAAATAAAAATGTTATTTAAAAAAACTATCAATATTTTTTTCAATATATGCTATGCAACAGCTTGAGGTGAAGGAACAGCAAAAAAAAATATTGCTTTCAAAAAAAACCAGAAGAAAAAATGTGCACAAATTATGTGCATTAAAAAACCCAGCCCAACCCATTGGTGAATAACAGATGTGAAATGTGGTTTGACAGGGAGAGGGTGGGCAATTAAAGACACTACACATCAAATCAGGCAGCAAATGAGAGAACAAAAAGCTTGAGAAAGAGATAAAGATGCCTGGGATAAGAAAAAGAAAAAGGCTGCAGTAGAATCAGACAGTTTGCCACATATTTACAGAATAGAGAGCTGGGATTTTCTAGATTCTGAGGTTCAAAAAAGGCCAGCACCATCCCCAAGATGAGCAGAGCCTGACTGCTTCCCTGTTTTCTTAAAAATAAAACAAAATAAAATTGTTACAAAAAGCTGGAGGGAAAAGAAAAAAGGAACAAACTAGTAAGTTTTCGTTGAAGTTATTCTATCTATAACCTTGTACAAAAATAATCAGAGCCTGAATTGTGAAATGGAGCCAGGGAGTCCTAGAATCTCCTAGCCCTTCTGGATTAGGTGCTCCCTAGCCATTCTCATGGGAATTTGCAAAGAAATGAGGATAGCACACAATGAATTTTGCAGTGCAAAGTGCCTGCAGTTTCAGGATCCTTCCCCCCAAATCCCCAGGTCAGTCACTTTCCATTGGAACATTCTGATTTTTGAGGGAGGGGACCTCCACGGTGACTCCTACTGCATTTAGACTGGCTGATCTTAAACTGAGGTCTGAAGACCTAATTTTATTGTTTTATAAACTGTATATTAATATAATTTTTTAAGCAATTGGGGTTAAGTAACTTGCTCAAGGTTACACGGCCAGTTATTTTGTGTGGGTGCCAAGTATCTGAGGCCAGAACCAATCCTGACATGGGGGCTGGTGCTCTTACTCACTGCGCCACTGGCTGCCCCAATGGGTTTTCTTAATAACCCTACATATTTTATTTTATGCATTTAAAATCATCATTCTAAGAAGGAGTCTAGGGGTTTCCCCAGACTGACTCCACTCAGCACCAGGCCTGGCACATAGTAAACCCTTAATAAATGTCAATTGATTGATTGATGAAAGGAGCCCAGGACACAAAATAGGCTAAGAATCCCTGGACAAATGTTATTTGGCATTTAAAGTCCTCTGAATGTGGCTCTGGCTCGTTCTTTTGTTTGTTTTTTAACTTTATTTTAAATTTCCTCACCTTTAGAATAATCTGAGTCACTCAGACACCCTCTAAAACTCCCCTTCTGGCTCTCACTCTAGGATAAAGAGAGAAATCTGAAATTGTGTAAGAAGCAATATGTTGTTTATACTGTGTGACCTTGGGGGGACCCTTGACTGCTCTTTGGGCCCTTCTTTCCTCATGACAGAAAGGGTTAATACCAAATGCAACATGGACTGCCACTCCCTTAAATGATCCTTGTAAGGTCAGAATTTCAGTAATGTCCGTACATTTCTGTTCTTAAGATATTTAGCCTTGATTAGGTTGAGCTGAAAGTTCCCACACCCAGAGATTTTACCTTGTAAAAGCACCTAACTGAAATAGGATCTCAGCTTCTAATGATCCATCAGGATCCATTAGGATCCTTGGCACAAAAAGCAAAACAGTCAGAATGCAGTTGATTTCCTTGTGCAGATTGCCAAGGACCATAGGGGTCTTGGAGTTGGGAGACCCACTGTGTTCTGTACTTCTGGTTCCTCCCCCAGGGTGGCAGGTTTGCTATCTCAGTTAAAAACCGATTTATTCCTCAACTCATAGTTTTGATTTATTTCAGGACTTGACTCTCCTGTAAGCTGGTAGGGGGCAGGGTTGAACTGAATGATCTCTAAGAATTCTCCCAGCTCTAAAATGCCCCATTTATCCCATGAGAAATACTTACTCAATTGAGATAATGACAGCATTCAGTTCCTCTGCCATTGTTGAACAGAGATCATCGTAATAGCTAATTCCTGGAAGAGACAGAATGTTGGGTGTGGCATCTACCATATTTTAAAGTCATCAACTGTTCTTAAATCATATTAAGCATAATAAGCTTCTGGAACTGGCCTTGGACTTTTATCACCTCAACACAATCTCACTGAAGGCAGGCTTCTCAGTTTAAACATCAAATGCCAAGATTAAATCTTTGCACAGTGCTTGGAACACAAAGTGCTTAACAAATGTTTGTTGACTGACTTGTGGGTTTATCTAAATGTCTGAAATGAAAGAAATTTCCCCAAGCAAGATGCAAAATCCAGTGGTTGAGCTCTTCTTTCAGTAGAAATCAAGTTCAGTGGGAGGAAGTAAGGTGTTTCTTTTAGGAGGCTGGGAAGGAGGACTACTTAACCAGCTGCATACCAGCACTCAGTCTCACCCCTACCCTGACCCTACCTCTGTCCCTCACACATTTGGCCCTAGTCAGAGCCAAGAAGTTTGTTTTGGTGTGAGCTGGATTTTTTGGTACACATTTGTGTTCCGCCTCCCATGTAGCTAGATCTTCTGGCAAGCTGCCTTCGCACGGGCCATACACCATGCTTGGAATGCATCTTCATCACTCACATTTATATGGCACTCACCCCGTGCTAGGGCTAGGCACTCACTGTGTTAAGATGCAATCTGAGCAACACCTTTTGCAAGAAGCCTTGTCTGATCCCTCCCCTTCCTCGAAACTTTATGGTGAACTATCTTCTCCATAGAAACATTAATTTGCTTTTTTTTTTTTAAGGGAATCAAAGTTAAGTGACTTGCCCAGGATCACATAGCTAGTAAGTGTCTGAGGCCAAATTTGAACTCAGATCCTTCAGACTCCAGGACTGGTGCTCTCTCTACTGTGCCACCTAGCTGCCCCAGGGTCACACAGTCAACACATGTCAGAAGCAGGACCTGAACCCAGGACTTTATGACTCCAAGGCCAGCTCTCTATAACACAATGCAGTATGAATACCAGATGCTTAATAAATGAGTGTTGAATTAAATTGGCCACCTAACAAGCTTTGACACCAGGGCAAAACAGCTGTGAATTCTTAAAATTTCATTTGTGCTTCAAGATTGAGACTCACAAAAATCCTGTTGAAGTAGGTAGGACAGATATCTATCTCCATTTTACAGATGAGGAAACTGGAGCACAGAGAGGTAAAGGGACCTGTCCAAGGTCAGAGTAAGAGTGTCAGAGGGGGATTTAACTAGCACTCCATCTTTTACCTGGACCTGTGACTTTTCTATTCTCCATATTCTCCTCTAGGCAAGGGCTGAACAGCACCGATGACAGCCAGCCTCCTGCCCAGAACAAACATCTGGATAATGTTTATGAACCATCCTGAATGAAAGGTAACCCAAAGTCCAGATTAGACTGGGATGATCTCAGGTTTTTGCTGTTTAATGTACAGGTAAGTTTTTGTATAACCTGGAGTCTAACAGGGAGGTGCTAAAAATTTGTTTGCCAATACCTAATCACCATTTTAACCTTCTTATGGTAATTCACACGTGATGCTGCCCACATCAGGGTGTGGTCTACAGTTTAGCTTAGAGCTGGTGGAGACTCAGGGACAAGGCAACTTTCATAAGATCCATGTTGCTGATGGGAGTCCCATGAGGCACACCAAGAAAGCCTGTTCTAGCAGCCTTTCTCCACTACCGAGGCTACTGGGCTTAGTCTGGGGCTAGGAAGCATACATTTAGAGTTGGAAGGGACCTGAGAAGTAATCCAGTCCAACCCCTTCCTTTATAAAAGGAAGGGTGAAAAGGCATGAATCATAGATTGAGAGCTAGAAGGAACCTTAGAATTCAATCCCCTCATTTTACAGGTGAGAAAACAAAGACCTAGAGAGGCCAGGTGATTTACCAGAGGCCACATAGATTAATTAGGGGCAGGGCCAGGCTCTAAATCCCATTAAGTTCAAATCCAGGAGTATTTCTCCAGTTCCATGACAACTTCAAAGTTTAGGGCAGGGTTTTGTTTTGGTTTTTTTTGGGAAGGGGTATGGGAGTAAATATGGTTGTTAAATGTTTTATTGGGTTTATTTGGAGGAAATGGTTTTTAGATACTATCAGCAGGTTCACAATTATTGTGCTCAAGGCATGGAAAATACTTTGACACAGCCTATAGACTCTACTTTAAAAAACCAAAACCAAAACCACCTGAACTAACAAAAAACCACCCTTGGGCAGACTCCATCCAAAGCCATTAGAGGTGGTCCAAAACATACTTGCACTTGCCAGGGCCCATCCTCCTCCATGGATGTAAATAATACCACTCTTCAATGGTTCTTTGGCCTTGGGGAAACCTTCAAAAACTCTGACTTCGACACCATCAAAATTGGTATCGGTGATCCGGACTTTCGGAGACGACCAGGCGCTTTTCCTGCCGAAAGACACGATGATGAAATTCAGGGCGATGAGATGATGGCTGAAGCCCATGTATTGGATCAGATGACTCTGAAAAGCAAGGCAGAAGATTAAGGAAAAGTGCTCGTTTCTGCTTCATCTGAAGCTCACCACCCCTGGGGCTTCCTGAGTCCTTATTTACTGAGCCAGAGCCTATGGGAAAATGGGGCTGGGCCTGACACAGCTGGCATTGACACAGTGCTCTGAGGTTTGCAAAGCCCTTTACTGGGGTCATTTCATTTGGCCGTCACCATAACTCTGTGAAGTACATTCTATTATTATCCCTATTTTACACATGGGGATCAGAGGCTGAGGATAGTTAAGTACCTTGGTCACACACTAAGTCACACAACTAAATATGAGGCAGAATTTGAACTCAGTTCTTCCTGACTCTAAATGTAACACATTCTATCCACTGCCTTTAGGTGGATAGTGTCTATAAGGTGTACACAAGGCTCACACACACACAGATGTTCACACTCCAATAGCAAAAGGCATAGATAATGATAGCTTCCATCTGGGTGGTGTTTCCATATGGCGTCTCATTTGAGGCTCCCAACAACCTTGTGGGATAGGATCTGCTATTATCTTTCTTGTATGAGGTTCAGAGAAGTTAATTGACTCATCCAGGGCCATGCAGGCAGTGAGTGTCTGAGGCAGGCTTCAAACTCCGGTCTTCCTAACTCCAAAGTCCAGGGGTCAATCCACAAAAGCACATTGCCCAAGATAAAGTGAGGAAGGTCCTTTCAAAGCAAGAGATACAGTCTACTGACTCCCAAAGGGGTTGTGGAGAGGGCTCCCACAATCTCACATATGGGTTGTTAAAGAAATTTTGGAGGAGATGGAGGAAATTTTGGCTATAGTGGAAACTCTGGTGGAACAGATGGTTACTGTGGTATAAGCGGAGGCAGTTATGAAGGTAGAGATGGTGGGTCTGATAGAATGAATGGAGAAGGTGGTAGTTATGGAGAGCCAAAAGTGGAGGGGTTATGGCCGTGTTAGACGAGGATGCGGAAACCAAGGAGGTAGGTATGTGTGGTGCTGGTGCTGGAGGAGGAGGTGATGTTTACAGTGGAGGAAGGTGTTTGGTAACCATGGTAACACTGAGACCCAGTGATTCCGAGACCCTGGTGGGCAGCAGCAGCAACCAAATTATGGCCCCGTGAAAGGAGCTCAGTCCCCATGGCTGTGGTTATGGATCTGGTGGTGAAAGCAGTGACTATGGGCAGCAGAAATTTAGAAAAACTCATCACTCTTTCACAACATGACTAATGTGGAAATACGTTTAACATGATTGTACTTGTATAACCTATAATCCTCAGACTGCTTGCTGTCTTGGGGAGGGGAGAGATGGAAGGAGAAAAATTTGAAGCTCCAAATTTTATAAAAATGAAAGCTGGAAACTATCTTTACATGTAATCAGGAAAAATAATATGAAAAAAAAAACTCATCACAAAAGGGTCACATTTTTTGAAGAAGAGAGGGTAAGGGGTCATGAGGAAGGTTAGTGAATACTTTGAGACAGTCATCTCAACGCATTAGAGGAACTATAAAAATCAACCACAAAAGGAACAAGAATCTCTGGTCAGAAAAGTTGTTGCTCAACTGCAACAACTCTGCTTAAACAAGCAAAAGCTTAAAGCTTTAAACTTGGGTTGAATTAGGAAATCCATTCTCATTGGTGGCTATCACAGAGAATGTTTGCAAAAAGGGCAACAAAGTCCTGTCTCCGAGACAGGAGCTCCTGAGGTCACTGAACAACACCGTAGCTTTATCTGTTCTTTTCAACAGACTGTACCTAGAGTCCTGTAAATTGAGGTACCAACAGTGAACAACAGTCAGGAATGTTTGCTTTTCAATATTTCTGCAGTTCAGGTTTTCTACATTTTAGTAGAGTAACTTTAACGAAATTTGGTTTTGAAGGTCCATTGATGAATAGTTCTGATGCCAAGAGTCAGTGAGAGAGAATGGGTACAGACCTGTCTCTGACCCACATTGGCTGTGAGACCCTGGGCAAGGGTCCCAGACAACTCTCTAAGGTGGGAAGCTGCGGAGAAACAGGTGATCTTTAGTGGAAGAAGTCCCCCACCAGGTCCAGTTGAAAAAATTTCCCAAGTTAAAATCAGAACTAAAAAAAGGAAAGTCTGAGCTACTTTGGATTATATACCGCAGGACAAGCACTGAAACAGCAGGGTGTCTATGCATATGTGTATATGTCTGTGGTGTAGATGACCTGGATTTAGCGGCAAGGAGGCCTTAGATTGAATCTCACCTCCAACACTGGCTGTGCGACCCTGGGGGGCTCCTCAGTTTCCCCATTAAAATTTTTTTTTTAATTTTTTGCTTTTTTTGAAGGGGGAAGGCAGGGCAATTGGGATTAACTGACTTACCCAAGGTGATGTCTGAGACAGGATTAGAACTCAGGTCCTCCTGACTCTAGGGCCGGTGCTATATTGACTGTTCCACCTAGCCGCCCCTTCCCCATTTTTTTTAAATGAGAGTGTTGAACTTGTTGATCCCTCAGGCCCCTTCCCCACTTTAAACTGTATGGCTTGGGGAGCAGCCAGGTGGCAGCTGTGAATAGAGCACAGGCCCTGGAGTCAGGAGGACCTGAGTTCAAATCCGACCTCAGACCCTTAACACCTACTAGCCATATCACCTTTGACAAGTCACTTAACCCAATTGCCCTAACAAACCCTATGCCTTTCCCCCCATATCCTCCATGGAAGGGGAAAGGACTGCGTGGTTTGTTTGTATGGGCATCCCTAGAACTAAGCAGTGTCTAGCATATATACAGATAAAGCATTTATTAAGGCCTTACTATCTGTCATATGTTGAGTCCATTGAGACTGAATTTATCACTCTGAGGATGCTTACTTAATTATTGCCTAAAACTGCTGATGGGAGGTTGGTGATTTCCAAGTCAAGTTTTGCAAACAATACCCTAGGGTATCTCCAGTGTGCCAAGGCTGGGCCCAAATCCACCAAAGCAAAGCCTTTCTTTCTTTCTGTTTAGGAAGTGACTAGCTTGACCATTTTTTTTTTTAAATGCAGCATCTGGCACTTTTAGGGGAGGAAGGATTTTTTTTTTAAATCAAAGGATAATGAATTGAAACTTCACAAAGGCTTCTAATGTCACTGCAGGAAGAATCATGTCTATTAATGCTTCCCAGTTAAAAAAAAGTTCATGAGAAAAGCTCTAGCAATAGGGAGTTGGGGGAGGGAGAAGAGGAGGAGGAAGGAGAAGGTATAAATAATCAGAGAAGATCTACAAAGAGGGGCTGGCTCCCCTCTCTTCTCTCTGGGTCCCATGTTGAAATCAGGTACTTCCTTCCACTTCCAAAAGGGGAATGTCAAACAGAAAGAAGACTCTGACCAAATAAACCCTAGGGAACTAGGGCAGGCATCCTAGGCTTCCCAGGGCTAGGGGAAGTAAAGGATCTAAGAGGCAGCCTGCCCTATGTATTTGTACAATCCTCTTCCTCCCCATCCAGGCTTCCTCCCTGCAAGAGTTAGATCTGATGGGAGAAGGGGCTGTGAGTAATGGATGAGAGGGGTTTGTAGGGATGAACCGAGAGTTGCAAAAAGAATCCTACACTAAAGATTCCCAAAGCCAGGACGAAACTGCCAGCTCTCAGGGCATGATGACCATGTGGCAGTAAACATTTGGGTGAGTTCATACTTTAGAGATGCCAAAGATTTGCCTTCAAATTCTGCCCTTCATTCATTCATTCACTTGCTGGATATTGATAGAAAACAGAGAGAGCTCTGTACTTGGGAAGACAAACCTTAGATAGGACATATGTCCTCAGTAATTCCCAAATCTGGTTTTGGAACCAATATCCCTAGGGGACCTCCAGTGAACTAAGAGCTTTCCAAAATCCTCAAGAGAAAAATCCCTTTATGAAGCAACTGGCTTGGTGATTGTTGTTTTTTTTTAATGTAACATGCAACAATTACAGAGAAAAAGTCCATGTCCTCACTGGGTATAATATAACAGGGAGATTAGATATAAATACAACTAATATGAATTATTATTATACAGCATCCTAGACAAGTGACCTGACATCTCAGTGCTTATAAATTCGCATAGACATATTTCAACACTAAAAACTTCAGGGAAGTTGCAGGTCTGTATTGGGAGAGGGTATTTTCTCACCCGGGAGTTCCCAATACCAGTAGAATCACAGGTTCAGACTCTATCTTTCTGTACATTAGACAGGCACAGAATCACAAAATCAGAGAATTTCAGAATTGGAAGGGACCTTGGAAGGTCATTTATTCCAGGCAGGGTAAATGCCCAGGGTCACAGAGGTAGTAAATGACAGAGGCAGGACCCCTAGATTCCAAATGCCATGGTCTTTTCCATACCACATCACAACTCGATGATTGCAAAGCTGATTTCCATTACTAAAACACTGTTTTGATAAAATCTGAATTAGTCATTAACTTGGCAGAATTTCAGATAATTTAACACAGGTCTTTTCAAGAAAGAGGAGAATTCCTAGAGCCCTCAGTCTGAGGGGAGGGTTTTTTTTCCCCACTCAGATTATCTTGTATGACCTCAGTGTCCTGTCTAGTTCCTGAAACCAAGGCCATTCCCCGTTTGTGCTTCTCACTGAAACCCCCAGAGGGTAGAGAGTTTTCCTGGTCCGAGTCACAGCCCCCAAACCCCAGGATCTGCCCTACTGACCCTTCCCTATCTCCCCAGACATGGCCCCAATCTCAACTATAACCCATTATTCTACCCTCCAAAGTGAGGAGATCTTGGTCACAGGTCTACATCACCAGACTCCCTGCTCCCCAAGAGTAAGCACCCAAACCTGGGGAAGCCATATGTAACCCAAAGGTCTACGAAGATCCCCCCTGACCAAGAAGTTTGTCATGTGGGAGTTAGACACCCAGTGGATACTCCTCGCCCCCATCTCAAGCTTCAGGTAAAGTCTATCTTTATAATATGTTTCTCATGGTCATCTGATATATACATATATACATAGATCTGCATGAATACACACACATTTGCATGTTTATTGATATGCATTTATGTGCATTCATATATATTCACGCATGTATATACATACACACATATAAGAAAACACTAGGTACCAGCACAGCATGTTCTCAAATAAAAACTGCATTTTCCTTGCTAAAAAATAGGGGAGACAAACCTTTTGTTACTGCAAATTACTTTAGAGATGATGCTATATAAAAGATATTTTTAGTTTCACATATACTCTCCCAGTTCTACCACGTAGATGAAAATGCTCATTTTATTTGGTGTTAAATTTAGAATTTTTTAAAATGAAAAGAAAATTGAGATGAAGCTAATGACTTTTTTTAAATGACATCATGCCACCTTGGCTTGACAATGGCCATTCACAGAGTTGCTTGTAGCTCAGCTGACTGAGTGTACTCTAAAGTCACAGCCACCGGAGGCCCTGGAACTGGAACTTCATTCAGTGGACTATTCATTGTTAACATTATTTTATCCTCTACCTTGCTCTGCAGAACCCTTTAATGTCAGGTGCCAATAGATCACACACAAGACTTAGGGCAAAAATAAAAGCCTTGGTTATCTGGTCACTTCCCAGTACAAACCCTCCAAGTGAGGCCAAGACTATGCACCAGGGGTCCCTCACCTTTAGGTGAGGAAGGGTGATCATTTTTGTTTCTTCCCCTCCCTACTAGACAGCCCAGAAGACTCAGGGAAAGGTTACAGAAGGAGCAAACGTGTGGGAGTTTTACAAGGCAGGAATCACAGGACTGTTGATTTAGAGCTGGACAGAACCCAAGAAGTTATGGTAGGCAAAGCCTTCATTTCACAGAGGAAAAACAGGGAAGGGAAGTAATTTGCCCAAAACTAGCGAGGAATCAGCCCATAGAACAAACATTTGAACTCTGATCCACCTTGCGGCACTCCCCTCTACAAACACTCTGGTCTAGCCAAACTGGCTTTTTTTGGACTGTCTTTCATACCGAGCACTCCATCACTCATATTTTTTTTAAAAACTTATTTATTTATTTTTAGTTTTCAACATTTGATTTTATAAGATTTTGAGTTCTAAATTTCCCCCCCTTCCTCTACTTCCTCCTCCCTGAGATGGCATGAAATCTGATACAGGCTATACATGTAGGATCATGTTAAATCTATTTCCACACTAATGTTGTAAAAGAAGAATCAGAACAAAAAGGAAAAACCATGAGAAAGAAAAAAATAAAAAAACAACAAAGAGAAAATAGTCTGCTTCCATCTGCATTCAGACTCCATTGTTCTTCCTCAGGATGTGGATGGCACTGTCCATCATGAGTCTTTTGGACTTGTCTTAGATCATCTTGTATCTATTCAGTATATCCCTACATAGGGACATATCTCTCCAATCTTTATTAGCAAAGGGGAGGACAGAATCCGTTAATCTAACCAGCTATCAGGTGTGCCCTGTACAGAACCTCAGAGTTGGAAAGGACCTAGAGATCATCTGGTCCAATCCTATAGGAATGCCCTTGACAAGATACCCAACAAATGTCTATCCAATCTTTGCTTGAAAACCTCCCATGAGGGAGAGCTCACTACATCCCAATGTAGCACGTTCCCTTTGGGAATGGCATCTATTTGTTAGAAAGATTTTCCCTTCATACCTTTCCAGACTTTTTACATCTTACCACCTTCAATATACAGTGATTCTGGCCTCTTTGCTGTTCCTTGTACAAAACCCTCGATTCTCTTGATTCCCAACATTCCCACTGGCTGTCCCCCATGATTGGTAATCTCTCCCTCCCTACCATCACCTCCCTGGATTCCTTCAATTCTCAACTAAAATCCTACCTTCTGCAAAAAGCCTTTCCTGTCTCTCCTTAATGCTAGTGCCTTCTCTCTGTTTATTATCTCTAATATATCCCGTATATATCTTGTTTATATATATTATTTGCATGTTGTTTCCCTCATTAAATTGTGAGCTCCTGGAGACCAGGGATCCTTTTTGCTATTTCTTTTATCCCTAGAATTTAGCACAGTGCCTGGGCATATAGTTGGTGCTCAGTAATGTTTGTTGATTTAACCTGACTGTCATCAAGCCCAAATGTGTCCCCTATGCAAATCCTAACCATCTCTCGTAACTCTGCCCTCTGTTGCCAAGCTTAGCATAGCTCATCCCCCATTTACATCCAGTTTAAACAATCTAGGTTTTTCTGCAGGGATTCCTTCTTGAGGATGAAACCCCCCCAATACACACACACATCATTCTGTCTTTCCTATTTCTATACTCTGCATACCCAGTAAAGAATCTACAAGAGCTATAGTACTTGTGTGCATTCCCAAAGGAGGGCCAAAGCTGCCTTTGACTAGAGGTGATGGCTTTGAAGGTCTCTTCCAACTGGAAATCCCAACATTCTGTGATCCTATACTGGCACCAGAGATGGGAGGGGCCTTAGAGTCAACTTGAGCCCAGCTCCATCATTTTACAAATGAGGGAACGTAGGTCCAGAGAAATTAAAGGACTTGCCCATTGTCACAACACAGCTAGTAAATGTCTGGGCTGACTGCCAGGGTCCCCGAGGCAGGGACTGACAGGGGTTTTGGAAATTCTCGTCAATGTTTTAGTGAGTTTAGTTTTATGAATTAGAGTCAAAGGTGATATATAAATAGTAAACTCAAAAAGCAAAACTCTCTCCCAGCTTCAGCTAGCAGAAAGGAAGGGTGTTTTTTTTTTTTTCCTGCCCTTCATCTGACTTCTGAAATACATTATGCAAGACTTCTGAATCAGGAGTTAATTTTCCATGGTTGAACACCAGTGGGGAGCAAATCTGACTCTGCTTTTTCTAAATATTAATGCAAGGACCTGTAATGTAGGCAATATGGCCAAGTTTCAGTTCTCCATCATCTTAAGTTGCTCCAATTTCATCAGTGTGGGATAGCCTGAAGATCCCAATCCATCTAGAACTTATCAGATGGTCTTGGAGTGTTGCCAGAGTTTAAAACAATGTCATTTACCCCCTCCCTTAGCAGTGATGAAACTTTCTATACCGAGGTTGGTTCTCAGACAGCAGACACATAGCCTACTGGGCCTGTAACTGGAATTTCCACATTAACTGGACCCACCAGGGCTTCAACATAACATGATGAGACACCAGGATAGGGCTTCAGGTGGTTGGATCTAGAGTCAGGATGATCTGAGTTCAAATCCTGCCTCAGACATGTACGGGCTTTGTGACTAGGCAAGTCACTTAACCTCTCTCGGCATCATTTTCCTCATCTGTAAAATATGGATGGTAATAGCACCTACCTCCCAGGGTTGTTGTGAGAACAAAATGGGATAAAGTTTGTAAAGGACTTGGAAAACCTTAAAAGCACTGTATACCTACTCATGTTGGTTAGCCTTATTTTTATAATTCAGGAAAGGATATATGTAAAATACAGACTTTCCTCGATCCTCCCCAATATACCTCCCCTTCTTTTGGTGATGTAGATTGTGATCCATCCATGCCTACCTGCTCATCCTATGTGACCCTCATTCAGGTTCTCCTAAAAATCGCCTGGAGTCAAACAAAGCAAGGAAATAAGTGACTTGTAGACTACCCTTCACTCCAGGGGTGGGTAGGGGAACCATTTGGGGGCTTGTATAGATTCCTCCATGAGTGAAAAGGCAGATTCATCTTATTCATCAAACTGATGAACTCATAAGCATTAATCAACCCCTTTCTCTGTGCTCAGCATAGCTCTATACAAAGTTCAAAATGAAACAGTCCCTGCCTTCAAGGAACTTACATTCTAAAGGAGAACCACATACTTCTATGTCAACCAACCAGCATACATTTATTTGGCTCCTAAAGTATCAGATACCTGGAGTACAAAGATAAAAGCAAAACTGTCCCTGCCCTCAAATAACTTAGAATTTATCAAGATAAACTATAACATCAATGTCTCCCAAAAGAGACTCTTTCCAAATCACCCTCGGAAACTGGGCAGCCAGGATCACACATCACATCATGGGACCTTAGATTTTAGAACTGAAAGGAGCCTTAGAAGCCAGTGAGTCCAACAGCCTTATTTTAAGATAAAGAAACTGACAGCTGGGTGTCTCAGTGGATAGAGTGCTGGGCATGAAGTCAGGAAGACTCAAATCTGGCCTCAGATACTTACTAGCTGTGTGACCCTGGGTAAGTCATTCAACCTCATTTGCCTCAGTTTCCTCATCTGTAAAATGAGCTGGAAAAGGAAATGGCAAACCACTTCAGGATCTTTGCCAAGAAAACCCCAAAAGGGGTCACAAAGAGTAAGTCACAACTGAAAAAAAATGACTAAACAACAAAAAGAGACTGAGGAAGAGAATGCTGCTAGCAAGGGTCTGAGGCGTATCTGAAGTCAGTTCTTCCTGATTCTACAACCCACTTTCTACCCTCTATACCATGCTGCTAAATTTACAGCAATTCCAAAGATCTGCCATTCTCTTTTATTTTTACAAGCGAAATACTAAGGATGTGGGAAATATGCCCAAAGAGAAGGGAAACAGGGATTAACTGCTTACTCCTAACAGCATAAACAAAGCTCTCAGGGAGGCCAGGTAGCACAGAGAGTAAGAGCACCGGCTCCAGTGTTGAGAAGACCTGGAGATCGAATCCCGGGCTCAGACACTTAGCACCCACCCAGAAACACCTGGCCGTGTAACCTCGAGCAAGTTACTTAACCCCAATTGCTTAAAAAAAAAAACAACAAAGCTCTCTTGGGCTACAAATCTAAGACACAATGATGGGAGTGGTTGGTACATACACCCAATGCCCAGAAAGATCGCTTTCTACTAGAATGAAGATGCTTTCACTTCAATTAGTGTGTATCTACACACCCAACAATCTAATCCAATACATTCATTCAAAGCCTCAAGTAGCTTCTTGGCATGTGGCCTTATTAGCTTGTCAAAAATTTCATGCCCATCTCTTATGCCATTCTGTATTATAGTTATTCATCCATGGGTCCTTCCCACGGCAGACAGACTGTAAGCTAACAAAGGACCCTGGACATACTTTTATTCCTTCTGTGTTCCCCAGCACACAGTACATGATGTGTTCATACATGCACTGCATGATGGGACAAAGGACACTTAGAAGCAAGGACAGTCTGGATGTCAGTGCTCACTACTTTAAAACAGGCAGGTAAAGGTCAGGCTGATTGCAGTGGGAGTCAGAGAACCTGGTTTATAGCCCTCACCCTGCCACTAGGGCAAATTACTTGTCTCCAAGTCTCAGCTGCTTCATCGGTAAAGCAAGGGGGGTGGAAGGTAGACCAGAGGTCCTCGGAGAGCCCTTTCAGCTCTAGAACTACGATCTGACCCGAGTAAACTCAAAAGAACTCAGAAGTTACTTGCTGGTTCTGATAGACGGTTGATTACCCAGTGAGTGAACACCTCTTATTTCCTATAGGAAACCCGTATGCATAGATGGTTTCTTTGGAGAATTGCCTTTGAGCTGATCCCTATAAGAATTCCCACCCATCAGAATCCAGGATGACGTTATGCCACACAATGTCCCACTGTGTTCATATTCTTACCTCTCTGCTGGCCCTTGAGTCAGTATCCCTTCCACTCCGTTCATCTCTCCTTGTTAACAGGAGTGAATAGAGTGCTAGACTTAGAACCAAGAAGTCGTGAGTTCAAATCCAGACTCAGACAACAGCTGTGTGACCCTGGCCAAGTCATTTTACCTCTACCTCAGTTTCCTCAACCATAAAAATGAGGATAATAATAGCACATAAATTCCAGGCTTGCTGTGAGCCTCAAATGAGCTATAGCCCAATGCCTGGCAATAAATGCTGCTTATCTTCCTTCTTCCCTGCTTTCCCTATCTTACCGGTTATTCCTAATTTAACCTTAAGCCAGATCATCTGGCATAAATCCTTCTGTCTTTATTGTATAGATGTACACAGAGGTGACATAATTTACTCAACATCACATGAAAGTTGTGGCAGGACCAGGTTGAGAATACAGGTGTTCTACCTCCAGCTTCAGCAAATAACTACTGACCACCAAACCACTCAGCCTCAGTTTAGATGAGGTCTCACTCATGCTTGAAGGCTGGCTAGGACCCCACCCTCTTTCAAGGTATTCCCTTTTTACACCATCCAAAGAGAAAATTCTGTTGTTGTTCAGTCATTTCCAACTCTTTGTAACCTTGTGGACCAAACTGTCCTTGGTTTTTTCTTGGCAGAGATACTGGGGTGGTTTGCCATTTCCTTTTCCAGTGGATTTAGGCAGGCACAATGACTTGCCCGGGGTCACACAGCTAGTGTCTGAGGCCAAATTTGAACTCGGGTCTTCCTGACTCCACATCCACTGAGCCACTAGCTGCCTCCTCAAAGAGAACATACGTGATGAAAAAACCCACTGCTATTTATTGGTATTAGGAATAGATCTGTGATCTCCTTCAACAGGAAGTCATCCAGGGCATCCACCCAATGTGCTGGAGGCCCCTTTCATTTCTCCTAACTTTATAAGGATGCCAGTGGGTATCTGATGGTCCACCTGTCCTTCCCAGACCCTGACACATGGCTAGCCCATTTTCTCTTCCTAGCTGATGACACTGATTACTCCTAGACTTCAAAGTTCCTCATTGTTATATGAGGAATTCCACCCAGGAATTTGCCTTCAGGAAATTGCAAAGGGCCTTTCATGATGCTAGGCCTCCCCCAGAAAAAAAGTGTCATGCTTTAATACTAACATTCCACAGCTTACTACCTATGTGACTCCAAGCAAGCTGGCTTACTCCTCAGTTACTTATACAGTTAGAGAGCTGGACTCCATGATGTCTGAAGTCCCTCCCAGAAATAAAGCCAATGAACTCTTCTTACTCTACTAGTTTTTCCAAAACCCAATCACAGACACACACAATCATGTCACCTACCCCCAAAACTATCCAGCCTCCCTACAATTAATCATTAATTCCATGTTCCAACAGTAGGCTACATAGCCATTAGCGCGTGCCCCCCCCCCCAACTAATCTCATTCCTGTCTACCCCAGCCAGCAGCCAAAGTTCAAGAAAAGCAAATCTGCATCCTCTAATTCTTCCCCAGTTCTGGACTTTGATGTAGGGCATCAGTTCTTAAATCTCTTTAGGAAAAAAAAATGTCAGAAAACCTCTTCCCAACTTTGCCATCTCTTACCGAAAGCAAGGGCCTGGACTTAACTTCTCAGGAATCTAGTATAGGCAACTGTCTCCAAGGCTATAAGGTACAAAGTAGTCACTAATCTGCATTGGTAGAGGGAGCTTCCTCCTTGGGAGTTCCCAATACAAGTGAACTACAGCTCAGGTCCAAAAAAAAAGTGTAAAGGGGGAAGAAAAAAGGAGGAAGGGGAGAAGAAGAAAGAAGAGATGGGGGGGAAAAAAGGAGGTGGTAGAACCAGAGAACAGAGTCCAGGTAATAGGGAGTGTGGGGTGTGGGGGAAGGAGCATAACTAAGTGTCGGAACTGCACCGACAGGATCTAACTGCTTTATAGCAGAGATGAGGAAACAGAGGCCAGGCAAAGTCAAGGGACTTGCTAGAATTACAAGGGGATTTAAACCCAAGCCCTCAGGCTCCAGAACCAGTCCTTTTTCTACAGTACAATGCTTCCTCCCTTAATGAGATCATACAGAATGTTAAGGATGATCCTTTTCTATGGTTCATAAATCAGCCCTAAAAGGGACACTTCTAAGACTTTTTTTGCCCATTGGTCCCATATAACCTCCTAATAAGGCAGGACAACTTTTACTTGAATGTCAAGGCTTTTCCAATTTGGGGAGCCTTCCAATTCACTACACTCAAGTGAAAAGCAAAGCTCTCTTCTCAAGTGCCTCCTTTTCTTTTTTTCTATTGCAACATTTTTCCCAGGGCAAACAGAGACCTTTAGCTTTACCCTTCAATTTACTCATTCATTCCTTGGTTTCTCCAGTAGGGCCCCAGTTATTTAGAGAGGCAACCTTCCCACCTGCTGGGGTTAACAGAAAGCTGTGAAGCAACCATATCTGGGAGCAGTCCCAAGTTCTACCACCCAAGCAAAGAAAAGTGATTGCCCTTTCTTCCTCTGCCACCCCCACCACACACACACACACACACACACACACACACACACACACACACACAC
>NW_027185759.1:33409112-33442135 GCF_028583685.1 Petaurus breviceps papuanus
CACACACACACACACACACACACACACACACACACACACACACACACCCCCCACACTGCTCTGAGAAGCCTATTGGCACCTTCTACAACCCTTCAAAGCCTTTGATGTGGCCCGGCAGGGGAGAGGAAAAATAACAAAGGAAAACAGAAAAATCAGATTCTAGAGACCGCAGCCCTTTCTTTCACAAACCTCTCTTTACCCCAGAACAATTTAGAGAAGGGTTATTCCGAGCTTCCCAAGGCAGCTTTTAAAAAACGAAACCAATTCTAGAGCCATGGGCCATCAGATATGCTTAGACTACATTCTAAGGCAGCAAGCAACATTCTGGTCAGCTAGGAGCTGTTCAGGCAGTGTCCACAGTTTGGCCATGGCACCCTCATTTTTAAAGGGCTCTAAGTAGTCAGCATTTCTAACGTTCTTACAACAGACTAGTCCTGGTGCTAAGCCCTGAGGGTACAGAGAAAGGTTAAAAAAAATAGTCCTGGCCCACAAGAAGCACATATTCCAAAGCAAGAGACTGTGTGGAAAATAGCAGAGTATTCACAAGAGTGGATGGAAAGAAATCTGAAAGGTAAAGCTCTGTCTAGCGGTTGAGAGTACGGGTGGGACACTTCCTCCACTTCAAGGCCCAGGTAGCTGAATTATTGAGTGCACAGAAAGGAATTAAGTATAAAAATACTGAAAAAGTAGAAAGATAGGAAAGTGTAAAGAACTTTAAAAACCAAATTAGATTTTATATTTTGGGTGGGAAGGGGAGGTAATATGGTATGATTAGACTTGCACATAAAGAAATTCACTGGCAGCTGAGGGGAGGACTGATTGATCTAAACAACTGGAGAAATATTAATTGCTCATGGGTAGGATGAGCCAATATGATAAAAATGACAATTCTACCTAAATTAATTTACTTAATCCGTGCTATATCAAACGACCAAAATTATTTTCTAGCACTAGAAAAAAGAAAGCAAAATTCATCTGGAACAGAAGGTCAAGAATATCAAGGGAAGACTTCCAGGAGGGCGGAGCCAAGATGGCGGAGTAGAAGCACGACCCTCCCGCGGCTTCCACCCTCCCCAATCCATGTAAAAAGGGGACTCTAAACAAACTTTGGAGCTGCAGAACCCACAAAATGACACAGAGAAGCTAACCTCCCGCTGAGAACAGCCCGGCAGGCCAGCAGAAATCGGCCAGCGCAACGCTCTGGGAGCCGAGCCCAGCCCCACGCCGAGGCTTTAGCCCCAGGGCGGGCCTGACCAGCCGCCAGCCAGAGGGACTCCAGATCAGCAGCAGCTGTGGCCGTTTCCAGATTTATCAATACATAGATGCGAAGGACAAGTTCTAATAAGGAATAATAGCGGGCGACGGCACGGCAGCCTGCGCGGGAAGGTGCGGTGGCGGCAGCGCAGCGGGCACAGGCTGGGAAGGCGCAGCGGCCTGTGCGGGAAGGCCTGATCAACTCGGAGGGCAAGTCTTCCCACCAACCACAAGGTCCACTACCAGGCCTATCACCAAAGGGCTGGGACTGGAAAGAGCAAGGTAAGAAGCAAATACAGGGGCCCCTATACTGGACAGCAAACACTCCTGGGGCTACCACTTCATAGCCCAGAAATCTTTTTTTTTTTTAAAAGCCCCTTTCAGGACCTCCAAAGACAAGGATGGCAGAGTGAACCCCACTTGCTCCAAACCCCGCCTCTGACCCTGAAAATATAGTAACTCTTGCCCCAGGGCAAAACCCTCTACAGTAAAGGCTTGGGATCCTAGAGGAAAGGCGTGGCTAGGACACTGCCTCAAAATGGGTAGAAAGCAGACTACAAAGACAAAGACTCTAGAGTCCTACTATCCTCAGAGGGAGGAACCAACCTCAGAGGGAGACACTGTGGACTCCACACCCACAGCTGAGACTTCAACAGGGAATGGATCCCAAGCACAGAAGGCTCTCCTAGATGAGATCAAAAGGAACTTTGAAAGCAAGATGAGAGAGCTAGAAGACAAAATGAGTAATTCTCTCAAAACGAAAATAGCAGAATTCGAAAAACATTATAATGAGGAAAACATCTGTCTAAAAAGAAAAGTGTATGATATGGAAAAGGAGCTTCAAAAATTAACCAAGGAAAATGATTTGCTAAAAACCAGAATTAAACAAATGGAAAAAAAATATATCTATGAGGAACCAAGGATTAGCCAAGCAAAACAACAAAAATGAAAAATTAGAAAAAGAGGTAAAATACCTCAAAGAAAAAATAACTGACCTGGAAAACAGATCCAGGAGAGATAATCTGAGAATCATAGGCCTACCAGAAAATTATGATGAAAAAATGAGCCTGGACAACATTCTCCAAGAGCTCGTTAAGGAAAACTGCCCTGAGATACTAGAACCTGAGGGGACAATAGAAATCGACAGAATCCACCGGACATCTGCTGTAAGAGATCCCAAACTGAAAAATCCTCGAAATGTTGTGGCCAAACTCCAGAACTACCAGATAAAAGAGAAAATACTTCAAGCGGCCAGAAAGAAACAATTCAAATATCGAGGTTCCACAGTGAGGATTGCACAGGATTTGTCAGCCTCCACACTGAAAGATCAGAGGCAGTGGAATACAATTTTCAGGAAGGCAAAACAGCTCGGATTACAACCAAGGATCACATACCCAGTGAGACTGAGCATATTCTTCCAGGCAAAGAGATGGTCATTCAATGATATAACAGAGTTCCAGACCTTCTTGATAAAAAAGCCAGAACTCAATGGAAAATTCAACCTCTAATTACGAGAAGCAACAGTGACTTAGAAAGATAAGGTAAACAAGGAGAACACACATCATTTTAGAGGGAAAGAGGGGAGGGAGAGGAGCTTCGCATGATATCTGTTCCTGTCATTCTTGATGCGAAGAAAAAATAGCATACCTCATTAAGTATAACAATATCCTACAGGCAGTAGGAGGGGGAAAGGGTTACAAAAGGGGGGTGGGAGTGATTTGTAGGGAGGGAAGTAGTAAGGGGAAAAGGGGAGGAAAAGGGAGGGGGGCCAAAAAGGGAACACTGAGGGGGGCAGTGGTCAAAAGGAAAACTATTAAGGGGGGGAAGGGAGAAGGGAGGGAAAATATGAACATTAACAGGGGCAGGAATAGGATAAGGGGAAAGAAACAGATAACAATCATAACTGTAAATGTGAATGGAATGAACTCTCTTATAAAACGGAGATGGATAGCAGAATGGATTAGAAATCATAATCCTACAATATGCTGTTTACAAGAAACACATCTGAAACAGAGGCATACACACAAGGTAAAGGTAAAAGATTGGAGTAAAATATATCATGCCTCAGCTAAAGTAAAAAAAAGCAGGGGTAGCAATCCTTATCTCAGATAAAGCAAATGCAAAAATTGACCTAATTAAAAGAGATAAGGAAGGAAACTATATCCTGTTAAAAGGCACCATCGAGAATGAAGCAATATCACTACTTAACACATATGCACCAAGTGGTGTAGCTTCCAAATTCCTAGAGGTGAAGGTAAAGGAATTAGAAGAAGAAATAGATAGCAAAACTATACTAGTGGGAGACCTTAATCTCCCCCTATCTGAACTTGATAAATCCAACCTCAAAATAAACAAGAAAGAAATTAAGGAGGTGAACAGGATTTTAGAGAGGATAGGTATGATAGATCTCTGGAGAAAGCTGAATGGGAATAAAAAGGAATATACTTTCTTCTCAGCAGTTCATGGCACATATTCAAAAATTGACCATGTTCTAGGGCATAAAAACCTCACAATTCTATGCAGTAAGGCAGAAATATTAAATGCATCATTCTCAGATCATGATGCAATAAAAATTATATGCAATAAAGGGCCAGGGAAAGACAGACTAAGAACTAACTGGAAATTAAACAATTTGATCCTAAAGAATGAGTGGGTCAAACAAGAAATTATAGAAACAATCAGTAACTTCATTCAAGAGAATGATAATAATGAGACAACATACCAAAATCTGTGGGATCCATTAAAGGCAGTTCTTAGGGGAAGTTTTATATCCCTGAGTGCATACGTGATTAAATTAGAGAAAAGGGAGCTCAACGAATTGGGCATGCAATTAAAAAACCTAGAAAAAGAACAAATTCAAAATCCCCAATTAAATACTAAAATAGAAATATTGAAGACTAAAGGAGAGATTAATAAAATCGAAATTAAGAAAACTATTGAACTAATAAATAAAACCAAGAGCTGGTTTTATGAAAAAACCAACAAAATTGATAGACCCTTAGTCAATATGATAAAAAAAAAAGAAAGAAGAAAACCAAATTATGAGTATCAAAAATGAAAAGGGTGAATCTACCTCTAATGAAGAGGAAATCAAAACAATAATTAGGAATTATTTTTCCCAATTGTATGCACATAAATTTGACAATCTTAGGGAAATGGATGAATATTTAGAAACATACAAGTTGCCCAGATTAACTGAAGAGGAAGTAAATTACTTAAATAATCCCATCTCAGAAAAAGAAATTGAACAAGCCATCAGTCACCTCCCTAGGAAAAAATCTCCAGGGCCAGATGGATTCACTAGTGAATTCTATCAAACATTTAAAGAACAATTGATTCCAATACTCTACAAATTATTTGGGAAAATTAGTGAAGAAGGAGTCCTACCAAATTCTTTTTATGACACAAATATGGTACTGATACCTAAATCAGGAAGAGATAAAACAGAGAAAGAAAATTATAGACCAATCTCCCTCATGAATATAGATGCAAAAATTCTAAATAAAATACTAGCCAAAAGACTACAGCAACTTATCTCAAGAATAATACACTTTGATCAGGTAGGATTTATTCCAGGAATGCAAGGATGGTTTAATATTAGGAAAACCATCAGTATAATTGAGCATATCAACAATAAAACTAGCAGAAACCACATGATCATCTCAATAGATGCAGAAAAGCCTTTTGACAAAATACAACATCCATTCCTATTAAAAACATTAGAAAGTATAGGAATAAATGGAGCCTTCCTTAAAATAATAGGTAGCATCTATTTAAAGCCATCAGCAACTATTATATGCAATGGGGAGAAGCTGGAAGCATTTCCCATAAGATCAGGGGTGAAACAAGGGTGTCCACTATCACCCCTCTTATTCAATCTGGTACTAGAAATGTTAGCAGTAGCAATTAGAGAAGAAAAAGAAATCAAAGGAATCAAGTTAGGCAAAGAAGAGACCAAGCTATCACTCTTCGCAGATGATATGATGATATACTTAGAGAATTCTAGAGAACCAAGTAAAAAACTGCTTGAGACAATAAATAAATTTGGCAAAGTTGCAGGATATAAAATAAACCCACATAAATCCTCGGCATTCCTATATATTTCCAATGAAACTCAACAGCAAGAAGTAGAAAGAGAAATCCCATTTAAAGTTACTGTAGACATTATAAAATATTTGGGAATCTACCTGCCAAAATAAACCCAGGACCTGTATGATCATAACTACAAAACACTTTTCACACAAATAAAGTCAGATCTAACTAATTGGAAAAATATCAATTGATCATGGCTGGATCAAGCTAATATAATAAAAATGACAATTTTACCTAAATTAAATTATATATTTAGTGCCATACCAATTAATTTACCAAAAAACTACTTTATAGAGTTAGAAAAAATAGTAACAAAATTCATCTGGAAGAATAAACGGTCCAGAATATCAAGGGAATTAATGAAAAAAAATGCTAGGGAAGGTGGACTAGCTTTACCAGATTTCAATCTGTACTATAAAGCAGCAGTCATCAGAACTACTTGGTACTGGCTTAGGAACAGAGGAGTGGATCAATGGAATAGATTAGGCACACGAGATTCAGAAGTCAATGACTACAGTAATGTATTGTTTGATAAACCCCCAGACCCTGGTTTTGGGGATAAGAACTCACTATTTGACAAAAACTGCAGGGAAAACTGGAATATAGTATGGCAGAAACTGGACATAGACTATTATCTAACACCATATACCAAAATCAAGTCTGAATGGGTTCATGATCTAGGTATAAAGGTTGATACTGTAAGCAATCTGCTAAAACAAGGAATAGTTTACCTATCAGACTTGTGGAGAGGGAATGACTTTATGAAGAAACAGGAATTAGAGAACATTATAAAATGTAAAATGGATAATTTTGACTACATGAAATTGAAAAGTTTCTGTACAAATAAAGCCAATGTAACCAAGATTAGGAGGGAGGTAGGAAATTGGGAAAGAATCTTTACAACCTATGTCTCTGACAAAGGACTCATCTCTAAAATATACAGAGAACTGAGTCAAATTTATAAGAATACAAGTCATTCCCCAATTGATAAATGGTCAAAGGATATGAACAGGCAGTTTTCAGAGAAAGAAATTAAAGCTATCTATAAGCACATGAAGAAATGCTCTAATTCACTATTGATTAGAGAAATGCAAATCAAAACAACTCTGAGGTACCACATCTCACCAGTTAGATTGGCTAAGATGACAAAACAGGAAAATGACAAATGCTGGAGAGGATGTGGGCAAACTGGAACACTAATGCATTGTTGGTGGAGTTGTGAACTGATCCAGCCTTTCTGGAAAGCAATCTGGAACTATGCCTAAAGGGCTATAAATACTTTCATACCCTTTGATCCAGCAATACCACTCCTAGGGTTATATCCCAAAGAGATCATAGAAATGGGAGAAAGACCCATATGTACAAAAATGTTTATAGCAGCTCTTTTTGTTGTGGCAAAGAATTGGAAATCAAGGGGGTGTCCATCAATTGGGGAATGGCTGAACAAGTTGTGGTATATGCATGTTATGGAATATTATTGCACTATAAGAAACGGGGAGCAGGCGGTCTTCATATTTACCTGGAGAGGCTTAAAAGAACTGATGCTGAGTGAGAAGAGTAGAACCAGGAGGAATTTGTACACAATTACAGACACAACGTATGTGTGATGACCAACTTTGATAGACTGGACTCTTCTCAACAATGCAGGGATATAAGTCAATCCCAAAAGACGCATGATGGAGAGAAAAACGTGCATCCAGAGAAAGAACTAGAAAGAACTAAATTTATATCCAGGTGGAAGCAAAATACCTGATCTTTTTCGTTCTCTTATTTGATTTTATGTCCTCTTTACCATTTTTCATTCCAGCTGGTATAATCCATCCTTATAACCTGACCATTGTATAATGTGAAAGTATTTACAGATCCTATACTTGATTATAAGACGCCATGGGGGGAAGAGGAAGGAGGGGGACAAAATGTGAAATTCACGGAATTGTGGAATTGAATCCTGTAAACTAAAAGGAAACAAACAAATTAATAAAAAAAAAAAAGAATATCAAGGGGATCAATTGTTTTAAACATCAAGGAAGGTGACTTAGCCGGATCAGATTTCAAAACATATGACAAAATGGGTGATTATCAAAACAATCTGGTATTGGATAAGAAATAGAGTGGTGGAGATCAGTAAACTAGATTAGGTACAAAGTGCACAGTATTAAATGACCATAATAATCTAGTGTTTGATAAGCCTAAAGATCCAAGTTTTTGGAATAAGAACTTACTATTTGACAAAAATTGCTGGGAAAATTGGAAAGCAGTTTGACAGAAACTAGGTACTGCATAAACCAACATCTCACACCATGTACCAATATAAGGTCAAAATAGGTACATGATTTAGATATAAAGGGTGATATTATAAGCAAATCAGGGAAGCGTGGAAAATTTTACCTGTCAGATCTCTGGGCTAAAGTGATGACCAAACAAGAGACAAAAGATCGTGGGATGTAAAATGTATAATTTTGATTACATTAAATTTAAGAGGTTTTGCACAAATGAAACCAAATGTAGCTAAGATTAGAAGGAAAGTGAGAAATTGGGGAGAAATTTTTATAAAGCATTTTTCTCTGATAAAGGCCTCTTTTCTCAAATAGAGAACTGAGTCAAATTTATAAGAATGTGTCATTCCTTAACTGATAAATGGTCAAAGGATATAAATGCAGTTTTCAGAAGAAATCAAAGCTATTAATAGTCATAAGAAAAAATACTTTAAATCACTACTGATTAGAGAAATGAAAATTAAAACCACTCTGAAGTACCATTTCACAATTATCAGATTGGCTAATGTGACAGAAAAGGAAAATGACAAACGTTAGAGATGTGGGAAAACTGGAACACTAATGCATTGTTGGTGAACTTGTGAACGGATCCAATCATTCTACAGAGAAATTTGAAATATGTCCAAAGGGCAATAAAATAGTACATACCCTTTGATCCAGCAACACCACTACTAGATCTGTATCCCAAAGAGATCAAAGGAAAATATTTATAGCAGCTCTTTTTGTGGTGGCTAAGAATTGGAAATCAAGGGGATACTCATCAATTAGGGAATGGCTGAACAAGTTGTGGTATATGATTGTGATGGAATATTATTGTACTATAAGAAATGACAAACAAGATGGTTTCAGAAGAACCTGGGAAGGTTTATATGAACTGATACAAACTGAAGTGAGCAGAAGGAAGAAAACATTGTACATAATAACAACAACAATATTGACCTAGGATGAGACCTAGGACATCTCTCTTACTTGAGCTAACTTCCCTTGCTCCCAAAGAAAGAGCCCATTTATTTTCTGTAGTCTGGTGCATATTCTCACTTTCTCTGATTTTGTTTTTGTCCTCAACTTGGATAAATGAGTTTTCTTGCTATTTACTTCGTGAATTCATTTTGGATCTGATATCTGGTGGGAAAGGGACCAAGCCTTGAAAAGAAAGCCTGAGTCCTTCTTTCCCCATTAATTGAGAGTTTAGCATGAGTCTTAAAGTTTTCCCCTAGACTAACGATATTTAAAGGTGCAGATAGATATAATTATAGGCTAGTACCCCTTCTCTCTGAGAAGAGCAGAGTGGCCAAGCTTCTGGCCCCAATCTCCTGCTTCCCCTCCTCACAGGAATGAAATTCTCTCCTGGAAGGGGTAGGGGAGAGGAGGCACTTTGAAGTGACCACCAGAAATCATACACCAACGCCCCTTAAACCTGCTAGAGGGGACCCCTACTGGGTTCCTTGGAAACCACCTAATAAGCCCCAATAGTAAAGAAATGTTTCACCTGTGTTGCTAGAAACATGCCCCAGATTCCCACGGATTCTAAGGGATCATAGCTTCGCATCGCTCCAGTAGAAACAATACTAACGGCACTGCACCCCCTTAGAAACATGCTCTGTTGCTAGCAACCACATTTTCTATAAAATTATGTCTCACAGAAAGCTCGGGGCTGTCTTTCCCTCTGAGAGGCAGTCACCGGCCGGTTAATAAACACTCCTCTCAAATTATTATTGGTTTCGCTGTCTTTCTTTCTCGGTTGTCCATTACAAGATGTCCATTCTGGTCTCCCTCTGAAACACAGAGACAGCCACACAAAACAAGAGAAGCTTGAAAGGACTTGTGTGACCTGGTTCAACATAATCAGAACCTGGAAAACCAACATATACAATGACTATAATGGTATAAATGGAAAGAGAAACAAAAAAGAATCAAGGTGAAATGCACTAAAATTACAATGACCAAATGTGGCCCCAAAGAGAAGATATGGGCTGGGGGGAATGACCTGCTTCTCCCCCTTTTTGTAGAAGTGGAAGCTGTGGCTGTAGAACACTGTGGGGTTTTTTGCTCAGCTCTTTCTTTTTCTCTTTTTCATTCTTTGCAATAAAAGATGGTTTTCTCTATGAGGGATACAATAGGAAATGTGTTGTTCAGACTTTTTTTTTAGTTGTGTCCAAGTCTCTGTGACCCAGTTTGGTATTTTCTTGGCAAAGGTACTGGAGTGGTTTGCCATTTCCTTCTCCAGCTCATTTTTACAGAGGAAGAAACAGAGGCAAACAGGGTGAAGTGACTTGCCCAGGGTCACACAGTAAGTGTCTGAGGTCAGATTTCAACTCAGAGAGATGAACCTTCCTGACTTCAGGCCTGGTACTCTATCCTCTCTACCACCTGGCTCCCCCTAGGAAATGTAGAAGACATAAAAACAAAAGATATCAATGAAAATTTATTTAAAAAAAAGTTAACAGGGGCAGCTAGATGGGGCAGTGAATAGAGCACCGGCCCTGGAGTCAGGAGGACCTGAGTTCAAATGCGGCCTCAGACACTTAACACTAAAACTAGCCGTGTGACCTTGGGCAAGTCACTTAACCCCAATTGCCCTGCCCTCCCCCCTCCAGAAAAAAGAAAGGAAAAAAAATTAACCTGTCTTCAACTGCCAAAACCACTCGAACATTTCTAGCTTTGATACATAAGTTGAGAGACATCACTGATATAGCTTAATGACTACCACTACCACAAAATAAATGTGGCAGGTTAAAGTATGCTGAGATTTTACACAGAGCCAGTGTGTGGGAAAGGCTTTATCATGGTGGTTAAACTTCAAGGATCAGGAAGTGGAGGGTTTGCTGAAAATGTCTGCACAGAAGTAGAAACAGGGAACCATGGCCGAGATCAAAACAGCCCAAAAGTTCAAGGAAGGAGGCCTGACTAGGGCCTCTCCCTGCATTGACAAGGAGGTGATTTACTTGGCCAGGGAACAGAACCAATGTCTTGACCTCTAGGTCCTAATCACTTGTTCCCTAAGCTCAGGACGTACAGACCACGTTACTGTTCACTACACTGCAATTTGTTCCACTTTTCTGACCTAATTCTGAACCCATATTTTTTTTTTTCACATTGAAAAAGTACAATAATCCTAAAATAGCAAGAATTGAACATTCGGTCTGAAGTACTATCCAAGTTGAAGGCTGGCACTAAAGGGGAAGCAGGTATAGAACCATTTAGAAAGTACAACAGACTTGGGTTTGAATTCTGCCTCTCATACCTACTGGCTGTGTGATACAGGGCAAGTTACTTCCCTCCTGGGCCCCAGGCAACTCTCTGAGACTAGAAATTAGAACAGGTGTCTTACCTGCATTAAGGCAGTTGTGTGGCACAGTGGATAGAACTCCAGGCCTGGAGTCGGAATGACTCATCTTTCAGAGTTCAAATCTAGCCTCTGACAGTATAACCCTGGACAAGTCACTTAACCCTGCTTGCCTACAGTTTCCTCATCTGTAGACTGTGCTGGAGAAGGAAATGGTAAACCACTCTAGCATCTTTGCCCTAAATGAGTCATGAGGAGTCAGACATGACTATCTACATTGACAGAGGACATTTTTCAACAGAAACAACCCACAATCATGAAATTACCAGTCTGGTCAAAATAAATTAAATATCACATTACTCGTTATTATAAAAAATAATTAATTTCCAAACTAGTCAAAAAACATGAAGCCTGATTGCTAATTTTAAAAGCTCAAAATACAACAAAACTTCAGATTTAAATCAAAGGGACAGGACTATTCAAGGATAGAAAGAGAACTTTGGAAGGGATTGCAGAGCCATAGTGAATCATAGATAGTAATTTGCTGTTAAAGAAGTATACTCCACCCACTCACTGAGTACACACACACATACACACACACGCATGCGCACAAGCACGCACACACACACCCTTCATATATGAATTTTCCTGAGCCATAACTTATACATATTCACAAAAATGTTTTTTATCTCTGAATAAAATGTCCAAAACCCATACATTTATTTCCCCTTCACAGATTTAATGGTAGAACGGTGCTTAAAGATCACCTATTCCAAAGGCAAAAAGTAGAATTTTAAATAATCATAATTAAAATGAAGAAATACATTTTCACAATGAATGAGCAAATTCACTTCTGCCCATGGTTCAATTATGTAAACAGAGTGATTCAATGCTCTGGATTTTATAAGGCCAAGAGAATGTGAATGGAGCTTTTGAGAAAAAAAAATAATAATTTAGTCATTTTCAGTTCTTAGAAGTAATGGTTTAATTAAAAAGTGGAATCAGGGTAAAATTCCAATGCCTTAACAACTTTGGTTAAAGAACATGGTGATAGAGCTGGTTATGGTAGGAACACAGACAAAGTTAAAATGATTCCTTTGCCCTGAAGAGCTAGCAAATAATTTCTTCAAAGATGAGTTTACAAATATTAAATGTTTTTGATAATTGTTTCTATTTCCTTTGGCAACCCTTTTAAAAAGTCAGAGAGTTGGGGCTGGAGGCCAGAAATTGAGGGTAGAAATATTTCACCTTAGACAGCACCCCATTAAAAGATAAGCCAGAAACAGGTGAAAGTTTAACGCTCTTATCTATTTCCAATGACAGTATCTCCTTTCAGTCTCATAGCATTCTATGGCAAAATTGTTTAAATACTTCTAGAGGAGCTAAAACTTATCTCTAAGCTAAAATTGGAAGGCAAAGATGCCAAATAACACAATTTAATCTTTTTTCCCCATATCTACCCACTCCTTCAGCAAACAATAACTTTAAATTCATTCCCCAATTCCATTCACCTCCCACTTTCTTGGGACTCCACAATACTCAGCTGCTCCTCCCATAACTAATACTTCAAGGTTCAAGAGAGTCAGCTATTGGACTAAATGGTCCACTCCATGTTCTCAAACCCATGCAGGACAACAGGGAAAGTCCATTCAGAAACCCAATCTGCTGGAAGGCCTGTGCAAGCTGGACAGTCACAGCATGGCCTTCTTGAAGAAGCTTGAATGGATTTTCCTGCTCATCATTGCTCTCATATCCAGGCTGTTCACCCCGGCCAGCACCATGGCCACACAAAAGCTGCCCCTTAGGGATGTTTGCCCAGGCTCCACCCCTCAAATTCCAAAAGGAGTTATCTGAATGACTGACCAGAAACTATCCACCTCACAGTTCTATTCTTGTTGACAAGTATGCCAGGTCTTTTGGAGAAAACTGGCCAAAGGAAGTTGAAAATTGGAATTGCCAATGAATCCACTTTGGCATGATGATTTCAGCAAAGGGACTCTGAAAAGAAGACCAGTATCCCACAAATAATGAACAGACCCTGACAAACACCCACAAGGGAATTACATAAGCCTACACTTGGAGAGATCCCACATCATCCAACCTAAATGAGGACTTGAACAAGAATCTGCGGCAAACTGCAAGCCCTTCGCCTCTCCGGGCCTTACTTTCTTCATCTACAAAATCTAGAGTGTTGTTGTTAAATCGTTTTTCAGTTGCATTTCATTTTCTGTGACCCCACTGGGGGTTTTCTTGGCAGAGATGCTGGAAGGGTTTGCCATTTCCTTCTCCAGATCATTTTACAGATGAGGAAACCGAGACAAACAGGATGGAGTGACTCTCCCAGGGTCACTGTTTCTTGTTGTTATTTGTCCTTTCTCAAAGAGGTTCAATGATATCAGAAGGTGATGTCAGGACTTGCAAGTGAATTGGATCTAAGTGAGGTAGGGCTGTGCAGAGCCACAAGCCTCACTCTATACTTCGGAACCATCTGGGTCCAGTGATGACTGGAGATGGCCCCAGATGCAGTGCAGACCTTCATCTTTTTAAGCTAAAGACTTTCCCATATCTCAGTTTGTCTGAGGCAATGCCCATTTAGTGATTAGGGTAGGTAAAAAATGGGCCAAAGGGGGCGGCTAGGTGGTGCAGTGAATGGAGTAGAGCACCAGCCCTGGAGTCAGGGGGATCTCAGTTCAAATCCAGCCTCAGACACTTAACACATACTAGCTGTGTGACCTTGGGCAAGTCACTTAACCCCAATTACCCTGCCCTCCAAAAGAAAAAAAATGGGCAAAAGACTGCCTCTTTCACCTACTCACACACCTAGTAAGTGTCTGAAGCCAGATTTGATAGGTCTTCCTGAGTCTAGACCTAGCACTCCATCCACAATCCCACCGAGTTGCCCTCAAGACCTAGCAAATAAGGACAAGGGGTAGTAAATCTTTTTTTTTATAGTTTTCTTAAACTTTTTGTGTTACAGATAATATCAGCTGAACTAGGCTACCTCTCATGGAGCTGGATGTGTGGTCTGGTCCCGTGGTGAAAGGCATCCACCTGATCGAAAGGACATGATTCTGTTATGAAAAGGGGCTATTGCAAAGGTTCTGACTCATCAGGAAGAGCTGCCTACTCTGTGGTCTAAAAGAAAAAAGAACAATGGCATCAGGGCTCTTTCTTCCAGTATTTGATCTTCCTTATACTTCTAGTAAGCGAAGGGAGGGGATTTCTCCCCAGGTGGCAGAGGTGGGTACAATGACATGGCAGTGAGCATGCGGGCTGGCCTAGCTGAGCATGGGTCCACTAGCCTCCACTGACAGCTTTTTGTTTGCTCTAATCCTGAGAAATGAATGTTTCTAGTCCTGGAAGTAACTGAGTTTTCAGGTCAAGAGTTCCTGAGGTCTGATCTTATTTGCCCAGTGGGTAGTGATTTCCATAATAACACTGAATTCACCACCACAAGGATTCTGCCCCAGAATAATCAAAAAGAAAGCCCAAGCTCTGCCCTGGGTCCTCCGTAAATACAAAATAGCCCAAATACCTGTTCAATCATCCCCCAAAGTTGTTCTGATGGCAGTCAATCTATCAACATTGATTAAGCACCTACAACGTGCCAGGCTTATCACTGAGTATGAGTATGACAGGTTATTGTTTTATGCTTTTCTGTATTCCTGTCTTTGAGTTCCTTTGCATCTTAAGAAGTTTTTATAATGGAAAATAAGCTGCTACCTGACATTCATAATGCACTTTGAGAGCCAAACCAGAAAACCCCAGGCTGAAGCTTTAACTAATAAGCTCTTGCTTAGGGGATTTCCTCAAAATCACTCCATTACTTTTATAATTTGGTTTGTACACTTGAGGAGGAGGGGAGTGGAGAATGGGTAGGGAAGAAATGAGAGTAGAAATATTTAACCTTGAGAGTGCCCAGCTGAAATCCCAGCCAGAAGTGGGTGAAAGTTCAATGACTTTGTGTGAAAGGAGATGATGTCAGTACAACAATCAGAGAGAAAATCACTTGCAAAAAGACTGAAAATTACTTTACAAGCTGTGGTGGTGCCTCTGGTAGGCAAAGTGACAAAAGTGAGATTGTTTTTTTCTCCCTCTTTAAATAAACAATGCTAAGAGTCCCAGAATTATGCAATTGTGGTTTCAGGTACTAAAGGAACAATGGGAAGCACCCTAGAGGGCCACCAAACCAAACTTATGCTGCCCACGTGTCCTCTGAGGAACAGAAAGTTCTTGCCAAAGAACACACACACACACACACACACACACACACACACACACAACTTATATGCTAAGTTACTAACTATAGCAACAGATTTACAGTAGCAAATCGCATGGATATGGTTCTACAGCAGAGAAGACCTGATATAGCATTGATGAAAATTCCAATAGACGAGACAAATTAGGAAATAAAAGTTGCAGTTTCTAATCTGGGTTTTTGGAATGTCTTTCCCTTCAGGGATGACCTAACAAAAAGGGTTTTTTTTAAAGGCAGGACCCAATAATAACTTTTCTAAAACTAGACACGAATACCCAGAAATGTGGTACATTCTGCTAAATGATTTGAGATAGAGGCCCCACCCAGAACACCCATACAAATCGTGAGAGAAATACTCGGATTTGAGATCCTCTGGTTGAGGAACTCTTCATTTACTATTTTATTGAGATGCAAGGTAACAATTGGGTGGAATGATGAAGTCATGAGTCACCGCTGGATCCCTGGGTAAGTCACAATTTCCTGATCTATATAATGGGGATAATAACACCTACTGCACTGGCCTCACAGCGTGGTGGGAGGTGGGTAGGGACATAGATTCAGAGCTGGAAGGAGCCTTGGAGACCAAGTTCTACCATCTCAGTGTAACAATTAAGTAAGTAAACTGAGGTCTAGACAAGTTCCCAGGACCTACCATAGATTTAGACCCGGAAGAGACTTCAGAAGGTCATAGAACAGAACCCTTTGATTTTTTCTGATGAGTAAACTGAAACCCTGAGAAATTCATAAGAATGTAGGACCATAATTTTAGAATGGGAAGGAGACTCAAGAACTCAGTGAGGCTAACCACCTAATTTTACAGAGAGACATTCAAATAAAAGAGTAATCGAGTTTAAGCCAGAAGTGCCTCAAGTGTCAAATCCAGCCTCTTCTTTTTCTCATAAGAGGAAACAAGAGATACAAGGAAGAAAAGTAATTAGTCCAGCATCATACAGCTAGAAAGTGTCTGAGGCTGTATTCAAATGTAGGTCTTCCTGTTTCCTTTCTTCAATCAAAAAGCAAACAATTACATAAATAACCTGTATCAGTTTGCTTGACATCTTGGGGAGGGAGGAGGAGAAAGAGAAAGAAAAATTTGGAACTCAAAATCTTATAAAAAATGAATGTTGAAAATTACCTTTACATGTAATTGGAAAAAAAACAAAATAATATTAAAAAAAAAAAAAGCAAGCAATTGACAAGAATATGAGGGTCTACTGTGTGCCCCGGCACTATCCTAGTTTAAGTTACTTGCCCAAGGCACCACTGGGAGTACGCGGTAGAGACAGAATTTGAACCCACATCTTCAACCATGCTATATCTCACAGAAGAGAATCGACTAGAATACAACATGGAAAGTACTTGGGAAGCCTCAAGGGGCCATCTATACAAATACCAGCTATTGTTAAAAGTAGATTTCATCATTAAAAAAAAAAAAGAATGGCTCTATTCTCCCCTGATTTTTCTCTGTTCTAGGGGATGATCATGTTTCACTGTTTGTCTTGGTACCCATCCGATGGCGTTGCCTCAATAATATCTGGTCAGGGTTTACGGCTGGCCTGTCCTTGCTGGATTCAAACACACAGGCAAGCACCATACAAAGGAGTTGTGTTGCAATAGTTTGTTCTTAGGTTGGAAGGTTTTAGACATGGGAAGCCCTTAGCACTTATCTAGTCCAACATCTAAAATACTGACTTAAGAGGCAGAAGGCTGAGGTTACGATGCCAACTCTAATGCTTCCGATTCTTATCATCTTGGACAAATCACTCCATCTCCCTAAGTCTCAGTTTCCTCACTTATAAAATGGGGAGAGTTGGATGTATTACCTCTCAGGTCTGTTTTAGCTGTAGATCGATGATGACATGATCCCTTTCTTTTGCACATAAGGGCAAATGGAATCTCCCAACAAAGTGCTTTGCTCACTCAAGATTACCCAATATATAAAACTGGGATTTAAATCAATGTCTTCCGACTCCAAATCCAACACTCTACTCCATTGTATTTGGAACTTAGAAATGATGTTATGAATGAAGCTTCTTGATTATCTACCCTTTGTCTGTTTTCTCCCAGCACTCCTCCCCGCCATCCATATGTGACTTCAGAATAGTAAAGAGATTGCACATAGTAGGCATCTAAAAATGCTTACTGAATAGAATTTGGTTTTTCTGCTGGATTACCCATTCCGGCGAATGCTGCAGACATCCTCAGTGTATCTAGATCTCAGCAAAGCAATGGACAAAGTCTCTTCATGACTTCCTTATAGATAAGGTAGAGAAAGTGAAGCTTGGTGATAAGCATACCCAAAGAGTCTCCATTAATCAGAATCAATGTGGAAGCACCTACATCTACAAAGGTTTTTGAATCGGAAGCCAGAAGACAAGGGCTCTGAGTCCAAGATCTACAACCTGTAGTTATGTGAAGCCATGAATACAGCTAAAGGTAGTCTGGCGAGTGGAGAAAGAGCTTGATCGGCGGACTGGCATGTTGTTCAATCATTTCAGCCTTCATGACCCCCTTTGGGGTTTTCTTGGCAAAGATGCTGGATTTGCCATTTCCTAATTCAGATGAGGAAACTGAGGCTGTCCAGGGACACACGGCTAGTAAGTGTCTGAGGCCACATTTGAATTCGGGTCTTACTGACTCCAGGCGCAGGACTCTATCCATTGCATCACCTCGTTGTCCTGGAATATCTGGGTTTAAATACAGCCTCAAATGTGTTTAAAAGTCATTAACCCTGAATGAGTGACTTCAGCTTTGTGGCTTCATCTTCCTCATATATAAAATGAAGGAATTGGATTCAATGACCTCCAAGATCCCTTCTAGACCTAAATCTATGACCCTATGATAACTATAACCCTATGATTTAACTAATCTGGGTCCCAATTTCCTAATTGGCAAGATGGAGATAATAATGCTATACCTCTACAATCTACCAGCACAGGGCTGGAACATCTCAATTAATGTGAGCAACAGGCTATATAGACGCTGGTCACCATTCTTATGATAAGGGAAGTTTCTGGGGTAAGGGTCCCCTAAGCATTTGGGATCAACCACCCAGAAGACACAATAGCATGCTTGTTGTGTTAAAATTGTATCTTGCTCTGGTCCCCCTGACCACCACCTCCTCCTTCTAGACAATATAGTAAGTTTCTAAGTAGCCATCTTAAAGGAATAATAGCAGGACATAAGGTGGCAAAGGGGAACCTGGAAGTCATATATAAACCATCCCAAAGACCAAAGGAACATAATTTACAAGTTGATTTTATTATATATATATTATATTAACTAAAATTCACATCCAGGCAATATGTACCAAATCAAGGGAAATCACCTAGAAATTGCTTGTCAAGGTTGCTGGTCCAACAATATATAAATTGCAGACAGAATCTACACCTCCACAGTTCCAGAACAGAAAAATATCAAAAAGGTGCTGACAACTTTGAAATGATGACTTTGAAGTTTTACTGTTAACTTTGAGATGATTTGAATATGTTAATGAACTAACCCCCAGTGGCTCAGACTGAAGTTGGTCTGTCTCCCCGCAAAAATGATAAAAATGAGGACTCACGCTCCAGCCCCCCAAATTCTTCTATCTCCATTGGGTCTGTGCCTCAAATCCGCAGTTACTTGAGGGACATTCTCTGCCTCTTTCTCTACCCAAACTCTTCACCATCTCCTTCTCTATCCCGCCCTACTTTTCATCACTTACCTCTGTGCCTTATTAAAGTATGGTTGCCACTCCACCTATCAAGTACCCAAAATATAGGTAGGGTGTGCCCGCCCCCATTTCATCATTTCATAAATTAATCATCAATTTGCTTGTCCAATTTGAAAACGATTCCAAAACAAAAATGCAGTGCTAGTGCACCAGATGAAAGTATTAGGATTCCAGATCCCAATGAAACCCAGCTAGCTCAGACTGATGCTTCAATACATGAATAAGGATGAATGTAAAGCCATAGGCGTAGGTACCCAAAATGTGGGAAGACTTGTTTTGGCTGAAAAGGACTTGGGGATTTTAGTTGACAACTGGATTAGTGTGAGCAAACAGGAGCAAACGTGGTCACCAATGATGAATGCATCTTGGTGACATCAATATCCAATGTTTATATAAAATAGCATTTTAGGGCTACAAAAGGCTCAGCCTCAATTATCCCAGGTCAAACCAGCACAACCACTTGTAGCACAGTCTCCCACTCTTCCTTCGGACTCTTCAGCCTCGGACCCTGAACCAAGATCCTTGCAAACAGCGGTGCTCCCAGCTCAGTGCCAAAAGCCATCATCCCGAAAAGGAACCCCATGTGGAGTCACAGCCTGGCAGCAGTTCATGCAAGGGGCTACAGCCACAGCTATTCAAGAACTCCAAAAGAAAGTTTTTGCCACTAAAGTCAAGGTGGTCCAACATCAGAAACTGATATATTCTTGTCCGTGGAAACAAGAATAAAGAGGAGGCATCACTATCTACTTTGCTGCTGCATCCTAAGGACTATGGGACCTTTCCATCTGACTTACACCTGAAACCTTCCATCTGTACGGTTTCTTTCTTTTCTATTTGTATCCCCAGTATTAAGCATAGTGTTTTGCATATATTAGGCATTTAAATGCTCATTCATTCATTATCTCATTTAATTATCTGATAATCCTGTGAAGTACACAAAATACAAGAATGTTTGGGTTAGTTTTGTTTTTGTGGTTGTTGTTTTGGGGGGTTTTTTTTAGACTAGATCTGTGATTTCAAGGACATGGAGAACTTCCAGTAAGGAAATTCCCTTTATCAATGCATCTTCTCTGCAACTTACTTAGAGTTCCCTGAGGCACACTGTCCTTGCCCAGGCTGATACAGCCAGGAGGCACTTGGACCTAGGTCTTTATGATTCCAGGGCCATCCACTGAGTCACACTGCTTTTCACAGCACACTTATCATCATATTTTTACTTTCTTTTTTTTTTCTCAGATGAACAAACCAAGGCTAGGAGAGGTTAAATGAATTACCCAAGATTTTTAAGGTTTCAATTAAGTGGTAAAAAGGGGACCCAAGCCCAGGTGTTCTGGCTCCTGGTGCAAAAGTCTTTCTATTGTACTACACAGTTTCTAGAAAAAGAGAGATGATAAACCCACCACCCGTACACCAGCCAAAACACAGAGCTGGAGCTGGCTATCCCATTTCATGAGTGACCTTGACAGAAGATAGCAGAGTATAAGCAGAACCCAGCCAAACTCTCTCAACATTCCCCTCCAAACAACTTCAATATAACACATCAAATTGAAGTCTGGAGCGGCAGAGGCAATAACAGGTCAGGGTGAGACATTTTTTCTAGTCCAAGGAAGTTTAGGAAGTCAGCAGGAGAGATGTGTGACCCGCCAGGATGGGGTTGAGCCATGTAAGTAGTGAGCTTTGGAGGTGATAACAGTGCCTGTGGTTGCAGTAGCATCCAGAGCTCTCAGCCTACAGACAGTAAAGGGGGAACAACGGCTCAGACAGAGATCACAGGGGATCTTTTGCTGGACTGAGCACAGGACTTGGCACTACTTGGCAATTTCATTGACCACATGCAGTTCTGGGTCACCGTTCTAGGGTCGAGGGGTGCTAGCTAGTGCTTTCAGCTGCAGCAGAGCAAGGGATCTAGCCAAAGTTCCAGAGCAGAGAGTGGTGTTTGTGGTCACTCCACAGGGAGCAGGGCACCTAGTCCCAGTTCTAAGGCACTGAGAAATACTATCACTTATGACTGCAGAGGTGCTGGGAGTAAGGACCAGAGAACAGACCAGAAGAGCAGTAGCTACACCTCTCTCCCAATCACCCCACCCTGGAAACACCAAAAACTTGAGAACCCTCAGAACTAGCTTGGAAAATAGCAAAATAACGCTGCTGCTGCTGCTGCTACCACAATTTCCTTATAGGACATATATTTTTAAAATGTCTGCTGTGTGTCAGGTGCTAGAGAAACAAAGTCAAAAATGAAGCATTTCCTGCCCTCAAAAAACTTGCATTCTAACCAAGGGAGTGAACAGGATGGGGGTGGGGGGGCGGGGAATAGGTGTAAAGACTACATTTTCAATTGTTAAAATCTACACTGTATTTTCCCAACCTAATATCTTCCAGGTCATTGAGTTTTGACCAAAAGTTCATGCAATTCAACCGTAAAAATTGCTCAAGCCAGACTATTGCTAAGCATCCCAGAAAAGAAAAAAAAAAGACAAAGAGAAAACAATTTCAGATGTTAAGGAATTTAACACTGGGGGGATAAAAACACTTCAGAGATAAGCAAATAAGATAGTTTGAGAAAGGGAGAAGGAAACAATTTGCTTGCAGGGGAATGAGAATCTGGCAGCTCCCCAGAAGCATTTAATAAGTCTTACTATTTGCCAAGCACTGGGCCAAGTGCTGGGAATGCAGGCATAAACAAAAAGAAAGACCATGTTTGCCCTCAGGGAGTTTACATTCTAACTGAGGCAGACCAGACATAAAAGGGAGCTGGACAAGTGTACAGATCTGCAAGAACTACCAGAATTTTAATCTTGCCTTCCAGACTTAATGGGAAAGTCACCTGACCTCTCCTAAGGTGCTAAAAAAGAAGGGGGAAACTTAGCAGAGAAGAGAGATGCTACAGGTTCAGAATGAAACATATGTATCTTTTCTGAGATGCCAATGAATGGATTTGTTTTGCCTAAATATATTTATTACAAGTGGGGAGCTTTTATTATAAGAAGAGGATCTGGTGCAGTGGGTAAGGTATGCCTGGAGTCAGGAAGATCTGAGTTCAAATTCAGCTTCAGACACTTAATAGGATTGTGACCCTGGCCAAGTCACTGAATCCCTATTTACCTCAGTTTCTCATCTGTAGAATGAGGACACGCTGGAAAAGGAAATGGCAAACCACTTCATTATTCTTGCCAAGAAAAGCCCACAGAAAACATCCATGGGGTCATGTAGTCAGACATGACCGAACAACAACCGCGGGACTAGTGATACAATTATTTTTTAGTAAAAAGAAGAGCATCAAAGAGATATTTTTGAAACATTCAGAAGAAATCCAGAGGAAGGTCAAAAGGGACTGGGGATTTCCCGTGGCATAGCAGACAGAGATCCTGGTCAGGAAGACCTAGCTAGGTCTCAGTCCATCCTCTCGCATATACAGGCTGAGTGAACCTGGGCAAGTCACATAACCACTCAGTATACTAAGCCAGTGGGGCCAAACTCAATTGGAAACAGGGCTGCAGACTGACTTAGAAAACCACATATGTCCCTGTTTCACCTTATTTTTATTTATTTTGTTAAATATTTCCCAATTATATTTTAATCTGATTGGGGTTCCCCCATGCAGTCTATGGGCTTCCTGTTCCGTAGCTCTGCTCTAAGCACATCTAAGACTCTAGGTGGCATAGGAAATACCAACGGCATTAGTAGGGGCATCTCTCCTACCAATGGGATCACAAGACCTATATCTGCCCCTCCCCCCACCTTAATCAAGATGCTCATAATAGAAATTCGAAATGCCTTATAAAATCCCCATTTTCTGTTCTTTATAAAAGAAAATGTTCATGCATGCTGATGCTCAATTCTTTTTTGGAGGGGGAAGGCAGGGCAATTGGGGTTAAGTGACTTGCCCGAGGTCACACGGCTAGTAAGTGTTAAGTGTCTGAGGACAGATTTGAACTCAGGTCCTCCTGACTCCAGGGCTGGTGCTCTATTCACTGAACCACCCAGCTGCCCCTCAATTTTTTTAAAAGAGAAAAAAATGGAAAGGGGGGGGGCTGGCAGAGGTCTCTTCCAGTTCTGTGAGGCTGGTCATAATAAAAAGAATAAGAGCCACAGAACTTATTATACTGATGAATGTTCAGTTAGCAAAACCTTAGATAAGAACCAAGACACTTTTTGCTGTGTGAAAATTCAAATGAATGAATGAAAATGCATTTATTAAGCATGTACTATGTATCTGGCAGCTGGGTGGGACAGGGGAGAGAATGCCAGGTCTGGAGACCGAGGCAGAAATCTGGCTGCTCAGACACTGTGAGACCCTGGGCAAGTCAGTTAACCCTGTTTGCTCAGTTTCCGCATTTGTAAAATGAACTGGAGAAGGAAAAGGCAAACCATTCTAGTAACTTTGCCAAGAAAACCCCAAATGGGGGTTTGACTCATGAAGAGTCAGACCTAACTGCAAAAGGATGGAACAGCAACAAAATGTGTCTGTAGGGTATTGGCACTGGCTTATTTATGTCATTTATAGGATGAAAGGGTACTAGAGACAGTCAGCTAACTACCTTACAATTTTCTATTTGGCAAAGGAAGATTTCTGTTCCTAAAATTGATAATATATTGCTGACAACTCTAAAAGCCACACTGCCTGAAATTAAGCCTGTATGTATGTAAATGTGTCTCTATACATATGATAACAGCAACAGCATTTATGTATCACTTGGATGTTTACAAGATGCTTTACAAATATGACCTCATTTTATCCTCACAACAATCTTGATAGGTAGGTAGGTACTATTATTATCCCCATTTTACAGATGAGAAAACTGAGGGAAACAGAGATTAAGCAGCTCATTAGTGTCTAAGGAAGGATTTGAACTCAGGTCTTCCTGACTCTAGGTCCAATGCTCTATGCACTGAGCTGAGTAACCATCTCACGAGAGTCATAAACCATGACATTTTCCTAGCAGTGACATGGGGTTCTGTTAAAGTAATGTGACTTTTCTTCACCTTCATTGTTTAATCACCTAATTTCAACTCCCTGCTGCCCCAAAGGAAGTTGGTGTGGGGCAGGTCTCTAAGCCTTGGGCAGCACTTTGAGGTCTGTGCTGCCTCTATCCCTAGACTAGATTGTCCAGCTGCCCATCCCAGAGGACATTCTCACCTCCCTCTAACTCTCCTCCCTTATTCCTTTGGCCATTCAATATTTACAAGATGTCGAAGTGGGTAGGGACTACTTGTCTAGCCTAGGATCTTGGAAAAACTAAGTAATCTGATAAATTGATGGGGTTTAACAGGAAAGGGCTAGAGGCTTTACTCCCAGAGTTTAACATTTTTGGTCTAGGCCCCCTAATCAATATGTATTTATCAGATTACTTAGTTGGCGTTTTTCCATCTGTAGGCCCAAAATCACAAAGGAATAATCTGAGAAAAGGATCTCTCAGATACATTAGAACCTGGGTGACTGTAAGGACATTTCAGCACCTGCAGCTCTGCAGGCACTCTGGCCTCTCCCCACCTCAGAGGAGGGAGTGGATTACCCCTCAAGATGTGTGAGACATCTTGAACTCTTCTCAAGAAAAGCACTGCCATCTGTGTGACCAGCCCTCTCAGGAAGAGAACGAAGAAAGGAAGGAAGGGAGAGAGAAAAGAAGGGAAGAGAATCAACCTGCAGATCTAATGAGGGGCTGGCCACCTTCCCAAGACAGAAGGCAAGCAGTTGCTCCATTTGCCCTTTATTTAAAAAATAATAATCACAGCCTAGTCACCATCCTTAAATGAGTCACACATCTTCTATCCGACACCCCATTAACAGCCCCATAGGTTTCACTGACATAAAACATTGCAAACTTATTGTACTTTTCTGTTTCCAAACTCCACAAAATATCATCTGTTTATGGCCCACAGGTGTCCCCCACCTAATGTCAGGTGTGCACCTTGTGGAACAGCTGTCAGATCATTTCTGATGCAGTTTGTATCATCTTCTGAAAATTATTATTCTGGATAGAAATTCTGCCTCCTGGGGTCTAAATAACTGTTCTGGTCTATTTCAGAATTCAGATGGCCAGTGAGGGAAGAAAGGAACCATTCTTCCCATAAGGCAGAGTCTCAGAGCTGGGTGATAAGGGGAAGACACATATTCTGCCTGGGGAGTGGGGAGGTAGGAAGAAGAACCCCAATCCTTCCTAAGTCATAGTGTTAGGAAATGACACTCGTTACTTCATTTATTTTACACCTTTGGCCTTTGTTGTTGTTCAGTGGTTTTTCAGTCAATGTCTAATTCTTTTTGACACCATTTGGGGTTTTCTTAGCAAAGATATTGAAGTGGTTTGCCATTTCCTTCTCTAGCTCATTTTATACACAAAGAAATTGAGGCAAACAGGGTAAAGTGACTTGCCCAGGGTCACAAACTATTGAGTGTCTGAGGCCGGATTTGAACTCATATAAAAGCCTTCCTGATTCCAGGTCTGAGGCTTTATCCACTGAGTCCCCTGGAGACCTATGGTTAATCACTTAAAACATCAGCAAATATTTTCTTGTGTCTTAATGGATAGAGGTCATTAGATTTCACCAAGGAATACAAATATTGGGGTTCTGCCCTTGAGAGATTTATAATCCAAATAGGAAAAGGGGGGACTACTTGAAGAGTTTGGCTTCTTTCCATACCTGCTCCCTCCTACTAGAGAATATTTCTTTGAGGATGCTAGCAGTAGTTGCTTACAAACATTACTGAAGATATTTCCTGATTTGCTTCCCCCATTACCCCTCTCCCACACATACTTGGGTTTGTTTTTTTGGGGGGAGGGGTTAATTATTCAGTGTTGCTGTAATTATTTAGTGAAAAAAGCACAGATGTTAGGAGTCAGGGGACTAGTTCAGATCCTGCCTCTGACATTTTTCATCACTAACTTTAGTCTCTCTGGGTCTCAGTTTCCTCAATTATAAAATGAGGTGTTTGGACCTGACCATATATATGTAATGTCTTCCCTCCTAAATAACTTCCTGTTTATTTATCTTTTTACACATGCCTTCCCTCCCAAGAGACTGTAACTCCTTGAGGGCAGATATTTTATTTTTGTCTGTTTCCCCAGGGTCTAGCACAGTGCCAGAGAGAAATTTCAACACTTGTTAAATTGAACACGAACCTGAGCATTCATCGAATGCCAGCAACACTTTACTAAATGATTCTAACTCATCCCTGGCTTACTCAACTGGAGGAGAACAGGAAGAAGAAAGATCTTAAAATTCCTTTTGGCCAAGTTGAAACTTCCAGCTTGAAAATTGCTTGGCTTGGAATCGGTGCAGAATCTCAAGATTTGCAGAGCTGGAAGTGATGTTAGTGGCCTTCTAGCTCAACCTACGCCCCACGAAAAGAGCTCTCCACAATACAGCTGATAGGCCATCATCTAACCCCCGATTAAAGACCTCCAGTGAGGGCCCCCTCCCCCCATTCCTCTCCAAGTCAGAAAGTTTCTCTTGACCATCAAAATTAGATTTGCCTCTGGGTGATATCTACCCACAGTTGCGGGTTGGCTCTCTGGGGTAAAGCAGGAAAAAAATTAATGGGCTTTTATCTAATAGGATAGCCCTTCAGATAAACTGGAAGCGAACTTGTTCCTCCCCTCCTTGTTCTTGTCTTCTCCTGACTAAACAAGGCCAATTCCTTCAGCAGCCTCTGGCACAGGAGGGACTCCAATACTACGAATGGGTGATTGGCTGCCATGCTAATGCCAAAGAGATCAGTAAGAATGGAAAGGACTGCAAGAGTCTGGGGTGGAGAAGGGAGCCCAAACTGAGCATGGGCCAGGTAGGTGAAAGGAAAAATACATGGAGGACAAGAAGGGCACTAAGGGGGAGGGAGACACTTCCTCAATTCATTGGTTCATCTGATTTTGAGTGGGAAAGGGCTTTTGGAAGTTGGAGTTTTAAGGAATGAAGAGGCACGCGTTTATTTTTGTTCCCTTCCCTTTTATTTTAGTTCCTGCAAAACCCGAGGACATGAAAGTCTAGAAGGAATGGAGGGTGACCTGTTGCGGCTGGAGACTGGAATACCCCGAAGGCCGGGTCGGGGGGGGGGGGGCAGGGGAGTGGTAGAGCTCCTCATTTCCGGGCCGTAGCTTCTACAACACCTTTTCTTATCTCAGGGTAAACTAGGGATAGCTACAGCCTCCTGCTCGTGGGTACAGGAAACACCCAGAATGCATTAGCGAGATAAGCTCTTCCAGGGTAATTCAAGCTATGTAACATGGGAAGCAGATTTTACCTCCTGATCAGACAAGCACATAAACAAAACCCGGGGGCATCGCATCGATGTATATATATCCACTGGCTACCTGCTCTCTCCACGCCCTTCGGGCCCATTTCTGTGCTAGAAAATGTGTGATGCGCAGAAGATGCTTCAGGAAGGCCTTCCCCTCCCATCCCGAACTACCTGCGTGACCTTGGGTACCCCAAGTCACTCGCAGCCTTCTCTAAGCCATAGGATGTTAGGAAGTTGCGTTTGGCCCCAGTTCCTTTTTAAGGGGGACAGAGGGCCCCAGAGTCCCAGAAGATGGTTCTCCCCTCCTCCCCACCCACACACGTTTAGCAGCCAGGGTCTTAGGAAACGGGTTTCTAGACTGCCAGGAGGGAGACACGCGGGGACTAACACCCCTCTCCGTTGCTGAACCTTCATTCGGGAAATTCATCTTCTGGCAAGAGAAACTGCTTGAGAAACAGAAAACTAGCCGGCAGCCTTAAAAACAAAACAGAATAAAAAACAAAAAGCAAAACCCTGGGAGGCGGCGCATTGGGTTACGGGGAGAACGCAAGTGCTGCCGGAGCTCCAGCCTCCTCAGCTGGCGGGCTAGCCAAAGCTCCCGGCTTGGGTGCGCCCCGGGGACGTGTCTCCCAGCCGGGGCTGACAAGGAACTCCGAGGGCCGGGCCGCTGGGAGGGCGCGGGGTCGGGGGCTCACCAGCTGCTGCGCGCTCCTGAAGGTGGCATCCAGCAGCATCAGCTTCCAGGGATCGGAGATGTTGGCGGGCAGGGGGATGTACACGTAGTAGGCGAGCAGGGCGACCAGGGCGGTGGACGCCACGAAGAAGCACCGCAGCTTGGCCAGGCTCAGCTGTCCCATCGCCGCGGCTGCAGAGAGAGGAGGCGGGTGGCTGGGCAAAGGCGCGGAGGGGAGCACCCGGAGCGCGGAGGATGCAGCCCAGCAGCAGCGGCAAGTTTCTGCAAGGTTACAGCGTTCTTCCCGAGGTTTCTTAAAACCTCCGGGAGCCAATCAACGGCGGCGCTGGGAGGAAGTCCGAGGGCTGACGCGGCTCCTTCGGAGTGTCCTTGCAAACTGTCAGTGCGCGCCGCGGTTGGCAAGAGGGGTGCGCTCGCTCTACTGGACGCAGCGGACTCTGCAGGACAGCGCCGGGTACTGCAGTCCCCTGGGCGGCCTGGGCCCTGGCCACCAACCCTGCAGCAAAGATGTGGCTCCTTCCTCCGGGGCAGGTGGCCTCGGCTTTGCTTTGGCTCCTAAGGCGAGGAAGAAGAAAGACCTCGGGCTTCGCCAATGCAGCGGGCCCCGCGTAGAAAGAACACCAAAGGAAACGCTTCTAACCAACGGTAGCGGAGGAGAATCAGAACCCAAGCTTTTCTGTTAAAGTGTTTTGGACAGATGGCTGGGTGCTGGGAAAGGATGAGGGAATTTCGGTTGTTTGGTGCCGTAAATCAGAGCAAGAACACACTTCAGGGTCAGACTCCAAAAGTGCCTCGACAATTAATCAAATAAGCAAGATCTGTCTCTTAAATAGGCCATGACAGCAACTCAGTAAGGCGTTGTTCCTACCTATCGATACGGAGTCTGTCTCAATACATTAGTGTAATGAAGGGAAGGACTCTTCGAGACCTATGCCAATGGGCTTTTGAGCCTGGAGTTACACTAGGTAGTTTATGGATTTAGAGCTGGAAGGCGCGCCATTCAGTCCAGTCCCCTCCATTTGCTGATGAGCTGAGGGAGGTTTAGGCCCCAGTGAAATGCTGAGCATCAGAGGCAGAACCCAGTTTCTCTAAGTCCTTAACCAGTCGTCTTCCCACCATAGTCATCTACCCATTTTAGTATAGTCTGTTTCCACCATAGAATGTGAGGTCTTTGAGGGCAGGGCCTATTTCGTTTCTGTTTGTAATCTCAGCATTTGACACTTGTTTAACAAATGGGTGATTGACTGATTCCTTCAAGAAAAGACTACAATTGGAAGATAAGAGTGAGGTTGAAAATCAGAGACAGGGAAGACTAGAACATTAAGAAAAATGTGGCTTCAGATGGAGTATCTGTGGGTATAGTACCATCAGTGGTTCTATTGATAAGGCAGTGGGGTTTCCAGAGTATTTAGGGGAAAATTTCGTTGAGAGGTTAAGAAATAAAAATCAAAGAGAAAATGATTGTTAGGTATAATGAGGGGAGGGGACCAGGTCTTTCAGGTAATTTCATAGATATAGGGAACACCAAGTAAGGAAACTCTCCACTAATGCAAATGCCAAATTCATCTAACTTATTGAGTATTGCCTTGAGCACAGACAAGTTAAGTGATTTCCTCTCAGGTCATATAACTTTTTTGCTTCTGGAGGGCAATTGGGGTTCAGCGACTTGCCCAAGGTCACACAGCTAGTTTTTGTGTTAAGTGTCTGAGGCCATTTTTGGATTCGAACTCAGGTCCTCTGGACTCCAGGGCCAGTGCTCTATTCACTGCACCACCTAGGCCCTCAGGTCATAAAACTTAAATATCTATTTTAGATCCTAAAATGACTGACGTCCCCAACATTTAATTTAATTACCCAACATTAAGAACTTCTACTTTTAAATGACATTAAAAATCATAAACTGTTCCATGAGGTTTTCTTGGCTTTAGTGATCTGTCATTTCTTTCTCCAGCTCATTTTAGAGATGAGGAAACTGAGGCAAACAGGATTAAGTGACTTACTAACACAGTATCTGTGGCTGGATTCGAACTCAGATCCTCCTGACTCCAGGCTTGGTAGTCTATCCACTTCCCATCTATCACAATGTCGTCACATAGAAGGCGCTTGACAAACATTTGCTGATTAACTCTAATGTAATTGAGCTTTTTATTAAGCAACCACCAAATATGAGGAATTTAATAAATATTTGTTGGACTCAGTGCAAGGTATGAGGAGTTCCCTTCCAGGGGTCTATATCAAAGGGGTCTCTTGATTGGTGAAATTGAATGAGAAGAGTGGATGGATAGTTGTGACAATCTCTGAGGCCCCTACCAGCTGAGTTTACAATACAAAGCCCATGGAGAGTACTCATGGAGGTACAGCCAGGCTGACCCTGACCCTTGTCATTTTTCCTTTTCCAACCCAGCTTCAGCTACATCATTATTACCCTGCTCATTTCTGATAGGACAAGTCAGGTGCCAGGTGGGAGCTTCTGCTTCACTGCATTTCTGTGGGAGGCAGGGACTTTCCCTTGATCTCTGCCTGATTTACCTTTCCCCTACTTTCCGGGCACTGCCCTCAAAGTGGGTGTGGTGTCTGCTGAATTTCTGTGCTATCTCTTCTATAGATACTTCTAAGTTAACTGAAGCAATTGATACTTGTAATTGATGCTGGCCCCAACTGTCAAAATAATTTGAAGCGGTTCTTAAAAATTAAAGAAAGACAAACTGAATGGTCAAAACCAAGGGAAAAAAAAAACAGGCAAAATGATAAAAGATGAGTTATGGAATGCTACTAAGACAGTCTGGCAATGGAAAAAAAATATTGTTAACTCATTAGTCCTCTGAAATCTCACAGGATTAGAGGTAGAAGAGACCTTTCTGAAAAGTGACCTACTCCTAGACCACAAATTTAGAGCTGCAAGGGGCCTTAGAAGCCATCAATACTCTTGTTTTTCAGATGAGGAAACTGAAGTTTCAGTTAAGTGACTTGCTCACAGTCACACAGCTATCTAGAGTCAAAGACATTTGAACCCAGGTCTTTCTGATTCCAAGCCCAGAACTTTAACTCCTATACCATATTGTTATTTTTTTATGATTATTTGAACTCATGCCTACTGATTCCAAATCTGGTGCTCTCACCACTGTGGCAATGGTGAGGATTGCTTTTGTGTTTGCCCAAATCTCTCCCATTCTAAAAAACAGAAACCCTTTGCTAGACCCCAGCATCTGTTCAAACAGTAGTTCTGTATCACTCTTCGCTCTTTCATCCATATTCCTTGAAAGAACTGTCCACATTTATTGCCTCTACTTCCTTTCCTCTCCCTTTCTCCTCCATACTTTGCAGTCTGGCTCCCTACCTCATCACTCAACTGAAAATGATTTCTACAGTTACCAGAAATCTCCTGATGGCCAAGTCTTGTGGTCTTTTCTCAGGCTTTGTCCTTCTCTATCTACTTCCTTTTATACTCTTGACCACCCTTCACTTTCTAGACATTCTTTCCTCTCTGGATTTTCATAACACAACTTTCTCCTGACACTTCCCCATCTCTTTCGTGGCTCCTCATCCATATCATGTCCCTGCTAGGATGGTCACCAGAGTTCTGCCCAACATCCTCCTCTTTATTCCTTTATATTCTTTCTCACCTTCTTTCTATAGGTTTAGCTTATAGTCTCTATGCAGATGTTACAGAAAGCACACACACATATAATATATGCATATGACACACACATCTGAATAGTATATGTGTTGTATATATATGCATATATGTATGTAATACATATATAGCTCCAATTTTCTCACCCAAGCTTTATTTCCGTATCACCAATTGTCACTGAATAAAACAGAGACTTTTCAAACACACGTCTAAAACTGAACTCATTATCACACACCCCTGCAAATCCTCCTCCATTCTTCCAAACTTCCCTCCTTAAGATGAAGGTACTACCATCTTGCTGGTCTCCCAAGTTTGTAACCTTGGCATTATCCTCAATTTCTCACTCTTCTTCATCCCACATATCCAGTCACTGACCAAATCTTGCTGTTTCCTGGGAAAATGTGTTGTTGTTGACGTCTTTGTTGTTGTTCAGTTGTGTTGGACTCTTCAAGTCCCAAGTTGGAGTTTCCGTGGCAAAGATATGGTTTGCCCTTTCCTTCTCCAGCTCATTTTATAGATAAGGAAACTGAGGCAAAAAGGGTGGAGTGACTTGCCTAGGGTCACACAGCTAGTAAGTGTTTGAGGCCAGATTTGAACTCAGGAAGATGAGTCTTCCTAACACCAGACTTAGTACCCTTATGCACTGGGCCATCCATCTACCCAAGGATGTACAAACTGATGCAAAGTGCAGTGAGAAGAATGAAGAGGATAGTCTATACAATGACATCACTGCAAAATGCTGTAAGTATACAATAACATCACTGCAAAATGTTGTAAGTACAAGTCCTGACTCTTAGAAGGCAGATGCCCAAATCCTTAGATACAGAATCATATGAAACCCATAGGCTGCTATAAATCTCCTCACACATTATTCCTGACATCATTTCAATTCATCCAGTGACTTCCAAGTACATCTGAGATGATCTAAATTAGATTTTTCAAATTTAAAGTCAGTGATTGATTAATTAATTGACTGATAGAATTGTTTTTACCTTATAATATGATAGATGCTAAAAGGGGTGAGATGAAAGAGTGAGTGAACTCCTGCCTTTATGGTAACGTGTTGAATGAAGTATACATTTAAAAAGAAAAGTAAGCTGCACGTAATCGAGTTTGGCAATTGTATAGATAAACCTCTCTGTTCTGCTGTGCTTATGGAAATGCTTATTTTAGTTGATGTTGGTTAAATACAGAATAAAATAGATCAGAAAAATGATGATCTCTTTAGCAAAATATGGAGAATTAATAAAATTGGAGACATGAGAAACTAATATAATGCAACTACTCCAAACAAAAAAAAAAGATTCCACCATGTCTTAACAGTTCTACCTTTATTCGATCTCTTGCATGCAGCTCGATTCTCTACTTCAACTAGCTACCAACTTAATTCAGGCCCTCTTTGCCTCTCTCTCAGATTATTTCTAGATCTCAATTAATGGGAATCTTTCAGTGGTCACCTTATTTGAATTCACACTGCATATTTTCTTTTTTTTTTTTTTTTAAGCAATCGGGGTTAAGTAACTTGCTCAAGGTTACACAGCCAGTTATTTCTGGGTGTGGTGCTGAGTATCTGAGCCC
>NW_027185759.1:33442235-33497305 GCF_028583685.1 Petaurus breviceps papuanus
AAGTAACTTGCTCAAGGTTACATGGCCAGTTATTTCTGGGTGGGTGCTAAGTGTCTGAGCCCGGATTCGATCTCCAGGTCATCCCAACACTGGAGCCAGTGCTCTTACTCGCTGAGCCACCTGGCCGCCCCTAAGCAATTGAGGTTAAGTAACTTGCTCAAGGTTACAGGGCCAGGTGTTTCTGGGTGGGTGCTAAGTGTCTGAGCCCAGATTTGATCTCCAGGTCATCCTGACACTGGAGCCGGTGCTCTTACTCGCTGTGCTACCTGGCTGCCCCACACACTGCATATTTTCATTGGGCTGGAACCAATGACCATATTTTACATAATTATGATCTAGAATAGTGCTAACTCAAATACATAGGGCCACTTTTCAAATTCATTATTCATACTAATTGGGACCTAGCTGGATTGGAACAGCCTTCTCACCCTTTCTCACCACTCCAGTCTATCCTGCATCCTTTTTGCTGCCAAGGTTGTGTGGATCCAACCACTCATAACTTTACTCAATCAACTCCAATGGCTTCCTACTGCCTCTAGAGTAAAATATGGTCCCAACCTATCTTTCCAGTCTCACTGAACACCATCACTCTTCCTCCTGCACCTTGAAATCAAACTGGCCTCTCATTTTTCCACCCAGGTCACGCCAATCTCCTCTCCCTTTGCCTTTGCAAGGCCACATGCCTGGAATGTGCCCCATCCTCCCCTTTGCCTCACAGAGTCCGTCTTTTCCCTTCAGATGCACTTTAAGCACCATCTTCCTCAGGGAACCTTTCTCATCCCTGAAACTGTTGTTTTCCTAGTTTTGTTTTTCTAGAGTTTTTTTCTAGTTGTTTTCCTAGAGAACTAGTGTCCTCCTTCCCAGATGGCTTTGTATTTAACCACTATATGTGTGTACATACATGTTTGTGCATGTGTGTGTGTGTATAGTATACATATATTTCTATATATTTCTAAAAATCTGGTTGCCTGGAGTTCATCAGTATTATATGCCAGTTTCATGATGGCATGCTTGCTTGGGTTCTGGATAATGGATGATGCTCTCAAACTTTCCCAGTCACCAATGGAGTGAAGCAGGGCTATGTGCTTGCTCCCATGTTTTTTAGCATGATGTTTTCAGCGATGTTGCTGGATGCCTTCAACAAGGATTGAAAACTGCATCAAGGTTAGCTACCACAATGACACACTGAAATTCTTCAACTTGAAAAGACTACAAGCCAAGACTAAAGTGGAAGGAGTGTTGGCTCACGATCTTTTTTGTTCACAAATGATTGTGCACGTAATGCAGCCCCTGAGGTTGAGATGCAACAAAGTGTGGATAGAATCTCTGCTGTTTGTGCTAATTTTGGCCTAACAGCTAACAACAAGAAAACACAGGTTATCTGCAGCCTGCACCACACCATCCCTACATGGAACCATTGGTTGCAGCAAGTGAAGAAATATTGAATTCTGTGGTTAAGTTCAGTTACTTTCCAGGGATGGTTGACACATGCATTGCCAGAGGTAGGGCATGTTTGGGAGGCTCTGAAGGAAAGAATGGGAGAGAAGAGGTGCCTGTAAAACCTAAGGTCTACAGAACTCTTATGTTGACCTCATTGTTGTGTGCCTGTGAAACCTGAACAGTCTATCAGTGCCATGCCAGGAAAATGAATCTCTTCCATTGGAATTGCCTTAGGAAGACTCTGGAGATCACCTGGCAAGATGAGATAGCAGTCACTGAGGTCCTTTCATGAACTGAACTGCCAAGTATTCAAACCCTACTGCAGGGAGCACAACTTTGATAGGCTGGCCACATTGTTGGAATGCCAAATGTATGTTTGCCTAAAAGACTTATTTTAGGGAAAACTCGCACAAGGCAGGCACTCATATGGGGGGGGGGGCAGAAGAAGTGCCACAAGGACACTCTCAAGGTCTCTCTGAAGAATTATGGGATTGATTACACGACACGGACATGGAGACACTGGCAAAGGACCGCCCAGCATGGTGTGCCCATATCAAAGAAGGCTCTGTGCTCTATGAGCAAAGCAGAATTGCAGTAGCTCAACAGAAATGTCAGATGCGCAAATTTAGAGACATCACTTCAAATGTTCACATGGGCTATTTGTGCCCAACCTGTGATAGAGCCTTTTGAGCTCTTATTGATCTTATCAGCTACGGTCAGTCATGCTGTACCTTGGCTCCAACAATGTGATGTCATCTTGGTCCTCTTCAGCAATGAAGGATGGGGCTGCTAGGCAGTGAAGTGGGTGGCGCATCAGCCCTGGGTTCAGGAGGATCCAAGTTCAAATCTGGCCTCAGACACTGGACTGTGACCCTGGGCAGGTCACTTAACCTCAATTGCCTCCAAAATAAACAAACAAAAAAAGACAACAACCAACCATATATTTGTATGTATTCACTTTATGTCTGTGCTAAATGTATATGTGCCTGTCATCTCCTCTGTTAGAATGTAAGCTTCTTGCAAATAGGGATTGTTTAATTCTTTGTACTTGTGTCCCTAGTGCCTAGCAAAGTCCCTGACACATAGTATTTAATAAAATATTTGCTTGAGTGATTGGACTAGATGTAATCCCGACTCAGCTTCTATGATTCATTTTGAATAGCTATTAGATGTAGGATTCAAATCTAGCTCATCAGACTACCAGTAAAAGTGTGTGTGGGGGGAGAGGACAGAGTTCTGCTAAATGGCCTGTTGTAATGAAATTACTGCAAAGCTGGACAAAAGAAATGCAGTCCTGCTTTGTGTTTTGTGTAACCTGTGCAGGTAGGTGATAACCCAGGTGAAAGACTTTCTTACTAGTACCAGGTGACAAGATAAGAGCCTGATTGCTATTTAGAATATGCCAATGTTTCCCATCCTTCAAGTTACAGCTCTCTGGGAAGATGAAGAGCTGACCTTAGAGAAGCAGTCCGCTACCTAGCTGGTGTTATTTGAGAAGAAATCTGACTATTGGAATGAAACATCTCTTCCTGCCTTGGTTTTGATTGATCGATCTTCCTACTGAGCTTGAAATTTTGAAGCACCTTGAGTTGATCAACAAAAATACAGTGTTTATCTCCAAAACACCAGTTTAAAAATGGACCTGTTTGGGGCGGCTAGGTGGCGCAGTAAGAGCGCCAGCCCAGAGTCAGGAGGACCTGGGATCGTTCAGGCCTCAGATACTTAACACCCACACAAAAAAAACTGGCCGTGTAACCTTGGGCAAGTTACCTAACCCCAATTGTTTTAAAAAAAAAATGGACCTGTTATCTGAATGGCCAGGGAAGTACTAAAGAGTCCCCTGTGTAGCCTTTTCTGCAAGTAGTTGAGATTAAGGGATCATATTAGTTAATTTGCACTAAGAAAAACACAAAAGGCCTGACCCTGAGATAAGGACTCTATTAATTTCATCAGAGAAAGAGAGAGCTGCCAGAAACCAAAGTTAGGGACCTGAACGGCAGTTCTGAGAAACACTTGTGGAGAATTTGTCCCAGACAGTGCCCCAGAACATCATCAAACAGTTCAATCGAACTTAACAAATAGTTGAAGTTATTTTGTGCAAAGCACTGCTAGGCCTTAAGCATACAAAGATAATAACCAAAACTATTAGTTACATTCAACACATCACAGATAAGACTAGAAACATACAAAAACACTTAAATGCCAACAACTGTGGAGATCAGGAAAGGCTTCCCATAAGCTGATCCCTGAAGGAAGCTAAGAAGGGAGTACATTCCAGGCATGGGGCATAGCTTGTGCAAATGCCAGAGGTGGGAGGTGGAATGTCTACTTGGGAGAACAGAGAGCATAGTGGATAGACTGCTGTACTCAGAGTCAAGGACGCCTGTATTCATATCCTGTTTCATATACTTACTAGCTGTGTGATCCTGGGTAAGACACTTTACCTCTGTCTGGAGGCTTTTCAGTTCCCTCCTTTGTAAAACAGGGGTACACTTCATAGGGTTATGAAGACCCAATGAGATAACGCCCTTAAAATGCTAAATAAATGTTAGCTATATTAGCTAGTAGACCACCTTGGCTAGAACAGAGGCTGAGGGGGAGTAATATGAAATAAATATGAAAGGTAAACTAAAACCAGATGGTTGAAGGTTTTACGTACCAATCCCAGGAATCTGTATTTTAGCTTAGAGGCAAGGAATGAAGTTTGGGCATGTGCATGAACCAGGCAGAACTGTCTTGGGAAGATTGCCTTGGCAGCTTTGTAAAGATACATCAAATAAGCAGAGACTATAAGCAGGGAGATCAATGAGAAAGCTATTACAATAGCCTACCAGGTGAAATGTTACTGGGGTTCCTGGGAAATTCTAGTACATTATTGGTGGTGCTAGGGACTGGTGCAAGCCAGCCTCCATTAGGAAAAGTGGTGTGGCAATAAACAATGAGTCACAAAGCTAATCGTACCTAGTAATTCCACTGCTAAGACTAGTAAAAAGGGGAGGGGAGGATATCTGTACCAAAAATATAAATTGCTTCTCTATTTGTAATAGTAAAAACAACAACTGGAAACAACCTATAAATCTAACAACTTGAGCATGACTGGATAAATGATGGTATGCTAATGTGATACTATGGTATCACAAAAATGGTAATTATGACATACAATATTGGAAGACCTATAGGAAGTGCTGAGTGAAATGAGCAGAATAATTTCTAGCAAGAAGTGGTCATCAACTGATCTAGGGTAGTGGCCACTGGGGATAGGGAGAAGGGAAGGACTGTGAGACATATTTGTAATGGATGGAATAGAGAAGGTGAAGAAGACAAAAGGTTCAAAAATGACCACAAGACTGTGAGTTTGGGTTAAAGAGAAGATGGTGGTGCCCTTAACAGAAAGAGGAAAGTTTAGAGAAAGTACTGATTTAGGGAGAAAGAGAATAAGTTCATTTTAGCCATGTGGACATACAGATATGGATGAAACAACCATATTTCCCAGATGTTCAGAAGGTAGTTTCATAGCTGACCCGGCATTCAAGAAAGAGATTAGGAACAAATCTATACATTGAAGAGTCATCTATGTTGAGATGATACTAGGAGCCATGAAACAGATGCAATCAACCAGTAAGAGAATAGATGAGAAGAGGCCCCTGGATGGAATCTGAAGGGAAATCCATGGTTGGGTTATAGGAAACGAATGGGAAGATATGTTCTTTGAGGACAGGGACTGTTTTTGGTTTTGTTTTTGCTTTCTATTCAAACTGGAAATCTCCCAGTGTCAAATAAAAAGTTGAGAAGACCCTAGCTACATATGGGTAATATAACATGGTGAACTTATAGGGGAACATAATTTTCTTTTTTCTTTTTTTTGCCGTGTGGAGAGCAATTGGGGTCAACTTGTCCAAGGTTACACGGCTAGGTTTGTGTGTGTGTGTGTGTGTGTGTGTGTGTGTGTGTGTGTGTGTGTGTGAAGTGTCTGAGGCCGGATCCGAACCCAGGTCCTCCTGACTCCAGGGCTGGGGCTTTACTCTCTGCGCCACCTAGCCACCCCATGGGGAACATAATTTTCAAAGGAAGAACAGACATGGGATGGTTTGTGATCTTCAATGTTGGAGGGCACATCCTTTTATATAAGACTCTCTCTCTCCTCCATGTGTGTCTACATACACATATGTACAAATACATATATGCATATTTCTGTGTGTATATGTGTGCATATACGTATATTTGTGTGAGTGTATATATACACACACACACACACACACACATATATATATATCTTTGTGTGTGTTTCTATATGCATTCAAGCATTTTAAGTATTAACAGTGACTAGCCCAATGCTTTACACAAAGGATAAAAATAGGAGTCAGGTGTATGATTTCACTGACATAGAGAACATCCTCAGGTGAGGAGATTTATTTTTGGAGGGGGGAAGGCAAGGCAATTGGGGTTAAGTGACTTGCCCAAGGTCACATAGCTAGTTAAATACATCAAGTGTCTGAGGTTGGATTTGAACTCAGGTCCTCCTGACTCCAGGGTTGGTGCTCTATTCACTGCACTACCTAGCTGCCCCTAGGATAGTCTTTGTAATAATGCAAGCAGTCACCTCTCCAATTTATAATCTTAGAGAGATGTTCAGAGCACTGAGAGGTTAAATAGTGTACCCAAGGTCACATTGTCAGAATGTGTCAAAGGAGGACTTGAATTCAGATCCTCCTGGCTTGGAGGCCAGCTCTCCATCCACTACAGTATAATATACTGTCTCTTTCACAAAGTAGACCCTTTATGATAGGATTGGATCCAGACAGAGAGAGACTATGGGGTAGTCAGGAAGAGAACAAAGACAACCCTCTCATGGAAGCCACCCAAGGTCTCATGGTAGGATGAGATCTTCTGCACAGTCAGTAGAGAAGTCAAGCAGAATAAGGGCTGAGAAAGGGCCATTGCATGGAGCAGCTGCCAGCTTACTGACCACCTGGGAAGGGCTCTCTCAAGACTGATGGTGTTAGAAGGCAGATGAGGAACAAAAGCAAAGGGAAGAAGTGGATGCCTGTAGCAGCAAGCACCCCAGTGTCCCCAGGGTGGCTGCTCACACAGGTTCTTAGATCTGCTTTGATAAAGGAAAGCAACTCAAAATGGGTTAACAAGCTTACTTTAATCAATCAAACATGTATCATTTACCTAGTTCAGGGGAAAGAGGTCAGCACCCCCAACTTCAGAATATACAGACAGAATTATCAAGACAGAAACAGATCAAGTAGACAGATTTCAAACTGTCCAACTATTATATCCATACCCAATCAACATCTGGGTTTCAATATCTGGGTTTCAAAGCCGGGGGGCTCTGGACAACGGCTTCCCAGAATCCAGATCAAATCACAGAACACTTCTCAAAGTGAGCCCCCAAAACAAAGCCTCACGTCAGGGCTTACATAGCCTTCTCCTGGCTCAGAGAATGTAACAACCTTATTGACTCACTGGCCAATCAAGAAGTATCTACTGAAAAACAAGCCTCCCACTCCAGGTTCCAGGTGCACTTTAGCCTAGGGGCAGGGAAGTTCTTACAAATTTACATTCCCATTACAATGCCTCATGAATGTAGATGATTTTTTTTTTCTAAGTGTGTTTCCCTGTGAAAGGAGGAACAGCTATAGGAGAAGAGTAACCAGGTAAGGGATGGCAAATCCCAGGAGGCAAGGCAACAGTCACTGAGTAAGATCTTACTAGGGGCTAGGCATGTGATGAGTTCCAGGCATACAAAAACAAGCAGAGAAAAAAAATGAGCGTGAGTGTGTATGTGTATGTATGTATGTGTGTGTATGTATGTGTGTGTATGTGATGACACTTTGGCAATTTTTTGGACTGCTTGGTCAATTCTTACTGAAGACATAAGATCATGGATATAGGTCTAGAAGGGACCTTCCTAACCATTTAGTCCAACTCCCTCATTTTATAGGTGAGAAGACTGAAGTCCAAAGAGGGGAAGCCATATGTCTAAGGTTTACGAGTAGTAAGCAGCACAAATGGGATTGGAACCCAGGCCCTTTGATGCCAGACTGTCTCTCATATACGTTTTATTTAAACCAAAACCTGAGACACAAAGTCTGATTTTTTAAAAAAATTCTATATATGTACATATACATACACACATACACACATGTACGATGTATATACACACAGAGACATAGTATGTATGTGCATATATATGTATGTATAATTTAGTTTATGAGAATAATGGGGGACAGAACATTTTAAATTAGGGCCACCTTGGCAAATCTAGGACATATGTATCTTACACTTCTTACTAGACATAATAGCTAACATTTATATAGAACTTAAAGATTTACAAAGTGCTCTACATGTCTCATGTCACATTTCACCCTCACAACATCCCTGTGATGGACGTGCTACTATTATTCCCATTTTAAGGATGGGGAAGCTAAAGCCCAGAGATATTAAGCAGCTTGTCCAGGGTCACACAGCTAGTAATCATCTGAGGCAAAATTTGAACTCATGCCTTTCTGATTACAGGACCAGTGCTCTAGCCACTACACCACCTTCATCATCAATCCCATTTGTAATCATCTTGTGAGAAATGCTAGAAGTTTGGTTTTCACAGATTCTATAAGAACAATGGATGTTACAAGAAACAGATGCTGCACAGGACATGCAGGAAGGTGTAAATCAGGATGAGGCGAGCAAGGGCAGAGCGACCCTATCCAATCATATAGCTGGAAGAAATCTGTAAGTTTACCCTTGGAAGGGACCTGAGCTCAGCTGGCTCAGACCAGCTTGGGGTCAAAGGATGATCACCAACTTTTCATTAACACACATGCTTAATTAGCCTTGTGTGTAATAACTGACACACCCCGAATAGAATTAGAGCCTCATTATCCAATCATGGGATGCATGAAGCTCACATTGGGCTGAGGGAACTTATTAGAGAACATAGATGTAATGGACAAGTCAGAAAGATTGTAACCCAGAATAGCTGGGACCAATCCCAGCTCTGAAGGGAGGAACGAGACAGGAAATTCGAATGGAAGCAGCATAAAAGGGCTTGCCTTTGTCTGATTCTCTGTAGTCTTTTGAAGAGGCTACCCATTTATTCAGGAAAAATAAATTTAAAATAAAGGTAATGAAAACCTTCCTGGCTTTCCAACAAGTATTGTTTACTTCTAGACTGAGCATATTTATAACAATCTAGTAAGAGGGTTGCCATGGAATGGCTTCCCTTTATTTCCTACTTCCTAGAACATCTAGACAGCTAGGTGGTACAGTGGATAGAGCACTGAGCCTGGAGTCAGGAAGACCTGACTCCAAATTTGGCCTCAGACATTTACTAGCTTGTGTGACCCTGGGCAAGTCACTTAACCTCTGTTAGCCTTAATCCACTGGAAAAGGAAATGGCAAACCACTTCAGTGTCTTTGCCAAGAAAGCCCCATGGATAGTAATGGTGTGCTATGTATGGTCTATACAGTCATGAAGAGTCGGACTCAATCAAACATTACAGAATGTCTACTTCAAAATAATGTGATGTTTAATAGCCTTGACTCAAAGAGAGCTGTTTTCTAGTAACTTTAGATAATCCATCTGCTATAAATTGATATATCATTTCTAAGAAGATCTATGTTAACCCTCAAAGTACAATTAGTGATTAATAATGAGTGTTTCTCTGGTGGTTGTTAAAACTTAGTTATTTCACTGATTAATTTCTTTAAAAAATGATTACTTAAACACAGCCCAGGTGCTATCTCCTACACAAGGTCTTTCTTGAGTCTCCCTTACCTCCAGTGGAGTCTGGGCTTCAAGTCAGACTCATTTGCATAAGACTCTCCTTAGAGGAAGGTTGAAGAGCCAGCTTCCCCCTATAGGTCTGCCTTCCAAATTCTGCTCTCTGGGCTGAAAGCAGGGACCAAGAAAAAAGAATAGCTCCCTTTTCCCAACCCCTCCCCTCAGGCAGCTGCTCTGCTTTGGATTTGTCATTCTCTCCACCAATGAGGAGTATTATGCTAATGATTTAAGCTGCAATTCTGGGTTAAAGGTATTTTTTTTTCTATTTGTGTCTCTCCCTTTCTCGAATCTTCTCTCTCCTTCTGACTCTCCACCCCCCCCCTTCCCATACACAATTACTTTGAGGGCAGGGATGATTTTTATTTGTCATTGTGTGCCTAATATCTAAGACTGTCTTGCAATTTTGTTATTGTTGAGTTGTTTTTTCAGTTGTATAGGACTCTTTATGATCTTACTTGTGGATTTCTTGGCAAAGATACTGGAGTGGTTTGCCATTTCCTTCTTCAGCTCATTTTACAGATGAGGAAACTAGGTGAAGTGACTTGCCCAGAGTCTCACACAGCTTACACAGTCTTATATTATAAGCTTATATAATATAAGCTTACAGTCTTATATTAGTAACTGTCCGAGGCCAGATTTAATCCCAGGAAGATGAGTCTTCCTGACTTCAGCACTCTATCCACTGTGCTATCTAGCTGTTTAATAAGCACTTGTTGAATTAAATTGAATACTATGAATCTATGAACATCTGCTCTGTCTAGTCTTAGAGGGAAGGGGAATAATGAGTACTGAAACAGTCTTCCTGCTGAGAGGGGGCAAACGATAATGACAAAAAGGTATCAAGAATTTTTCTATATAGGTGCATTATAATAGGGGTGGAGAGGAACACTGAGGAACTGTCTGAGAACTTCACAAATGAACTTAATTTGGGCATATTAACAAGCCAAAGGTAAAAGGATATCACGTAAACTAGGTAAAACATCTAGAAGGAAAATTTGTTCTTAAGAGTATAAGGGTGAAAAAAACACCTCAAGGAAAGAAGAAGGTGACAGTTTCTATGCATGTGACCCCAAAGGTCTTGGCCTCTTTCAAACAATGTCATTGATTGCAGGACAATATATAAAACTGTTATTCTGGAGGAGTTATTGATCAAACCATGACTTCTTCAGTCTGCATCAGTTCACACAAGTCCTCCCATGTTTCTTTTTTTTTTTAAGCAATCCAGGTTAAGTAACTTGCTCAACGTTACACGGCCAGTTATTTCTGGGAGTGGTGCTAAGTATCTGAGACCGGATTTGATCCCCAGGTCATCCCGACACTGGAGCCGGTGCTCCTACTCGCTGAGCCACCCAGCCACCCCCCTCCCATGTTTCTTGAATGATTCATGCATTGTTTCTGATGATACAATAATTATATTCATACATGTCAATTTGTTTAGCCATCCTCTAAATGATAATCACTCACTGTTTGCAGGTTTTTTTTTTTCTCTTGCTGCTAAGGAAAATGTTGCTAAATATGTTTTGGCATTTTTCCTGTTTGGTTGTTGTTTTATATCTTTGGGCAATATACTCAGTAGGAGGATTACTTTGTAGGAAGTTGTTTTTGATTTGGTCACTTTTTATCATTTTAAAAACACTGCTTTGAGGGTACATTTCTGCTCTTTGATGCAAAAGCATTTTGTTGTTTGCTCAGGATGACAGAATTGCTAGTTACGGCTCTACAAATACACAGTTTTAAACATTCACAAAGTGTGTGTGTTTGTGCACACCCATGCATGTGCAAGCATGTGTATACTTTTCAAAGCAGTAAAGAAGATATCCACATTCAACCTTGACCAGGGAAGCCAAGAGATGAATTATAAATAACTGACATACATTATGGTTTAAGGTTGGCAAAGTACATGATATAAGATTATAGAATCAAATACTGGGAGCTAGAAGGGACCTTTGAAACTTATCAAATCCAGTCCCTCCATTTAGGAGATAAGAAAATTGAAGACCAGGGGCAGCTAGGTGGTGCATTGAATAGAGCACCAGCCCTGGAATCAGGAGGACCTGAGTTCAAATGTGACCTCAGATACCTGACACACTTACTAGCCATGTGACTTTGGGCAAGTCACTTAACCCCAATTGCTCTCCAAAAAAAAAAAAGCAAAGAAAATTGAAGACCAGAAAAGTTGTGATTTGCATGAGGTCACACACCCAAGTGGCAAAGTCAGGATTCAAACCCTAGTGCATGGACTCTAAACCCACTGTGTCATTCTACTCTTAAAAACACTTTATGTGTTAGGCATATCCAAGGCACATAAATGCATTCTTAGCTCAAAACTGCCTTTTGCAAAGTGTTCATTTGGGCACATTTGCCACCAGCTCTTCATTTCGGGTCAGAAGCTATTTTTCTTTCTTCTATCCAAAGAGGGTTGGAGCATTCATGACTAGGTCATTACCAACTATTTTATCAATAGTGTCCAGTGCAAGGCCTGCTGATTGGGACATCCACCCCACAGTCAGTGATGGAAGAACTTGCACTTGACTTTAGCAATTGAACTTGGAGTGTTATTTTAGAGGCTGAAAAGCAATGTGTGTTAGGTTGTGCTGACACTTGAGACTAAGGATTTTCTGTAATTTCTGAACTCTTCAGTTCACCAAGCTTCCATTGACTCCAGAAAAACCAGGAATCTGACTCTTCATGTACAGTACCTTCGTTGCATAGTGGGTAATTATTCTAAATTGCTTTCTTCTCTTTTTGTTGTTTCTTGACTCAGACTTTCTGATCTTGTCCTTTATGTTGGACTATTTCCAAGTTCTAAATTCTGAGTTCATGTAATGCATGAATCCATAACCCAAACAAAATAGGCTTCAATACTAAAAATAAACTTGAATGGGGGTTTATTCCCAAATGCAAGAAATGTTTCCTATTCCAACCTCCACCATTTAACCAAAAGAAGCACTTTCAGACTTATCATAGATCAATTCAAATCCCCATCACTGTGTAGACACTTATGCTTTAAGAATGAATAAGCATATTATCTATCAAGATACAAGGAAAATGAAATTAGCAAATACATAGTATACTATCTATACTTAGACTGGGAGCAAGATCAGACCTGGAGAGAGACCCCATTCTCATCCAAAGGGAAATTCTTTGAAACCCCTAGGGAGGCAGTCTAGAGATCTAGGATGTTAAAGAGTCAGCTTCCCCTACACCACAGGATCTTTCAGTTCTTTGTGACCCCACTTCAGATTTTCTTGGCAAAGATACTAAAGTGGCTTGCCATTTCTTTCTCCAGTTTATTTTACAGATGAGGAAACTGAGACAAGCAGGACCTGTCCAGACTCACGAAGCTGACTAGTTAAATGTCTGAGGCCAGATTTGAACTCAGGAAGATGAGTTTTCCTGACTCCAGGCTTGGTGGCTTATCCACCGTGCCACCTTGCTACCCTTTCCAAAGTCTTCTTCTTTCTCTTCTGAAGAGTATTTGGAACCAGACACATGTGTCTTTCCCTAAAATTGCTGTGGCACCAAATCTGACCCTAATGCAGGTCGGTAGAATAATATCAGCATTCTTTCTACCAAGTAGGAGCTGCATTTTCCTCTAAAAATGTAGCAGCACAAAACAAAACAAAACAACACTTCAGGCTTAGATGAAAGCCCAGTTACACATATTGAAGTAGGAGAATATGAGAATATAAGAAAAGCAGCACTATGTAATGGCTCTATTCACTGTACCACCTAGATACCCCTAAAATAACAGATCTCAACCAACCAACTGACCAACAAACAGAGAAGTAAATTGCCTCCTTTGAAGACAAAGGGCTGCTGTGTGCATTTTAACAGCTTTGTGGTTACTATTGCAACATAGTCTTCTACTTTAACTATGTAACTGTTGCCAAATGAGTGGGCGGAGAGTAGTAAATATATTAAATACATAAGATCTGATAACTACACAGGACAGGCAACATTTAAAACATACTGGTATCACTGTCTGGGCTCCAAATAAATCTATCTGTTTTACATCAAAGAGAACTAGAAATGGCCGATTACAGAAAAAGCAAGAAAATGTATTTCACCTTCATATAATGCTGTTTTAAATCACAGTATCTAACCATATGTACAAGATGTGTCTTCCACAAAGTCCTCTCAGGGTGCCTCATTATGGTGTAAAAATGACCTTGGTTTTTCTGAAGACTGTGTTGGTGGAACACAAGCTCTGCTTGAAAAGACTCAAGTCCAGGAAGTATGGCCAACTGTGCTGGTCATGTGAGGACCAGCTTTGCTAGGTTTGAAGAGGCTCCCACCGGCAAGGTTGGCCACCACATGAACTTTTTCCCTTAGTTGCAGAAACTTTACATTATCTACTTAGTGCCAAATGAGGCTGTGTGTATGTAGACGTGCATACATATATGAAAATCATATGTAGACACAGATATATTGTATAGGTATTTAATATATGCACCTGTGTATATATATATATGTACATATGTAAGTATATAAATTCCACCATACCACACATATACACAGTCAATATATATGTATATGTGTGCATATATGTGTCTGTATATACACATATCTATCTTTAGTTTTGTTTAGTTGTTTTTCAGTTGTGTCTGACTTGTGACCTTATTTGGAGTTTTGTTGGCAAAGATGCTGGAGTGGTTTTCCATTTCCTTCTCTAGATCATTTTAGAGATGAGAAAAATGGGTCAAACAGGGTTAAGTGACTTGCCCAAGGTCACACAGCTAGCAAGTGTCTGAGGCCAGATTTGAACTCATGAAAATGAGTCTTCCTGACTCCAGGCCCAGCATTCTATCAACTTTGCCACCTATCTAGCTACCTACATACATACGGGGTTGGAGGGGCTGGGGAGGGAGAGGGATATGGGGAGGAGAAGGGAGAAAGTTAGTTCTTGCTTAATATAAATGAATGATTTCACAGTCCTTCCCCTCCCCCCTCATGGATGTGGTTGGCCTTGCCCCTTGCAGCTTTACAGCCAGAAAGCTTCAGGGCCTGGATGTGCTGCCTGCTTGCTCAATCGTGCCCTCACGCATGCTCTCTCTCTCTCTCTCTCTCTCTCTCTCTCTCTCTCTCATCCTCTCCATATATTTATGTACACACACATACATCATACACACACATACACATACATAGGGTGAGACTGTTAGGAGAGTTTTTTTATGAGTCACAAAAAATTTAATATAATTTTTAAAATTACGTACCAAAGCATGGACAGAATGAGGTATGAATTAGTCAGTGTGTGGTGTGATGGGGAAAGTCCTAGCTTTTGAGTGGGAGGACATGGGTTCCCATCCTGGCTATGCCACTTATGGCTTCCTCAACTTTGGGCAAGCTTTCTCAAATGGATAATGAAGGGGTTGGACTAGATGCCTTCAAAGGTTCTTTCCATCTGTGAATCTCTGAATGTTCTTTTTTTTTTAATTCACTGATATATTTTGTTTTTATATGACCTTTCCTCCCCCACCCTCCAATCTCTCTACCCCACCCCAACCCAGGGAACTAGCTCCCCTGTAACAAAGAATAAAAGAGAGAGGAAGAAAAAAGCCAGATCAGTAACATGAACCAACACGTCCCCCAAGTCTGACAGTTTAATCTAGGCAGTATTTGGCACCTATAGTCCCCCAATTATGAAAAGGAAGGAAAGAGGTCTATCTTCTCATCTCTTCTTTGGAGCCATATTAATTCATTTTTGTTTCATTTTAAAGATCTTTGGGGTGGAGTTCTCCAACTTTCCTTAGAAGCCAATTTTTTTTTTTTTTGCTTTTTGGAGGGCAATTGGGGTTAAGTGACTTGCCCAAGGTCACACAGCTAGTTTTTGTGTTGAGTGTCTGAGGCCGGATCCGAACCCAGGTCCTCCTGACTCTAGGGCTGGTTCTCTATTCACTGCACCACCTAGCCACCCCCTCTTAGAAGCCAATTCTAATGTGAGAAAGGCAAGAATTTCTCAAATATCTAACTTAATTTAAGCTTAACAGTGTAATTGCATTACATTTCCTTCTGTTGTATAATCTGTGAGTGGAGATGGAAACTGGTTAATGTTCTCCTCCCAAAATAGCATCTCTTTCATATGTTGGAAGGGCAGCACCAAGTTATTCTTGTACCCAGGTACAAGTCATCTGTGCCCACCACTTGGCTGGCACCATACATGCCCTTCATAGCTGCCCTGCAGCTCTTGGCAGCAATTAAGATTTCTCCAAGCAGAATTGTCCAGTTAAATAGAGATTGGAGCTGCTGGCACCTAAGAATGCACCACTGTATTCTAAACAGATCAAAGTATCAGCACATTGGCAAAGCTGGTCTTTCCAGAAACTCTAGTCATGATTTTCTTGCACTGGGATATTGCCAATGACAACTGTTCTGATTGCCTTTTCTTGCATGAATTAGATATCCTCTCAGTCACTTCTACATGTCCTTTGTCAAATGTAGGGACCCAAAGTGGATGCAACTCTGAGGAGATTTTTCCTAGTGTTGAGGAAAGCTGGAGGATTATTATTTCTTTTATCATTATTATTAATTTACTATAATTATCCTCCTAATTAAACAACTAATAAGCATATATTAAGCACCTCCTGTGGGCACTGGGGATACAATGTGAACCTACTATCATGCTTATACTTTAATATGGTACTGCCACACTGGTGCTTTAGCTTTCAAAGATTCCCAGTCTTTTTTCTAGATGGGAGTATTTAAGTAGTTAGTTTGGGTCCAGACCTAGGATTTCATTGGTGTAGGGAACTCCCAGAATGGAAATTCCCTCTATCATTGCAGATCAGAAACTTATCTATAATTTACAGTTTAATAGAATGGTCCAGGTTCAATGAAGAGGTTAATTGACTTGCCCATGGTAAAAAATGGGATTTAATTCCAGGTTTTTCTGACTCTATCCATTTAGACCAATAATATCAAACTCAAATAGAAATGAAGGTCACTAAATCATAGATAAGGATCGATGTGGTCTATACATTGACTTAGAAAACCACACATGTTAATGTTTTTACTTGGTTGTTATTGTTACTACTAAATCCATTCAAATCAGATAGGAACTACATTTTAATCTGGTTCAGGCCATGGCCCAAGGGTCCTATATTTGATACTTCTGCATGAGACCATGTTGCCCCTCAAAAAGGAAGGTACCAGTTTTTAAAAACCCAGGGCAAAGTTTATGTCACAGAATTACTCACTGATTTTCTTACTTTCATAGTATAATTTAGGATTGGCATTTAATTTCACACTGATTTTCTTCAAGGCTGTGATTTAGAGGATATATATTTTCTTTCACTATTCCCATTCCTGCAGGGAGAGTGGGAAGGGTAGAGAATGAGGGAAGTGGAAAAAGACTTTTTAATGAATAAAACAAAATCTCACATTTTAAAATTAGGAAAAGAGTTCCCCAGAAATTTGAGAGGCAGTGTGATTTGGAAAGAATATAAAATGAAGAGTCAGTGAAGGTGGGTTCAAATATTGACTAAGTAACTATGTAAGTCTAGACAAATTACTCTGATCCTGTTTCCTAATTTATAGAATGAGAGGGTTGGATTAAATAATCTAAGGTCCTTTTCTCTCTGCAAATCCTGTGAAAATGCCAATAAAAATCGGAGGGACAGGAAGCCAGGGACTTTTAAAAAACCAAGCATTAGTATTCCAATTTGAATATTATGAAAATGAATTATGAAAGAGCAATACGTGGTAATATTGATGAAAAATAAAAGGAAAGAGTAAGTAATAGTAGAAAATAAGGCTTAAAAAGACTTCATTTTTATTAACAGATTCAAGTTTATTTTATTTACAATAGTATATTATGGAGAGAAATTGTCTTTTTTGAAATGGTTTAAAATAAAATTATTCTCAACTTCTTTTTTTTTCCCTTGGAAACATAGGACATGTTTTATAAATAAAATAAAAATTAAGACTGTATTAGTAATATCATAGAATTTAGAGCTGTAGAGACCATAGGGTCATAGATGGGACTTCAGGGGCCATCATGTCCAACCTCCTTATTTTGCAGATGAGGAAACTGAGGTCCAGGGAGGCAAAGGGATTTGTCCAACCAAGGTCACATGGGTAGTAGGCATCAGAGTCAGGATAGAAACCCAGGTACTGTGACTCCAAAGGCAGTAATCTTTCCACTCTACTACACCTAGCCCAATTTACTCAGTTTAAAGATACAGAAAGTGTGATTTGTTGAAAGGTAATGCTGAAATCCACCCTGGAGCTAAGCAGCAAAAAAGCCAGAATATGAGCGCAGCTTCCCAAAGCCCAAGATAGGGCTCTTTCTATTAGGCCCAGGCTGACCCATTGGCATTGTGTGCCGCAGCAGGGTCTCATTTGTCAGAAACGGCGAGTACAGAGATGTTCAGATGTGGGTCCAGGCAGGTATTTTCCAGAGTTGCCGGTTATTCATTGGCAAGAGGGTTTCCAAAGTGGGAGGCCCATTTTTCCTGCTTTGAATTCTGGATTCTAAGTCTTTGCAGGTGTTAAATTTGTTCTAGATTTGTAACAGCTCTGTGTAGTGGATAGAGTATTGGGCTTTAAGTTAGAAAGACCTAGGTTCTTATTCGGCCTCTGATCCTGCTTAACTGTGTGACCACCAGCCAGAGGCCTCTCTGAGCCTCACCTTCCTCATCCATAAAAATGGAGATAATAGCATTGTCTTTAGAGGGTGGAGGCTTAAATGAGAGAGTGTGTGTGTGTGTGTGTGTGTGTGTGTGTGTGTGTGTGTGTGTGTGCAAACCTGAAGAGCCATTTAAAGCCTCTGGGCTCATTCATACTCCATGTACACTGTACCATTAGCTCCTCTACTGAGGGCTGCTTTTTTGGATCCAATTGTTCTTCCCTGGGATCCTTCTATGGGACTGTATTCATGTGAGGTCAGGAGCTCAACAATTTTTCTCTATGGGAGGGGAAAAGGGTAGAAAATTGGGGCACCTATGAAATGAAGCAATATAGATGACAACTAGGAAAAAAGAAACACTTGGAGAAACTGGGGAAGGGCCCAAGATCCAATGAAACGGGCAAAAGCATTGAATCTGGAGTCCACAAACCTAGGTTCAAATGCTGATTGCTACAGATTAACTATGTAACCCGAGGCAGGTTACTTAACTTCTCTGATCCTATTTCCTAATTTGTAAATGAGATAGTTAGACTAAATGATCCAAGTCCCCTTCTATCTGTAAATCTGGTGACAGTGCAATGAAATCTAAGGGACAGAAAGCCAGCATGATCATTAGTGGGGTCTGTTGATGACTTTGCCATTTAAGATTCTAGGTCACACTTGCATAGTTTGGACCATCATATAGAAGGGGAAAGGAGGTCCACATGTCTTTACTCTGATAAAAACTATAACTCAGGGTCGGCTAGGTAGTGCAGTGAGCAAAGCGCTGGCCCCGGAGTCAGGAGGACCCTGAGTTCGGTTCTGGCTTGCACGCGCGCGCGCGCGCGCGCACACACACACACACACGCACGCACGCACGCACGCACGCACGCACACACACACGCGCTATGTAACCTTGGGCAAGTTACTTAACCCCAATTGCCCTCCAAAAAGGCAAAACAAAACAAAACAAAAAAAAACCCAAAAAGCTATAACTCAGTTGTCTTCATAATATGTAAACTGTACGGAGTATATATTGAGGTTTGCAAAGTACTTTCTATATAAATTACTATCTCATGAGAACTTCCAACATATCTGTGAGGTGGAGACTTAGGGATATTACTGCCATTTTCAGCTGAGGACAATTGAGATGCAGAAAAGTTAAGGGTCATATGAAGAGTTAAATATTAGAGGCTGGATTTGAATCCAGGCTTTCCTGATTCCAACTCTAGCATGATAGCCTCTACCCTGGTGCCTCAGTACCCTATGTATAAATGAAATTATTTGGTCAAGCAACTAATCGATTAATCAAGTTTGTTAATGACCTCCTTTGTGTTCAATTAGGTGAGGAAGGAAGGAAGGCATTGGGGGAGGAGCTGGGATGTGAGCCTTGCGTCCTGGGAGCTGTCAGACCAGTCAATGTACTGAATCTAGGAGTGAAGGGCTTTCAGTTCCAGTCCAAGCTCTGCCAATAATTGCTCAGGGACAAGTCATCCAATGTCTTTGGACAGGTCTCCTTGTATGTGAAATAAGGAATTTAACAGATTTCATCATTCTCAGCTCCAAAAACTGTTTGACAACATAGAATTCACATTCCACATGAAGTTATTTCTGTCTTGCTATGCTTAGGGGCCAGAGCACCGGACCTGGAGTCAGGAAGACCTGAGTGTGTGTGTGACCCTGGGCAAGTCACTTAACCTCTGTTTGCCTTAATCCGCTGGAGAAGGAAATAGCAAACCACTCCAGTATCTTTTTGCCAAGAAAAATACGGATAGTATGCTCCACAGGCTCATGAAGATAAGCAACAACTTAAATCAGTTGAAAAGTGAAAAAAACATCCCCAATTAATTATAGGACACCAAATAGTCAATTTAATATAAATTTTCATTTATTTGAATTTTTTTTAAAGCTGAGTTGAATAAATTGGCTCCTGGTATTAGATTTCATAGAAATTATGCATGTGTATTTGTACTTTTATACATTTATACAATAGTGGCTAATTTACAGCCTACTGAAACAAGTGTTCATGATATTGTATATTGATTAATAAATAGATCATTAATTAGGCAGAAAGGTAGCTAGATTAGAAAGATGATAGATAGATGGATAAATAGATATTTTATCTTTTGAGGAAAAAGTGATAGTCTTGGTTTTAGGCTAAGCTATTTGCTATAAGTGACTAAATTTGTCCAGAGACACTGGTGGGTAATTAGTGGCAGTCTACCTAAAATATTGATTCCAAAACTGAAGTAATTTGCCACCATCCTCAATACACAGATCCTATTTCCTTCCCTGACCTACTCACTTCTAAGGATAAATGTGAGTGAAAAGATATACATCTGAGAGAAATAGAAATAGTGCACTAGAATGTATTAATGTGCAAGCTAGTGGCCTTGGAGGAGAAAAAAAAATGATAAGATCAGAAAGTTTTAACATTAGGTTTCTCCTGCAGTTTAGAGGATCTGATGAACTTTAGTCATTGCTTACAGCCATGATATGACAGTCTGATTCTTAAGAGCTTGAGAAACTCACAAATGAGTCTGGGAGCAGTATGTCTAGGTTCCCACGGCATAACCATATGGATGCATCACAGGGAAGGAGACAGCAAACAACTTGACCCGATCAGATTCAGCTGCAGCTGTGTAGACCCTCACACGATCTTCTAGAGAACAAAAGACTGTCATAGTGACAGCCAATATCAGCAGGGTTCAATGGAAGAGGAGAGGTTTTGGTGTCTGAGGACCTGGGTTTATCCTTGTTCCGCCACTTTTTGTGTGTGTGGAGGCAATCAGGGTTAAGTGACTTGCCCAAGGACACACAGCTAATAAGTTTCTGAGGTCAAATTTGAACTCAGGTCCTCCCGACTCCAGGGCTGGTGCTCGAGCCACCATGCCACCTTGTTCTCCCACTTCTTACCTCTGCGACATTGCCAGGTCCCTTAATCTCTCTGAGCCTCAAGTTTTCTCCTCTGTAAAATGAAGGACTTTAACGAAATGACTTCTGAAGTCCCTTCAAGCTCTAAAGCTATGAGAATCTAAACAGTAATACCCAGTGAAGGTGTTTATGATCGGAAGGCTGGCACATCTAGTGGAAAGGTCACTGGACTTGGAATCAAGAAGACCTGTATTAAAATTCTACCACAGATGCTTACTAGATGTGTGACCTGGTTGAATCACTTAACCTATGCCTCAGTTTCCTAATCTATAAAATGAAATACTTGGACTTGATCTATAAGCTACTTTTTAGCACTAAGGCTACAAATTCTGTGATATTTGATCCTATGATATTTAGATTTGTGCATGTGCTAATCTCGGTTTTGAAATCATTTAGTGCTGTGGAAACTTCTTGGAATGCCCAATATTCAGCCTAGTTATAAATCAGTAAAAAAAAAAAAAGTTCTATGATTTCCTCATGAAGAAACCCCCATTCCCAATGCAGATCAACACCTGCTCTGCAAGGTGAGAGATTAAATGAGTCTTTGGGCTCTCTATCTACTACCTTCTAGCTACTTCTTATTCTTATTTCAGAAATGGGAAAACTTTAATCCTTTAAATCTAGGGTGAGCCAGTTAACAGAAATGATGTATAATCACATGGGCTGAATACAAGAAAGTTAGCAATGTGTTCCTATCTTTGGATAAAAGATGCTTATGGTGTTATACCTGTCATCTCATAATTAAGGTTACTTCCTGAACACAAAATTGAATGCATTTTATCGAGGGTAAAAATCTCGGTGCCCTTTATAAATAGCACCAGTTAAATTGCTGTATTTAGTTGATAAACTATCCAGTTAACAAGAGTTGATGGTACTCCATTTGAAATCAAACCCCCAACTAGCTTTGACATGGGCAAGTCCCTTCCTCAATCTGGACTTTACTTTCCTCATCTGGAAATGAATGGGGTTGGTCTGCATGATTCCCAACATCCTTTTTGCTTTGAAAATTTTGTTATTTAAATAAATTGGAATAATGTCCTCTGAATTCACTGTCAAACTCAATAATTCAACAAAGGCACAACCTCCCTTCTACTTCAAGGAAAACTAATCCCATTTGCCCAAATACAACTTTAAGTGCTGGATTTGTGTAATCTAATCAGGCTGTACAAATTGATTTATATCCTAATGATTTCCCTGAATGAAGCAATGATTCATAACCTAATTATTGACTGTTGATGTGTATAAAATAGGCTCTACTGTTTTAAGATAATTGTAAAAGCCACCTTATTACAACTAGCTTGAAAGGAGAATTTAATCAGCACATTCTGGGCATGGCAAAGCAATTCTTTTTTTTTTATTCATTACTTTTTTTTTTTTAGGCAAAGAAGCTTAGGTTTTTAAGCTCCTAGGCAAACTCCTCTGAGGAGTTTGGACAAAATGATTTCTGAGGTCCCTTCAAACTCTAAAGCTGTAAACATTTAAATAAGAACACTTGATAAAGGTATTGATGACCAGAAGGATGGCATGGTACAGTACAGGGGTGGGGAACCTGGAGCCTCCAGGCCCTCTAGGTCCTTGGGTGTGATCTTTTGACTGAGTCCAAGTTTTGCAGAGCAAATCCTTTTAAAGGGATTTGTTCTGGTAATTTTGGATTCAGTCAAAGGGCTGTACTTGAGGACCTAGAGGGCCACATGTGGCCTTGAGGCCACAGGTTCCGAATCCTTGGCATAGTGGATAGGTCATAGCACTCAGAATTAAGACCTTCCTTCAAATTTCACCATAGACACTTAACTAGCTTCGTGGCTCTGGCTGAATTCCTTAACTAGGCGTAAGACTGGATCTTGTTAAATCTTCACAGCACACTGAGACTAGGCCCTTAATAAATAGTATATAGTAGTGATTATGCTGGTGATTAGAGGAGATAAATGACTTGAAGATTAGTTTGTATACATTTTTTTAAAAAGCCAGTAATTTTATTTCTAAGCATATGATGAAAAATTATATTAATTCAATTCAAACTTGCATTTATTTAGCATGTACTATATGTAGGAGACATAGAGAGACCAAAATAAAAACAAAACAGTCTATCGTCAAGGAACTTCCAGTCCACTGGGGGAAGCAGCGAAGTAAATGGCAAACAGTGTTCTAGAAATGGTGTGTGAATCCAGGGGTGGGTTCCTCTTCTGTCTGGAGGCACCCCCATGTCTTCTAGGGGGTGCTCCTTTCCTCCAGCTCCTCCTTTGGGTAGATTAGGAGGGGGAAAGCTATGCTTCTCTATCAAGGAATGAATGATCTTTTACTAAGCACTTACTATGCGCTAAACACTAATGCAAGGCACAGGAATACCAACAGAAAAAAAAAAAAGCAAGACTGTCCCTGTTTTCTCACTCCAAGTGGGAGACAGCATATCTAAATGAGTCAGCTGCAAGGCTCAAGATCTTGAGGGAGCAGGGACATGAGGAGGTTAGTGGACAGTGCCTGGGGTATGGAGGGTATTGGGCAGGAAGCTCGGCTGAGATCAGAGCACTGAAGGATGCAGTGACTGGGCACATTTATGGTAAGCCCTGTTGGGTCTTTCATTTCACTGAAAGGTTTATGGTTGGTGACTGAGCTCATCCTAAGGCTGTGAGAAGCCATGTTCAGGTATTTAACTCTTCCTCACTGGGCACCCATTGGCGTGCATGGATCTTATGTGTTTGTTGAAGTGAACTAGAGTACTAGCAGTGTCCAATCAGATAAGGATTTATTAAGTGCCTAATATGTGCAAAGCCCTGGGGACACAGACAGTTCTTAAAGGGTCCAGGATCTTTAAGTTGCATATTCTGCCTTATTAAGAAACACAAAAACCCCACCAAACCTAATGCTTTTAAAATTAGGGAGATGCCTATGGATGACCAGGTGCTGCCGTGTCTGGATGCTCAAGAGGCTTACTAGCTGTGTGACCCTGGGCAAGTCACAACTTGTTTGCCTCACTTTCTTCAACTGTAAAATGGGCATAATTAATAGCCTTTCAAGAGTGTTGGGAAGATCATGTGAGATAATTGTGAAGTATTTAGCACTGCACATAGTAAGCACCAACTACGTGCTGGCAATTATTTCATGGCATTCTAAAAGACACCGATGAAACATCAGCAATGTCAACTAGTATTTAGAGTGGCTAACTCAGTATCTACATCAAGGTTTGACACTAAAACCTGATATTTCCTCAGATTCAGTGAATTACAGACAGACATGTGTGGGTCTTGAGGAAGACTGGGTGGGTTATATTTGTTTTCATCCCATCATGTGCAATAAGTCCTTGTAAACATCTGAGAAAGGAAACCTGAACTGCATTTCCAACTGGCTGTTGGACCTCCCCCCCATCTCAGCACCCCTAAATCAGCATTTCTAAAACTGGGTTCATCTTTCCCACCAACCTGCTTTTCCTCCTGACTTCCCTATTTCTGATCAGGGCATCACCACTACAAATTCCTGGGATGTGAAACCTCGGTCTCAGCCCCTCCTCCCATCACTCTCCAGATGCCTGTGCTACCTACTATACGTGGGTCCGGTCTATCCCTGCCTCTTCCCTGGCACTTCCCACCTGGTTCCCCACCTCTAGCAATTATCCCACCCTACAGACGGTCAGATTGGCCTTCCTGAGGTGCAGCAATCCCAAAGCTAAGAGGGAGGCCGGAGTCCAGTCTAGACAAAGTCCACCCTACACCGACCTGCCACCTTCTCTGCCCCGCATCCTGGGCTGTGCTACTCTGACCCAGCAGACCCCAATGCCCTGCTGCCCTGACATCTGGGCCCCACGTGTTCTGGGCTTCGTGTTCTAGGCCCCCACATTCTCGGATCCTTCCGTGTTCTCTCTGATGTTCCAGGCCCCACTCTCTTTGATCTGACGCTCTAGGCCCTCCATTCTCTCTGATCTGATGTTCCAGGCCCTCATGGTCCCATCGCTCTGACGTTCTGGGCGTCCCCCCCCCCCCCCCATCTTGGTTCTAAAGGTCTTCTCTGGCTCTAGAACCTATGGCACGGGAAGCATGTGGGCCACGGTGGGGAAGATCTGGGCAAGCCCACTCCACTGGAGTCGGACAAGGGCCTGGGGGCACAGCCTGCATCCAGGAGCCCCGCGACACAAGACGCTACTGTAGTCCGGCCCCCGGCGCCTGCGCAGATCTCCCCGGAATGGCCGCGGTCTCCCGGAAGTGGGCTGTGGGAGGCCGCAGCCTCCGCTGCGGCAGGCGCACCTGCTGCTCGTGGGCAGGGGGCGGTCACATCCGGGCATTTCTCCGCCCCAGCCTCTGACGTTCGGAGCCGTTGGCCAATTTGAAAAGCACGCACAGCCAATCAGCCTGCACCCAGGGCGGCGGAGCGAAGGAGGGAGGGAGGGAACAGGTGGAGCGACGGCACCCAATCACAGACCGCCCGCCCGCCTCGGTCCCTCGGACCAATGGGAACGGAATTGACAACACGTGCGCCTCGCCCAGGCCAATGGGCGAGGCCCTTAGAAAGAGCCGCTCACTTTTGAATTGGCGGCGGCCGCGGCTGGCGGAGAATGGCGGATGCGGCTGGAGGCGGTGGAGCCCAGACTCACGGTGACAGCAACAGCGGGTGAGGAGGCGACGGCTGCGGTGGTCGAGGTGCCCCGGGCCGGGCTGGCGGTGCGGGTAGGCGCGGGGCCGGGAGTGGGGGGCTGCTCTGCGTCCCCGCTTCCGCCTCGGCCGGTGCGGGCGCGGAAGAATCCGGGGCTGGGGCGCCGCCCTTCTCTCCCGCCCGGCCGGGCGCCTCTCCTTGACCCTTAACCCCACTCTCTTCTGCCGCTCGAGGCCCTTGTGAGGCACTGGGGGTGGGGCAGACTCGATGTCCGCCCCGGCCACCCCCTTTTCCGCGGCCGGGAAACTGAGGTCCAGGGAGGCGGAGAGAGTCCCCTGGCCTTGGGCGTCTAAGACCCTTCACCTCTCTGGGCCTGTCTTCCTCTCCCGGCAAACGGTGCTTAGCACACAGTAGGCGCTTAATCAGTGCGCCCTGACTGAAGCTGGGACATCTCTCTCCAAGTCCACACCCCCGCGAGCCCAGGTGCTGGAGACGGGACTGGAGCCAGGGCCCTCTGGGGAAAGAAGGGATTAGCTTTCAGGGGTGGGAGGTGAGGGGTGGGCGTGGGCCCAGCCCCTCCCTGCCCTTGGAACTCACACATTTGCTTGGAAAAAAAAAAAGGATATTTTCCTCCTACTAAGCCAAGCCAACCTGCACTTGTTAAGCGCCTACTGCACACAGAGCACGCTTAATAAACCCAGGATCGGAGAGAGAGGTGAGGGCTGGCTGCGCCCCTCCCGGGGCCCCGCCCCCTCTGCCCCCTCCTCCTAGCTCGATCACCTGCTGCGTGGTCCCGGGCTCCCTGCAGGGCCCCTGGGTGCGTCGGGGCCGCCCGGAGTGAGGGCGGGGGCCTGTCCGGGTGCAGCCTCGGGGCTCCCCGCCAGGCCCCCAAGACTGACAGATCTCAGCCCCAGAGAGATGTCCGTTGTTACTGTAACCACTCAGCCCGAAACCGCAGACGGTAAGTTGTTACTCGGACTAGCCAGACGTTGTAGCGGAGGCCTAACGCCTGCAGGGAAATTTCAAGAAATCCAAAGGAGAGCGCTTTTTCGTTTACAACAGATGATATTTGACCTCGGAAGTGATTTGCAGCCATTTATCTTTAATCAGGCTTGCTAGAGGGGGCTTGCCTAGCTAAGAACTGATATGTGAGCTTTATGTGAGTACATTACAAAATATAATTTGAGGAGTAGCAAAATGAAATAGAATGCAAATTTCTTGAGGACAGGTCTATATTATTTCTTTGTATCCTGAATACCTAGCTCTGTGCCGGCGCAGTAGACAGTTAACAAATTATTTGTTAAATGAATGAGTGGAAATGATACCTTTGTTTATTTTCATCCTCAACTCCCCAAAGAACCTTTGGATTTTAGTATCAGTCATACGTAGTAGTTCTATGGCTTCTCATGTTTGACATTCCATGGAAGTTCATGAGTCATAAGTTGGTTTTGGAATAGCTTGAAAGAGGTGATTGAGGTAGGGTACAATTGGGGAAACATTAGTTTTAAGATAATTCTTTTTCATATCCTTTTAAGTTTACATTTTTCTTTATTAGTTTTTTTTTTTTAAAGCAATTGGGGTTAAGTAACTTGCTCAAGGTTACATGGCCAGTTATTTCTGGGTGTGGTGCTAAGTATCTGAGCCCGGAATTGATCCCAGGTCATCTCAACACTGGGGCCCGTGCTCTTACTCGCTGAGCCACCTGGCCGCCCCTTTTCTTCATTAGTTTTAAAGAAACACCAAGAAGTGTATACCTAAAACAAAGCAAGCAAAATTTTTTTTCCTTTACTACAGTTTAGAACAGCATATTAAGTGGGCAAACCTGGGGGGAGGGGAGAGGAGGTATGGAGGGTTCAAGATGATTTGATTTGATTGGTTCATGTTGCTTTAAAATTTTTTTTATGAAAATGTCATGAAAATTTTCCCAAGAAAAATTTCTCTGAAGTGACATTCTGTTTACCTTAGAGCTCCACTAAAAATTCTGTAGTGAGAGTCCAGTAAATGTAGTTTGTAGATGTAGATTGCCCATTATCTTCTTAGTAGTTCTAGCCTTAGTCAGGGGCTTTGTTAAGAGCTCTTCACACATAAATTGGAATGATTTGATGGTTTCTCCCATAATTAAGATTTTTTTTAAAAAGGTTTATCATACATCTGATCTTCAATTGATTCAAAGTTACTATTAGAACTTATGATTTTGTATAATAAGCATAAAACTATATACACAGATGCTTAATACATGTTTGAATGAATAAGTCTCAGACCAAATAAAGACCATTGGGAAACATGTTTTTATTGCATTTGACATCTGAGTGCTTTTTGGGAAAAACTTAGACACTCATACTAAGTCATTAGGAATTTTAATTAGGTGACAAGAATGAGCATAGCAACAATATGAAAACTGGAAAAAATAAGAATTTCCAGTATTTATATAGAATTCACTTTCAAACAAAATGAGATTCCTAAGTGTAAAGAAGGCCTGACTGAAGCCCACTTGGGATGCTAATTCCATCTTGTTCAATCCCCTCTCCCCCCATTCAGCTCACATCATCTTACAAATAGACTGTTTGCAGGCAAACTTGTCCTTTTTCAAACCCTTTCAGTAGAGGTGGCTACATGTTTCTCTTAGCAGGATTTCCCTGCTTCATCTGTACAGAAAAAAATCCCATATCTTAAAGTTTTCAAGTAGAATTGTGATCAAGGAAAGGAAAGATCTTGCTTCAGATCAGTTAGAAGAGAATTTATGAAGTTTGTCCTCGTCAGTGTAAAGGCAACTATGAAATGGTCTGTGCCTTCCAGGTGGGCACAGTCTGTGGAGGGGATAGTATCAATCAAGCAGTTGTGAGATCCCTGCTTTGAACCAGTCTGGACAGTAAGATACTGGGAATACAAAGATAATTGAGAAAGCGTATGCCCTCAAGGAGCTTGTGCTCCAAAGGGAGAGAAAACATACACATGGTAGTACACATACGAAACATGCAAAATGAATGGAAGGAACTTTTAGAAGGGGGTACACTAACAACTTGATACAGCAGGACAATCCAGGAATTTTTCATGTAGAACACAGCACTTGAGTTCGTCTTAAAGGAAACTCAGAATTTCAGATGAGGAGGTGAGAAAGGAGTCCCGTGAGGACAGGCAGTACAAAGGCATACGCAGCCAATGTCATGCCATGTGTGAAGAAAAGCAACAAAGCAATTTGGATGGACCAAAGAGATTGCCTGGAAAAAGGGTTGTTGGTTGGAGCTAGTGCTAAGCAAAGAGGTTGTATTTTACCCTAGAGGGAATATGGAGACGTTGGAATTTATTGAGCAGGAAGATGACATGGTTAGACCTAAGGCTTTAGGAAAATTGCTTTGGCAGCTCTGTGGGGAATGGATTGGAGAGACAATTGAAGTAGGAAGACAGGCCAGTGGTTTCCAAATTGTGGTTCCTAGATCTGAATCTGCAAGGTCAAAACTGTTTTGATAGTAAAATTTAGATATTATTTGCCTTTTAAAATACACATCCCTGGGGGCAACTAGGTGGCCCACAGTGAGTAAAGTGCTGGCCCTGAGTTCAGTTCTGGCCTCTGACACAACACCCACACAAAAAAAACCTAGCCTTGTAACCCCAATTTACTTAACCCCAATTGCCCTCCAAAAAGGCAAAAAAACAAAACAAAACCAAACACATCCCTTTTCTAATTACATATCTGTGTGAGGTCACATTTTCTTCATTATACTGAAACCCAAAAAATCACAATAGTTTGAATGCAAAAAATGGATATGAGAATCCAGTATCTTCTATTAAGCTAGCCATTAAAGAGATTTGCAGAAATCATTAACACAGTCCCACTTTTATCACTCATTGTTTGGGAACATAGTTATTTTTCATGAAAATATTATTTATTAACTATTATTAGATTGTTAAATATTGTTAATAAGTGGTTTTGCTGTTATTTTTAAATGAATTAGTAAATATTTTAAAAATATCAGTTTTAATTTCTAACATTTTTATCAGTAAATATGAATAGATTTAACCCACATAATCCTCTTTGGGATCCTCAACAATGTTTAAAAGTATGAAAGGACTAAAAAGTTTGAGAACTGCTGGATTAGGCTATTATAGTAGTCTAGGTGAAAGGTGAGAGATGAGCACTCAGACCAGGATAGTAGCTGTATTTTTAGAGATCTAAACTTGGTCTAGGGATGTGCATAGAGGATGTGCATATCTGCATAGAGATAATTAAGCCCATGGTAGGTGAGGTCACCAAGAGGGAGTATAGAGGGGGAAGAGGGCTCATGGGGATGCTTATCCTCATTTATGAGGGGCTCATTCCAGCCAACCTTGAATTCTGGTTCAGGCATACCTGAGTTCAAGTCCCAACTCTGATATGTACTGGTTGTGTTAGCCTGGGGAAGTAGCTACAGTTTTTGTTGCTTTAGGTTGAGGTTGTTGTGGATGGAATTGTTATTCAAATAGGTGTTCATTCAGTCTAGTCCATTACTGAGATTCTGTGCAGTGGGAAGGATACTCATTTAAAGGAATACTTGTTTTAAAAGTGAAAAATACTGCTGTAATGTGTAGAAAGCAACCAGTTTGAGTGGTACCTGTATTCATGTCCAGTGTAGAATTCTCTGAGGTTTAACCTTGTGAAGTAGAGGTCTGGCCTTAGACCCTAGCAGGAAAGGAACTAGGAATTATTTGTGAATTTAGGTGAATGTTCAGGATGCTCAGAGTGTGGGGGATTACATCCCATCAGCAATATAGCTACTTTTGTGTCATTATTATTTCAGTCTTGGGTTGTTTCTTTGAGTGTTGCATCTCACTTTCTTGCTGTGATGTCCCTAACCCAAAGGTTGAGCCATACTTTTCATGATGTGCTACTGTCCTGCCTCTTCCTTGAGTCCTGACCAGATTGGGGAGGGTGGTCAGGAGAAGCATAGCCCTCGATTTGACAAACTCTTCCAGGTTCCACATTGGTGGACTACTGGATCCTCTTGGTTTGTTTCTTTTCTGATAATTAGGTTCCAGGGACAGTATGCGGGTTCTCCAGACTGAGAAGGACGCCAGTGTGGGCTAATGGAGAGAGTTTGGAGGGTTTGGAGTCAGAAGAATGGTCTCAGTCTTGCCTCTTGTAGTTACTGCTAAGGGAGTAGTCCTCATTCCTATGTACTCCTTCACCGCCTTCTCTGTAAAGTAAGGAGCCTGGACCGTAGGACCTTTGAGGTAGTTTCCAGGTCTGAATCTGTGATCATGGAAATCACTTAATTTATCTTTACGTCCTCCATATAAAACTTGAAACTGAGGAAGTGGAAGATAAGAACTGAACTTGTAACTTCACTGGCTGAGAGAACACCAGCAACCAATGCATCTTCTCTGCAATTCATAGCCTCAGAGAGTTCATCAAGGTACTGAGGTCTCCCAGCTAGTATGTTTCAGGAAGGACTTGAGCCTAGAACTTCCTAGCTCCAAGACCAGGTCTCTATTCCTGTATTAGCACCAGGAAGAACAGTGGCCATAGAATTTTTTCTGTCACCTCATTTATTGGGAATTATATATCATTGAGAATGGGAGAATGCGATGATGAGTATCTTGGTGTTTATGCATTTTCTTTCTTCAGTATTATATGCTAGTTATGAAGGAAGCATCTTTAAGATTCTTAACTTTTTGTTGAACTTAGTTATGTATTTTTAGTTCTGATGCTTTTATATTGAATATTAGTAAGGAATACAGTAGATAATCTCAACATTAATCTTGTAACAATACATTGGATCACATTTTATACTGATAGACATTGAAGATTTTTAAGAAGTGATTAAATTATTTCTTTTTAAGAAATGGTAGGCAGAAGCAAATTAATCCTAAAACAATGCTTAAACTTAACTGGATAGAAATCATTTAAAAATAATCTTGCTGTTCTGAATTTAAATCTCTTATGAACTTTTAGGTAAAAAAGTTGAGAAGAATCGATAATGGCTGACAATAGTATATTAGTATCTACTGCTGGGAAGAGTCTCCTGGCAGATTCCTCTATTTTTGATTCTAAAGTTCCTGAAATTTCCAAAGAAAATGAATTTATTGGATCTGCTTCAGATGCTGATGGTAATTATAAAAAAAATTTCACGTTTTTAAATGTTTTTAAAGTTGAATAATCATTTTAAAAATAACAAATTGGAATGAAACGTCCCTCTGAAGGTGGTAGCTGTTCCCTTTGGTGGATAAGTACTCAAGGGTTCTCTTCCCCATGTGGGTTGGACTAGATGGTTGCTGAGGTTCCTTCCAACTGAGATATTTTGTGTTTCTGCTTTAACAAGCAAACTGTCTGTGGAAACTATTTCTGCTCTTTAAAAGAACCACCAAATATGGGTATCTTATCAGTAAATGTTTATTGACCCTGACCGTGCTTTAGGAAAATAAATGGCACAGAAGGCACTTAGAATTTGTGTTTATCTTTAGGTACAGTAAACCTTTGTTGTAACAATGTACTCCAGAATTCATTAGAGCGTAAAGTGGGTCTACCTAGTCTTCTGTTCAGAAGAATTTACTGTTACACTTTTACCTATAGTTTTTTTTTCCCAGATGAATTCTCCAAATGGTGGTAAGTGAAGTTGTACAAAAAACTAATTTCATCTCAGACTACTTTAAGAGGCTTATGATATATAACCCTAAGAAGTTGATGATGTTGCTATGATCAGACCACATCTGGAGTGTTTTATTTGGTTCTGGGCACCACATTTTTAGGAAGGATATTGATAGAACGGAGGTTATCAAGAGTGGGGCAATCAGGGTGGTGAATGGCTACGAGACCTTACCATATGAGGATTGACTAAAGGAACTGATCTTAGCTTGGAGGAAAAAAAGTAACATGCAAGCAGAAACCATATCAAAAGTGTCATGTAGAAAAGGGGGTTGCAAAGAGACAGATTTAAACTTGTATATAATTAGAGCTATATGAAGAATAGACTGCCTAGACAGATAGTTAATGGCCTGTACCTCGTTGGAGGTCTTCAAAGGCTTAATGCCACTTGAAGAGAGGGAATTTCTGTTCAGGCACTGGTTGGAATAGATGATAGCTCAGCTCGGTCGTTCAGTGAACCTGCCAGCAGCCAGGCCCTGTGTGAAGTGCTGTGGACACGAAGAAAAGCAGAAAACAAAACCAACTGCCCCCAACCTCAGAGCAGCAGTCTCTGCTGTCAAGGAGCTAATAATCTAGAGGGAGACGCAGTGTGCCCGCAGCTCTACAGACAAGACATGTAAGAGACAAATCGAAGACGATCAGTAGAAGGAAGATATGATGAACAACATTCCTGTAGAAAGTAGGATTGTAACTGGGACTGACTCAGTGGAAGCCAGGGAAGCTAGAAGAGGAAGAATTCCAGGCATGGGAGATGGCCGGTAAAAGGGCCTAGAGTCAGGAGGTGAAGTATTTATGAAGAGCAACTCTGAACTTCTGTGACTTCAGTATTCACCAAGCAGGCTGGTCGCTAGTTGAGAGTAGCTCTAGTGTATTTATAACTTTTCTGCATACTTGTATTCTATTTTGTTTTTGCCAAATTTTTTCTTTTTTTAAAAATTAAATTATTTATTTTTAGTTTTCAACAATCACTTCCATAAGTTTTAAATTTTCTCCTCCCCTCCCCAAGGCAACTTACAATCTGATATAGGCTCTACACATACATTCCTGTTAAACACATTTTCACATTAGTCATGTTGCATAGAAGAATTAAAACAAATGGGAAAAAACATGGGAAAGGAAAAAAAAATCCAAAAAAGAAAATAATCTGTTCTGTATTTTCAAATTTTTAGATCCCAAATCATATCTCCTAATATTTTTCCTGTCCTCTGAAGTAATATTTGGCAGTTCCTCCTGCCCTCCTCCACCAATTAATTAAAACTTAATTGCTTCAAGACATTTTTTCTTTTAAATTTATAGTTTACCATATTTAGTTCCACAAGTTTTTGAGTTCCAAATTTCTTCCCCCACCCTCTCCTTCCCCACCCAAGATGGCTTGCAATCCCATTTAGGGTCTATGTATACCTTCACATTAAACATATTTTTACAATAGTCAGATTGTAAAGAATTATAACCAGTGGAATGAACCATGAGAGAGAAGGAACAAAACAAAAAAGAGAGCAAGTAGTTTGCTTCAGTCTGCATTGAGACTCCATAACTCTATGTGGATAGCCTTTTCTGTCATGAGTCTTTTGGAGCATCAAGACATTTTAGAAAGTGTTGGTCTGCTCCTTGGGTGAACTGAAGACTTATAGAATGATACCACAGCAGGGAAGGGAACCATTAGTATCTATTCATTTCCAATGTGCATAATGACATATTTTTTACCCCTTAACAGAAGAAATGCCTCAGATTGAAACTCGAGTAATACTGGTTCAAGAAGCTGGAAGACAAGAAGAACTTATAAAGGCCTTAAAGGTATGAGTTGCTGCTTTGGCCTTAGCTGTAGCCGCATGGTTTCTTTCCATAAGTTTTCATGTGTACCCACAGTTTGGTAGTTCTTTAATCTCATACCCAAGTCTCTTTTCCACAGACCATTAAAATAATGGAAGTCCCAGTTATAAAGATAAAAGAAAGTTGCCCCGGAAAAGCGGAAGAAAAGTTAATAAAAAGTATTATTAACATGGTACGTCAGGTGTCTTGATTGCATGTGGCATGCTGTCCTTCCTTTGACTTGACTATTATTCTATAATCTGTGTTAATCAGACCTAAATTTGGCATGGAGGTGGATTTGGTGCACTATGAAGCTAGTTGAATAGAAAATATAGAGGCTAATTTCATACTTCATTTTGAAACTGGCAGTTAGTAAAGCCTCACTATGACATATGGTATATTTGATGAAATTTATAAACTAATTTGCCATTGCAAAATTTGGATATAGCAGTACATTTCAGTAGAGGTCTCATTTTTCTTTGAACTAGCTTCTTCCATTAATTTTGTATTCACTCTAAAGTTTTGAAATCTTGGCGAAAAGTAGAATTAAAGAACTTTGCCAAATACTGGTAGTATGCAATATGAGCATATGAAAGTATGTCTAATTTTCTAGACTAGACATTCAAATACCTTTCCAGTCCATTCACACAGTAATAGCTTCCAAACCACTAAATTTACGAGCCCAAAGATGTTAAAAAAAAAAAAAGAAAAAAACTTGATTTTAAAATATGTGGGTAGTAAAATGAAGACTTCATTCCTTTTTCACTTGTCTCTGAAAAATTTGCTCAATACTTTACGTAATGGCAAGTGATTATTTGTTAGATGACTTGTTTTTTATATATCTTTCCCATTATATGTTCATTTAAAATAATTTATCATGTTTAAGTTTAAACATTAACAAAGCAATTAAACCTACATTTATAACTGTTTACATTTGAGAAAAAATCCATATATTAAGTGCTCATAACAGCTCATTAATTACTCCATCTGTATCCCCTTGGGTTGTCTTTGTCTGTTCATTTCTTTTAGACCCTTTTCCTTTCATACTGCTATAGTCATGGTAGTTCATACTGATTTCTTTTTAGATAAAGGGCAGCCTTTACTGCTCCATCTCACATTTCCTTTCTTTCCAGTATGTAATGTTGATTAGAATGTTTATTTTTTAAATTTAATTTAAAGTTAAATTTTATTCTGTCTTAGTTTTTCATTATGCTGTATATCCCCTGCTGTTTCATTGTTGCATGGCAGTGTCCCTGGGTCTCCAAAGTGTCAGCTAATGGAGAGTGCACTCTAGCAGTCCTACCAAGCTAGAAAGTATTGGAATAGAGGCCCAGTGCATTGGATAGAGGAGTGAACTTGGAATTAGAAACACTTGAGTTCAAACCCCACTATCAGTGGATCCTTATTAGCTAAGTGATCTGGGCAGATCATTAGTCTCAGTTACATCACCTATATATGTAATACTAATAAATATACCCAGCAGGGTATTGAGACTCAAATGACATGATTCATGTAAGATGCTTTTCAAACTTGAAAGCACTAAGTGTGAATTTTTGTTATTTTTTATTATTAAGTCCCTATTTTCCCAAGACAAACCTAGTTAAGCTCAGAAATGCTCATCACCAGTTTGACTACAGGGTATTGAATTTTTCTTCTGTGATAACTCTCAAAAATCTCTATTGAGTTAAAGAATAGTGGTGATTCATGTTGGTAGAAGAAGCATCCCCACTGATAAAATTATAGATCCTTATAACGTTAACATCTACTATAATTAAAAAAATTTTTGCTTCACAAAAAGGCTGCTTATAGGCTACTTTTTTAAAGTCAGCCCAAAATAATAGAATAGAAGCAATCAGTGCTGAAGAATATTTGGCCTTTTTCATGGAAATAATTAATATATCTCTTTTAAATTTGTTATTCTTCCATGATATTTTCTATCAGTATCTAAACCAATTGATTTGATGTTTAATTGTCATCCATTCAGGTATTTCAGTCTAGAACTAATTGAAAGTTTGTAAGGTAATAGCAGCATATAGACTAAGACAATATTTTCCATTTTAAACTTAAGTGTAACACTAATATTGAATAACAAATCTTAAATATGTATTTTTTTGATGGATAAATGGTATTCAATGTGGAATGTCTATTTAGAGTTACTTTATTAACTAATTGTACATGTATAAATGCTTCATACTTACAATATTCCATTTATAAAAATCAAGGAAATAAAAGTGCCCTACCTGAAGATGGAATCAGTGGAGGAATTTGAAGATTCAGATTCTCCAGAATTTGAAAACATATTTGTGGTCATGGACTTTCAGGATGCTGTCTTCAATGACTTATATAAGGCTGATTATAGAATTCTTGGACCCCCAGTTGTGCTTAATTGTGCAAAAAAAGAGGAGGTAAGAGTATAAGCTAATTTTAACTTTTCAGAATTGGAACTGTTTGTACATGTATGTCACAAATCAAGTTTTTTGCCTTTGCATTAGATCTGCCGTATTCTACTATACCATACTAGTATTGTCAAGGGAGGCGTTATGGCACGACTCATAGAGGGCCATCTTACCAAGGGAGGAAGATCTGGGCTCTGCCACTGACAGGTGGCTGTGGGACCCTGGCCATACTACTCACTCCTTAAAACTACATTACATAGAAGTTGTTTATTTGAATCAGTAGAGGGAGTTTTCGTTTTTGGAATTTCCTGTACCAGTGAAATCACGGGTCTGATCTAAAGAAAGAAAGAATGCTTGCTTGAGAATCTGTCCAACTTGGGTTCTAGTTCCTGTTCTATTAATAACTGAGATCTGGGACCTGTCCCTTGACATCTTGGGGCCACCTTTTCTCTGTCACCTGTAAAATAAGGAGATTGATCTAGGTTAGGGATACTTAAGGAATGTTCTGGCTCTCCAGTCTGTGATTTGGTACCTAACCAGCAGGGTGTTAGTTTTTCTTATTTTCTGGCATTGTACGATTGTAGTATAAATTAGAAGAGTGGTAATTGTGCCATAGGAGTACCTTATGATAAAACCTATTTAATTGGGCATCAGATTCTTAGTATAGAAATAATAGCAGCTGCAATGTTGTTATCAATGTTTTCCTGTTACATAATAAAAGCCTTGTGGCCAATAAATCTCACTGCTGGTTAGTCTCATACCTATGAAACTATATTTATAGGGATGATGATTGGACTAGTGATTTCACTACTATAGGAAACTCCTGCCAATGTAACTCAGGAGTCCCAGTATCCTACCGTCAAGCTGCCTCTTTTCTACATTCCTCTTACTGTCTTAGAGAGTTCTATAGATCACCTGTATGTGTCAGAGGTGACACTTGGAACTATGTCTTCCTGGTTCTGAGACTGGCCCCTTTATTCATTAATGCCATACTGTGTCTCTTAAATATAGTTTAACCAGAAGGGTTCAAAATAAGAGTTCTTTGTCATATACTTTATTTTTTGATTTTATTATATTATTTTGTTTTTATATTTCTGTTTCTTTAGAATTATCTTATTCTATGCTATATTTACTGTGTAACAGTTGTCTTCTAATTAAAATTTCTTGATGTGGTCTCAAAGTAAATTTTTTAGTGGATAATTTAATACTCTTAGGTAATGAAGTTAGTAATACTGATGAATTTTGATAGATTCTGTGGAGAAAACCTTCCTAATGGGTTCTTTTTTCACCTGTGACCAACTGAGTGTTGAATAATTGCTTAATTTGTTTCTATTTTTTCCATCTTCAAAATGGATATATTTTAATAAAGTGCTTTTCCCCCCTTTAATTGCAAAAAATATTATGATCTTTAATGTTATTAAATTTCTTTACTCATTTTTAATAACTAATGAGAACTCAAGCAGTGGAAGTGTTTACTGCAGTTTTGTTTGCAAACAATATTTTATCTGTATAGTGTACAATTTGGATTGAAGTGAACATACAAAAATCTCTCTTTGAAATTTTCTGTAAGAGTAATGTTATGTTATGTGTAAACTAATCCTAAATTGATTTAGGAATTTATATTCTTGGTGAGTGGTTTTATTCCCAAAGAGAAAACTGTTTCAAGAGACTAATATTTGAAGATAGAAAAGATTTGGGAATCTTTTAAAAATAGTTGTTTTTTTCTTTGTCTACTTGAGTGATTATATTTATTTTTACTAAAGGGATCAGGTAGGATTAAATCAAGTAGAAAACACTCTTACCTTACAAAGTAATCATGAACCTATATGCAGTGTATGAATAGAGGCTGGGACTCAGGAAGACCTGAGTTCAAATCCTGCCTACTGAGTTCAAATCCTGTATACTCTTACCTATCTGATGTTTGTCAAGTCACTTAATCATTCAGTTTCAGTTTCCTCATCTGTAAAGTGAGAGGAATTAGACTTGATAGCCTGAAAAGTCTCTTCCTGCTCTAAGTCTGTAATTCTCTTTCAGCCTTTGCCATATTCTTGCCGCCCTCTGTACTGTGCAAGCATGGTGAATCTGGTGCTGTGCTTTACAGGATTTAGGAAGAAAGAAGAACTGGTAAGTCTCTTTAAACAAACCAACCACCACAAAGGGTGCCTCTGATAATTTTGTAAACTGTATTGAGAGCCTTAATTGTACTGTTGTCATTTTAAAGAGATAATTGAAGGAAGAAATAGCACAGATCAGTTAGTTTAAAAAAAAAACTTAGAGCAGTTCTGAAGAGATTATTTTAAAATCTGTATGGACAAAACTTGGAAAAGAATTAAATATCTGATTTATATACCTTTGTAACTAGTGTTGAATATACAGCCTTGAAATAATGTACTATTTCAGTCTTCAGAGACTTCTCTGGTTCACAGAATATTGCAAATAATAAGAATTTAATATCTGATTTTGTTTATTTTTTGTTTTTGAGGGAAATGAAAGGGGAAATCAGTTTGATAAAATAGAGACTACTGAAGGGGGAAAAACTCAAATTTGATGCAGCATGTGGTGTTCGTTGTGGAAAAAATTCTGAATGTAAATAAGAACACTTAAAACCATTGCTTACATTAAGTTCAAGTAAAGGCTTTTTTTCCTAAGACTTTGAGGTTATTAAGCTATTATTATTGCTATTAAGTCTTTAATCTGTATGATAAAAATGAATCTCATGAAAAATCTTGTAGAAATAATTTAATCTAAAACAAGTTTACACTGATAATGTATAATTTGTGTTTTTGTTTTTTCTTGAGGTCAAATTGGTGACTTTGGCCCATTATATGGGTGGAACCATCCGAAAGGACTTTAATTCTAAAGTTACACATTTGGTGGCAAATTGTACACAAGGAGAAAAATTCAGGGTATGTATGATTTGTTATATCTTTAACTTTCACATAACATATTGCCTTATAAGTAGTGTGATACAGCAGTATTCTTTCAATTATTTACAAGACAGAAGGAGTTTTGTTCTACTTAACCAAGATTTTTAAGCCACCTCATTGTGGGTCTCTTCAACTGTAAAACATAAATTATTTGGGAATTTTTTCCCCAATGAAGAAGGCAGAAGCCTAACTGAACTTTTTTTTAACCAGGTAGAGAAATATAGGGTAGTATTATAGATTTCTCATGCTTAATTTATGGTCATTAACCATATATAGTGACTTGACCAAAGCCCTCCTTTGGCTATTATGGTTTGGTTAGGACTCTGATTGCTTGTGTACAATACTAGTGGAGCTCAGGTCATCGTAATGGGTCCTGCGATTATACATCAACTTGTCAAACAGGCAATCATAGTGTCACGAGACTCATGTGAAAACCAGATTTATTACAAGAGAAATGAACATGCATGTGGAGCCCAAAGGGCTACCAGTCTTTACAGAAGTTTGCATGTTATGACAGCAGAACAAAGGAGGGAGGAGATATAGGAAGGGGCATGACATTAGAGGGAGAAAGGTGCTATAAAGGCAGGAAAAGGACAAAACCCCTTCTGAAGGGGAGGAGCAAGGGTTGGCAAAAGGCCCATTCTTTTCTCTTGGGAACAGCTAGACTATGAAGATAGGAGGGTTTTCAAATCTACAGGGGTCCCAGCTGCATAAGCAGATTTCCCAGACATACTGCCTGGTGCCTGTCTTGACTCCCATGGACACACAAGGAATCCAATTTGGGATGCAAATAACAAATTATGTTAACCTGGGTGGGGGGGACCCTTCCATCTTTGACACAATTCAGGGCCTTCTCCATGTTCTGGGTCGAGTGTCTCTGGAAAATATGGCAACTCCAAAAGACAAGCTCAGGGGACCCCTTTACAGTTTCTAACAAACTTTTAAGTATTGGTCCAATGATGGACTTTCTGTCATTTTAAGAGGAGCCTAGTTGAGTTTGAAGAAGCTCATTGCTATGTTGACCTTGCCAGTGAATTTTTCAGCCACAACCACTCCCAAAGACAGTTCAGTAAAAAGTATTAGGGGGATTGTGATTTCTGATGGTGGAAACACATGCCAATTAAATTTCAGCTCCGTGAAGTATTGAAGTGCTTCCTGCTTCCTGATGTCTTGTTGATTTTGCTTTCTTTCCTTCTCCCGACCTTTTCCTCTCAGATTTTCTTTGAGCACTTGTCTAGACTTCTGTTGTCCTCATCATAGCCCACCTTGTATTGTACTTCTTTATCTCCATCTCCTTCATTAGATTATAAACTCCTCCAGGGGAGGGAACGTGCCATTTTTCATCTTTGTATCCCCATTGCTGAGCCCTGGTATGTTGTTCAAAATAGGTACTTAATAAATATTTCATGGATTGAATAGAACTGTGGTATTTATAAAGAACAGTTATGAATAACTGCACTTTGATATGCAGTGTTAGCTGACTATGTTGCTAAGGTGGGTAGATAATAGGCTGCTTATAGGTACCTAGAAGGCATTAGGAGAATTAAAATTTTGAGGGGGGCTTTATTCTATATACTGATGTGCTGCTTTTGACACTAAGAAAAAGACTTGTTGTCTTATATCTGGACAAGTCAAAATACCTTCTATGCATCCATCACCATGTTGTAACGGGGGGGGGGGGCATAAAGAAGCCTAAGATAAATCACTTTTGCCTGTGCTGCTGAGGAGAAGGAAGAGAATCCTGGAAAGGCTGTATGAAGAGAAGGGGAAGATGAAAGATAATCAAACTGTTAGTGCTGTGAATGAGGGCTTAGAAGGGCCGAGAAGGAAGGTGGCACAAGTTAGGGTGTGGTGGTGAATATGTGGACCTCTCTAAACTGTTAATATTCTCATTTGGTAGAAGGGCATAATCAGACTAGAAAGACTTACATCATAGGATTGTTGTGGGCAAAAGTCCTATGCAAACTTTAAAACAGTGTAGCTTATTGGAGAGAGATTATAGTATAGTTGAATCAATGCGAATTGGTAACAGAATATCACAAGTGAGGGCAGGGGAAGAGTCAAAGATAACGCTTGGATATTGGGCCAGTGATAATAAGCTGACATTTGTATACTGTTTGAAAGTTTTTAAAAGTGCTTCGAAGAGATCTCATTTGCTTATAATGGGTCCACTGACAGAAATAGTGAAAACAGAAGGAGGCGTAAGTTTTGGAGAAAGGATCTTTGTTTTGCAATTTTGAGCTTGACGTGCAGTTCTGAAGCTTGGGACCAAGGGTGGAGATACAGATTTGGGAGGCATCAGTTTAGAGATCATAGTTGAAGTTGTGGTAATGATTGAATGAAATTGCCAAGGGATACAATAGCATGGAAAACGGAATCTAGTCTTGTCTGATGGAAATACACTTTGGTTTTAGGTAATAAGTGAAAAATTAGGTTGTATAAATAGTATATGTACAGGTTATATCTACTTATGTGAAATGGTTCTTTAAATTTTCTGCTCTTTACAAGGAGAAAGAAATAGTCATTTGAGCTTAACTTAGTGTTGCCTCCTTATCAAGTAAAATGAGTATATGAGTGCTGGGAATCTTACTTTTTCTTAAATTCTGCCAAGTCCTTGCAGAGAAGTTTTTGATATATAGCAGGTGGAATTTTCCATAGAGTCTTGAGCCCTGGACAGAATAATGGAAAAAGTCACTCACACTAAGGGGTTATGGGCATGGCAGGCCTCTAAGAGGCCTTCTTTGCTGGGCTCCTTCAGAAAAGAAACTAGAGATAAAGGAAGTTGTGATAATGAACTTTGCCAATGTTCTTGTTTTGGCTGGGGATGCTTCTACTTATGAAAATAAATTTCACTGCAAGAAAATAATCGAATTATTTGGAGTTTTTTGGATAATAGATTCTTTACCTTTACTATATGAAACTTTACATTTTTCTTTTGTAATAATATTTTCCATATCTTTGTCTCAAAATTATACAAGCTGTATTATGAATTTGTATAAACTAATTTATAACTTCTTTATAGCAATTAAAGTTGGAGCTATATGAGATGACTATCCTTTAATTACTGACTTATTGTTATTATTAATAATGATTTTGTTTATTTTAGGCTGCTGTTAGTCTAGGCACTCCTATCATGAAGCCAGAATGGATTTTTAAGGCCTGGGAAAGGAGAAATGAACAGTAGGTGTTTTATTTAAGTATTTAAATTTCTTCCATAGATCTCACTAGAATTCAGCACATGAAGTTAAATGTCGGTCTTATTCCCTAAGTGAAGAAATTTAAGGTTTCATGGAAAATGTAAGAGAATAGAGTCCAAGAAGAAGGACGTGGATAGAAAAGTCCCCACAATTGAAGGTCCATTATGTGACTGCTATCTCCTCAGAATCTTCTTGGGAATTTTTAGTACGATGAATTACAGGCTCTTGTTGGTCTCTACATTGAACCATTTGCCAAGTGCTGTTGTTTGTATCTTGGTCGTCTTTCTCACGTCCCCTCCTTTTCCTTTACTTCTGCTGCTCCCACCTCAGTTCATACCCTCATTACGTGGTCTGCTTTAGGAAGAGGTAGGAAGTGGCAGAAGATCATGATGCTCCTTGAATGCTGGGCAGAGGTGTTTGAGCAGTAGGAGATAGGACCAGATCTATATCTAAAAAAGATGCTTTTGGCAGCCATATGCAAAGCGGGCTGAAGGAAGGAAGGATGGAGGTTAGCCAGAGCTATCAGACAAGTGGTAACTGCCAGGAGGATGGTGGCAGTGGGAAGAGAATGGGAGGAAGGAGGAGGCTCTTGGTTCTGTAGGTTTTAATCCTTTTGTTTCACCGTTTTAAAGTGTTTACAGATTTTAACGTTCTTTGGCATTCATATAAAAAAGACCAGGGCAGGGATTGGAATTTTTTTTTTAAAGTAATCGGGGTTAAGTAACTTGCTCAAGGTTACATGGCCAGTTATTTCTGGGTGTGGTGCTAAGTATCTGAGCCCGGATTCAATCCCCAGGTCATCCCGACACTGGAGCCGGTGCTCTTACTCGCTGAGCCACCTGGCCACCCATTGGAATTTTTTTTAAAGAGATCATTCATGGCAAAATAAATTGCTATATTCAATTTCCACTTCAGAATGAGAGATGCACTATTTTCAATGACTGTTTATTCACATTTTAAAGCCTCTGAGCAATTAGAAGAGTTTTACAAATTTGGTCTAGTTAATATTTTTGAATTGGGGCTTAACTCCTCTTTCTCCCCCAAACTCATTCCTTTCCTAGATTTCTTTCTGCCTTCTGGGGGCATCACCATTTTTCCAGTGTCCTGAGTTTACCAACTAGGTCAAATCATCCTTGGCTCCCCATTCCCCTTCATTTCACATGGCCATTTAGGTCCACATTTTTATCTCCACAGCCTTGCTCACTTAGATTCTCTCACAGTCACTGCCCAAGATCAGGACCATCACTTTTTTGCCTGGACTGTCAAAGTCACCTCCATATTGATCTCTACCTCAGGACTCTTCCCCATCCTAGTCTATCTTCCACACTGTTGCCAAAGGAATATTCTCTAAGTACTGGTCTGACAAAGGCACTCCCCACACCAATGACTCCAGCTTCTTTCTGTTGCCTCAGGGATTGAGTATGAAATCCTCAAACTGGTTGGCTTTCAAAACCCTTCCCCACATGGCCCCAGTCTCTCTTCCCTACCCCATGTTCTATTACCCTCCTTGTTCATCATGTTTCTCCATATTGTCACCTGTTCTTCTTGCCTTTGCCTTCTGCCTGCTGTCTTACTTCCAGCAAGGCTCAGCTAAGCACCACCTTATGCACGAAGCTTCTCTGGAACTCCTCTGTCTTATACTTGTTCTGTTTCTTCCCCTTCCCTAACCCTAAACGTAAGCACCCCTAGAGCAGGAACTGACTTCTTGTTTTTGTCTCCCCAGCTTGGTGCCTGGCACTGGGCACATGTTTAAGGAATGATCATTGATTGATTGTCTTTGTGTTTAGGGATTTCTGTGCTGCAGCTGATGAATTTAGAAATGAATTTAAAGTCCCTCCATTTCAAGATTGCATGCTGAGTTTTCTGGGATTCTCAGATGAGGAGAAGGCTAATATGGAAGAAATGACTGAAATGCAAGGTGATCTAATTTGATACATTTAAATGGGGTTGAATCAAAGAAATTAATTTTCTCCTCTTATCTAGTATTGTTTCATTCTATAAATTTTAAAATGTTTGGATTGGGAAAGAAACCTTTTAGTCACTGTTGGCTTTTACCTTTCACTTTAGGAGGTCACTATTTGCCAGTTGGAGATGAACGGTGCACACACCTCATAGTTGAAGAAAATGCAATAAAACAGCTTCCATTTGAACCTTCAAAGAAACTTTATGTTGTAAAACAAGAGGCAAGTAATTCTACTTGTTAAACCTTTTAAAAAACATTGTCTAGGTATGTTCTGAGGAAGGTGAAGTTTGTATAGTACCAAGAGTGAGGAACAACCGCCAGGCAGCTTCCATGCTTACCTGGCTCCCAGGAAATCCCCATCCATGAGACCAAACCAGACCCCGAAGCAGGGGTTCTTCAGTCTGGAGAAGACTGGGCATCCCTTCTTAGAACATTGTTCTTAAATACATGAAACCATGTCTGACAACAGAGATCAATTAGAGGGGAACTGTTATTAAGTGAAAAAGGTTCGTGGTCTGCAGGTTAAGAACCATTGCCCTACAGGAGAACACCCAGCGTACTGCCCAGCTGCTCTCTAGAGGATCCATAGGGGAGCAGTTAAGGATGCAGGGGACAAGCAAGTGGGATTGGCTTGTTCTTTGCATCGATGGAGGATTCATTGAGGTATATAAAAATATTTCAACTTCCATTCATAAATCATTATTCAGACATAGAAAACGGTAAGAGAAAACAAAAATGAAATTAAAAACTAAATTGTAAGTGATTGTACACATCTTTGAAAGTTGTTAATGACCATTTAAAAGTCCTTTACTCAAAAGGTGTAGTATGAACTTTACCATAGTAGTACTCACATTGTACTAGTTTTCATCATTGTTTTTCTTTCTGTTGTAACTTCTATAGTGGTTTTGATCCTTTTTTTTCTTTTCTTTTTTTTTTAAAAGCAATCAGGGTTAAGTAACTTGCTTAAAGTTACACGGCCAGTTATTTCTGGGTGTGGTGCTGAGTATCTGAGCCTGGGATTTGATCTCCAGGTCATCCCGACACTGGAGCAGGTGCTCTTACTCGCTGAGCCACCTGGCTGCCCCTAAGCAATTGGGGTTAAGTAATTTGCTCAAGGTTACACGGCCAGGTGTTTCTGGGTGGGTACTAAGTGTCTGAGCCCGGGATTCAATCTCCAGGTCATCCTGACACAGGAGCCGGTGTTCTTACTTGCTGTGCTACCTGGCTGCCCTGATCCTTTTTTTCTTAATTTCATGTTTTTCCATATTCATTATTTTTATTTTTTCCATCCAGATGTGATTGCATTGGTGTATGAAATTCCAACCAATATAGATTAGCAACTGTTATGTTTTTCTTTCCCTCATTGTTCCTTCCCCTCAACCATTTCCTTAAACAATAAAGGTAAGGGAAAGCAAACTAACCAAGGTACTGAGGAAAGTCTAATATGCCGTGTTCCACATCTGTATCCCTTACACTCCTACAAAAAGATAGAGTAGATGCCATCTCAGATGTTTTCTTTTGGGACTAAGCCTGGTCACCACAATTTACCTGCATTCAGCTTGTTTTGCTGCACTTTGTGTTGACATTGTTGTAGTCATTGTCTACATTTTTATGATCATTTTGCTTCACTTTTACAACAATTATGTAATTCTTTTCTAGTTGATGCCTTGTTTATGATTCTTTGCTTGTACAAAAAATACTACAACTAGGATGAGAAAGGAATGGATCAACTGGGAAAGAATTTTTGTACCAAATATCATAAATAATGAAAGGCCAAAAATCTTTCTCGAGTAAATAAACTGTTTCAAGCAAAGCATATAAACAGTTTTTTGAAGGATGCTCTAAATCATTAATGATGAAATGCAAATGGGAACAACTCTGAGGTTTTATTTCATAATCAGCAAATGGACAAAGGTGGTGAAAGATGGGAATAGTTAGTATTGAAAAGGCTGTGCAGAGATGGGGCACACTGCTGGAGCTGGTGGTGGAGCTGGATAGGGTTCTGATCATTCTGGATAGCCATTTGAAATTATGCCGAGTGACTGGAATGTCCATACACTGACTCAGATTATGATGTTAGGCATGTACCCAAATGAGTTCAGTGATAAAAGGCAGGCCCATTATACTCCACAGACTTTGAAAGAGTAGTCTCCTATAGTGCCAGGTTAAGTGAATTGCCTTGGGTGACACAACCATTAGGGAGCCCAGGAAAGAAAGACTTGACTCCAGATTTTCCTGAACTTGAGTGTGGTCCTTCACACATGCGTTACTGCCGCTCATTTATACGGTCTGGTAACACTCCATTATTTTCATAGCCTTTCCCCTTATTCGACATCCAGTTTGTTTCTCATTTTTACTGTTATGTTGGCTCAGCTGCCAGACCAGCCTCTGGAGCTGTTATCAAGGCAGTGGAAGGTAACCTTTTTGGTGAGGGGACCTGTTATTGCTATAATCAGGAGCACTTGCTTAGCAGCTGCCACTAATGGGCAAGGTAAACGCAAGCCTTGAAATTGCAGCGTTTGCCCTGGAAATAGTAGCATCCTGCAGACTGTGATCCTACTTCCAGCTTTACCTCCCACCACCATCACTGATGGTAAGGTGGGGTGGGGGGAGCAACCTTTGTGGAGAACACCTTCACCAACTGCTAACCAGCTGCCAACCATGGCAGGTAAGACCAGCAGCCCTTGGAATAGCAACATGCTGCCTCTCCTACACCACCTGATCCCCACAGCCTTTGTCCAGGGAGCTTCCTGTCTATACATGTGCTAAGCCTGGCCAGCTTAACACTCACAGCTACTGAAGACCCAGAGAAGGAGCTCTCACCACTGTAGATAATCTGTGTTCTGGTCAAGTGAATCATTTTATCAGGGGAAATAGTGGCAAAAGATGCATTCCCATCTGCTTTGCTTCAGTACCTTAAGAACCTCTGGGCATCTTCTTCTGAGCTGTAGCAGAAGCAGAAGCCTCCCATGTATGTTGTCTGCCCTGTAGAATGTGAGCTTCTCGAGCACGTAAGCCCTGTCTTCAGGAGGCTTGTACTGAGTTCTTACTGTGCTGTAGCATCCGCAGCAGGACAGGCCTTGGTACACTGTAAGGGCTTGATAATAAATACATTCCTTTTCATTCCTTTGAACCAGAAGTTTTTCTAACGATATTTCTGTACAGATTTTCTTTTCCCCGTCGTTCCCTTTGGGTTGTGGCCCAGCAGTGGGATTGTGAGCCGCTAGATGGTAGAGTAGGTGGAGTACAGAACACATGAAGTCGGGAAGGTCTGGGATCAGATCTTGTCTCAGAAACTAGACTCAGAGCAAATCAAGTAGCCTCTCTGTGCCTTGGTTTCTTTATCTGTAAAATGGGGATAATAGCACCTACCTCACATGGCTGTCGTGATGATCAAGTGAAATGATTTGTAGAGATAGTTTTAGTTTTTCAGAACTGAATCCTAGCTGTTAATTATTAGCCAAAATAATTGTATATTCCCTAATAAATAACTGTAAATTTCTCCACAGATAAGTTGGGTACAGCTTGATAACTTTATCAACAAAGTAATGCTGTGTTCTTTTTTATTTTCTTTTTTCCAACTACAGCCATGCCAGTGATTTTGTTTGTATTTTATTATTGTTGTCCGTTTGGGTATCAGGTATCAAGGTTCCTTTAATTTCAAATTTAAATTTTAAAATATATATCTTTGTAGTTGTTAGACATTTGACACACATTTTTACATAGTGGTTAATTCATATTTTTCATATCCTTTAATCTGTTGTCCTTTGACTAATGACATGGCAAACTGAGTAATAATGTAAATATATATATGAATAATATGATAATTTTTATCTATTTTTATACTTATATGCCAGACTTTTTTATAAGTGTTTGATATAATGATTTTTACCCATTAGTTTATTTCTAGATGCATTACTTTTTGTTGTATAAGATACTTTTATTTTTACATACTCAAATTATTCTGTTCTATAATAAAGATTTCAAGTCTTCTTTGTTGAATTATTTTCCTTTGGTCCTTTTCAGTGGTTCTGGGGCAGTATTCAGATGGATGCCAGAGCTGGAGAATCTATGTATTTATATGAAAAGGTATAAAAATTATTTCTTCTTGCATTCAGAGAGAACATGTAATAAATGGTGTAAATATAGCCTCTTTTAATCCTTAGAGTACTTCATAATTTTTATCTCAAAGACCAGGCCTCTGAGATATGTGAACTGATATGCAAAAGCCTTAGTATTCATAGAAAATAATTTTAAATTAGTTACAAAATAATGTTATTTTTCCTCCAGCCATAAATGAAAACAATCATGTCAATAAATTCAGAATAATAGAAACCCAAATGGAGACCCTTTCTATGATTTTTTTTAAGTTCTCATGTTCCTAATATAAAATTGTAAAACATACTTTAGAAAGTTAATCAAAATTTTACTTTTAGGCAATTACAGTTCTTTATTTACTATTAAATTTCATAAGGCTTCAGACTTGTCTGAAATAAATGTAAGATCTGAATTTTGTACAAATTGGACTATAGTGTGGTTAATGTATACATAGAGATATTTATTTTTTGGGTTTTATTTTTCTTTTTGTGGGGGGGGGCAGGAGGGCAGTTGGAGTTAAGTGACTTGCCCAAGGTCACATGGCTAGTCAGTGTTAAGTGTCTGAGGCCAGATTTGAAATCAGGTCCTCCTGACTCCAGGGCCGGTGCTCTGTTCACTGCACCACCTAGCTGTCCCCATTTATATAAATACACACACACTCACACTTTTATGTATGTATATATATATTTTCATGTCTTAATAACTAATACAAAGCATTTGTGTTTGACTTTAGGCTAATACTCCTGAACTCAAGAAATCGGTGTCACTCCTTTCTTTGAGTACCCCAAACAGCAATCGTAAGAGACGCCGTTTAAAAGAGACACTTGCTCAGCTGGCGAGAGAAACTGATATATCCCCATTCCCCCCTCGTAAACGCCCATCGGCTGAACATTCCCTTTCTATAGGGTCACTGTTGGATATCTCCAACACACCGGACTCCAGTAGTAACTATGGAGGTAAATTGCGTTCTAATAAATTCATTTTGAATATTAAATACAAATCTTGTTAGAATATAGGTAAGTGGAGAGAGTCTCTTCACATATTTCTATTGTAGTCAGTCAAAACCATTTATTACAGGCCTGTATGATTACCTATAATGTAAAAAGCAGAGTCTTAAGGAATTTGAGGAATATAAAAAGCATAAGACATAGTTCCTATCTTCATACGACCTATAAAATAGTTGTGGAGAAAAGATAGGGGTACAAAGTGTGTAACAGCATTCTATACCACCATAAGATGTTGCAAAATATGTGATTAGTTAGCAGAATGGATAAGGGCAGTGATTGTGCTGTGCACTTGGAGGCTTTTTGATGAATTGTCCTTTGAGGAGATGAAATTTATGCTGGAAATTTAAGATTGGGTCAGATTTAAATACAAGATGGGAAAGTACAAAGTATGTATCAGGACAGTCGGTAGACTTATTGGAAGAATTGTAAGGTTATTTTAGAGAAGTAGGAAATAAGAGAGTGGAAAGGTTACTTAGAGCCATGTTCTAGAAGGCCTTGAAAATCAGACAGCGGAGCTCATTTCCCTTATCCTTCAGGAGATCTTTCAGCAGGTGGAAGGAGATGCTTAAAAAGGATGACTAAATCTGAGGTAAGATGAATTAGAGAAAGTAGACAATAAGGAGACTAAAGGCAATTGTAAGGAGAGCAAATAGTAGGTTTGGAAAGGAGAGAACGACTGTCATCTCAGTGAGAAGGAAGAAAAGAAGCTTGGTGGGAATGAGGGATTGGAAAGCACCAGTGATGACTAAGTCGTTGCGCCAGGACACCATACAGATGGTGTCACCGTTAGCATGAATGTAGAAGCTGGGGGATGGAGGTTGGTTTTGGGAAGAAGAAATGTTGGGTAGGAAAAGAGTAGGAACAGTTGGATATGATGGCAGAGTATTGAAGTGCAAATAGCATTCAGTCTGAAAAATGGGACTGGGGTATATACCTGTGGCTAAAACTAGAGATTTGGGGATCATCCTCATTAAGGCCTTGGATAAAACCAGAAGAGTAAATGTGATCTCTAAAGAGAGAATTTATAAGGTGAAAAGAGTCAATGACTCAGGATTAAATTTCAAGAAACATCCCTTATAGGGAAGAAAAGAGCCAATGAAAGACATAGGATCAATCAATTATTTAGATGAAGAAATAGCTAAGTAGGGAAAGAGTAAAGGTTTCTATATCTGTAAATTTGCTTTGTTAGGTAACTAGAGAAATGTACATCGTTGAAGATATTGGATGACTTTTCCCACCCCTTTTACTACTCAGTGCCACCACCTGCATCTACTGTATTATGTCTTCAGTTTCTTCATTACAGCCTTGAAGAGCCTATAATTCTGTTGGTTCTCTTCACCCGTGTTGATGTAACACCTCTGTAGCTTTGAGAATTGTGACGGAGAAGTCCATCAGCTTGTATACTAGTGATAAGCTTCTCCAAACTTAACCAGGCCAATCCCCAGTCACCTAGACTATCACCAGACTCATACCCATTGTGGCCAGATTTAGAGGACTTGGCTAATGTGCTTCCCTGGAATATCCTTAGAGAACCTGGAGTTAGCTCCAGAAGTATCAGACTAGAGCCAGTGTATCTCCCTGCTGCCCCCAAATACCTTGGTCTTCATCTTGTCCTTCCTCCTCTTTTGATGGAAGAGGGACCCTCACGTCCATCCTGATCCTCTTACTGAGCGCTCTCTTTTTTCTTTTATTTCAGTGTTTTTCCTGGGGTGGGCTTTGGAGTCATCACCAAGATATACATGCCCTTCTGTGTACAAAGCATTGTCATTTCTATCTTTAGTTTTCCCAAAATATAGTAATATGAATAGTATATTTGGTGATGATGGTTTTATGTTATTGATGCTTCATTTGTTTCTGAAAGGAAAACACATTTTCTGGCCCCTTTGAAAGAAATGCTCTTGACCTATTCTTTTTCTCTGAAGACCTGAGCTGTTTATTTTCAGATTTCATGAAGTGTCACATTTGTTTCTTAGTGATAGAATTGCTTTGGTTTTGACTGATAAACTTCATGCATCTAACATACTTTGAATGCTGAGAAATAGGATATATTGTTATATCTTTGAGAATTGTCGCTTACGAATTTTTGTGATATCATTTTTCATGCTTAGAGATTTAACTTCTAATCAGATGAATTTAGCTGTTGCCCAGGATAGGTTTCCCCACCAATTTCTAATAGATATTTTGGCAGAAATAGTCAAGAGAATATTGCAATATTTTGATCTATTGCTTGGAATTCCAGTGACCTTAAGCAAATCCTATAGGAGAAGCATAGCATAGAAGAATGCTAGCAGTTCTTTTGTGCTTTAATAAAATAATCATTTAAAATCATTACTGAATTCATAATAACTTTGGTCATTTTTTAAAAAAAGTCAATAAGCACATAATTACTATCATGGGGATTTGTGAAATTATTTGCTATTAAAAAGAGATCTTCCTACTCATTATTTGGGAAACACCATATTGGACTTTGTGCTGTTCATCCCTTTTCTCCTGTGCCTTCATCTCTTCCTTTCAATTAGCACCTTCCCATCTACCTTGAGAGGCGGCATGAGATAAAAAGACTTCTGCACTTAGAGTCAGAGGTGATATGAGGCAAATCACTGCACTTTGGAGCCTCATGTTCTTGATCTCTAAAAGGGTGCCAGTAATGCCTGGGGTATTTATGGTGATCAAATGGAACAAAGTGCTTTGTAAATTTAAAATGCCACACAAATGTCTATTGTCACTACACTGCCAACGTGCCCACATCTCCTTAAAAACAAACATGCAAGCACACACTCAGTGTTTGGTTAAAAGCTTTCTGTAGTCTCAACTTGGCCTCCTGTCTAACCTTAACTGCCATTACTCTTCAATAAAATCCTTCACACCAACCAGCATAGCACTTCACACATGGTGCTTTAAGATTTGCAAGCACTTTTCCTTTGGTGAGGACAAGAAATGCTAGTTTGAGAAAACCCTATCTCAGAGGTGAAGTGACTGAGTTGTTATCACGCAGCTTGTATTGAGCCAGGATTCAAGCCCTTCTCCTGATTCCAGATTCACCCTCCAGTCTGTGTGTCCTCCCACAGTCTAGATTCTGCTGTTTACGTCCTGTCATGTCTAGAATAAAGCGCCCCTTCTTTCCTCTGGGCTCCCGAGCAGTATTTAGGAAGTAACGAGGGTGCAGTAGGAACACTTGTTTTTGGACACTGAAGATTTGGATCCCAGCTCTCCTTTCTTACTGGTGATCTTGAACTGAATGTAAAATGAGGGCAGTAGTGGCCACCCCCTTATCTCAGATTCTGAGAACTTGGTCTTCCTACTTTGAGCCATACTGGGATGAAGGCTGCACAAGGACTCAGTTTTCTCATCTGTAAAAGGAGGCATTTGGGGTCTGTGGCCAAGGCACGGGCAGCCTACCTCTTATGCTGTATTTTTAAGTTGTGTCAAAGAAGGGACCATGCTTATACAACTTTGATGTATCCTGCACAGAAGCTTAAACTAGGGGCTTCTGTGGAATGAAGGATCTACTTTTTTTGTATTAAGTTATTTTCTTTTCCCCAACAAGTAAGCTATTGAGGGCTTGCTCTTTGCAAAGACATTTTGCTTGAGTTTCAAGTAAGAGTTGTTAGTAATATACAAAAGGTAAATAGGTTTTCTTTCCTGGCATAGGAAATTAATTTTTGTAGAAACTTTTGTTTGAGAAGAAAAGTACTTAATTAGCAAGTTTTACTTAAAAAGCAAAACAAACCTTTGCTTTTGAAAGAATTTGAGGTGACTATTAAGAGATAAAAATTTTAAAGTTAGCATTAGCAGTTTGATCTTACGGAGTATAGTTTTAAATACAAATACGGAATTTACTTTTGAAAGATTTGCTGTATAACATCTCAGTCTTATCAGTGCAGGAAAAATGACTAACTGTGCTGATACTTGGATACTAAATATTGCAGAGTTAATAAACTTTCAGAATATGGAATTTCCAAGTTTCTAAAAAGATAGTTTTGACCTGGAAACCAGTTTATGTTAGGACTCTGGTGGAGAAAATAACGCTAGATTAACAATGAGAGGAAATTCGATTTCTACGGCCTGGCCCTGGTACTTGTTGTATGGCTTCTTTTTTAAATGCCATTTAAACTTTTTCTTTCATTTTCCTACTAAAATGGGGATTCTTATTACTTTATGAAGCTGTGAGAATCCACCGAAATGATGATTTAAGGGTATAAAATACTATTCGTAGCTCAAGTACTGATTTGGTTACATTTGTAAGACTAACTTGTTTTAAACCTGAAGTTAAATGAGTACTTTGCTTTTTTGAAACATTTTGCGTTTAGAAATTAAAAAAAAATTTTTTTTTTTAGAAACACCAAAATCTTGTACTAAGCCTTCCAAAAATTCCACTCCTATTCCTCCAAAGCAGTCAGCAAGGTGGCAGGTGGCAAAAGAACTTTATCAGACTGAAAGTAATTATGTAAATATCTTGGAAACAATTATTCAGGTAAGTCCAAATTGGTGGGATTTGTTTGTTTTGATGTGTCTGATGTAAGATTCAAAATATATGTACTAGAAAAAAGATGTGAAGACAGACTCTACAATTAGGATGCTAAAATGTGTATGGCCAGAATTGGAAGTAGGGACTATGAGCTGTTCTCTAAAAGCAGTCAGCACAATGGTAGACTTCAAAGAAGTTAATGTTCTTGGAGAAATAGGGCTTCTGTTCATGTGGGATGAATTTAATGCCACTCCTCACCCCTCTGAGAGGCCCTTGTGAAGCTCCACCTGATTTTTAAAGAAACATGTTTGGAGTCTCAGGGATGATTTCAGCATTGGGCTGTTTTTCCACTTCCCTGTTTACATTAGAACTTAGCTTTCTGCAGTGCCATTGTTTGGTAGGCAGCTCCCTGGGAGCATAAACGTGGCTGCTGTCAGCTGTGTGGGGGAACAGAAGACCCCTGAGAGTGGAATCCGGAAGTCCTTGAGTCCTTCACCTTCCATTGGGGGTTTCTTGGCAAAGACACTTGAGTGGTTTCCCATTTTCTTCCTAGCTCATTTCACAGATGAGGAACTGAGGCAAACAGGGTTAAGTGACTTGCCCAGGGCCACACAGCTAATAAGTGTCTGAGACTCAGATTTCAACTTAGAGATGAGTCTTCCTGACTCTAGACCCATCGCTTCTCCACCCATCTGCTCAGGGACAGGAAGACTGAATTCAAATCCGGACCTCAGCCACTTACTAGCTGTGTGACTGGGCAATCACATAACCTCTCTAAGCCTCAAATTCCTCATCAGATTCCTCCTTCCATCATCATTTGCTTCAAAGATTAAATATGAAGATCAAATAAAAGTACATGTGTAAAGCCCTTTACAAACCAAACCTTAAAGCTCTGTAGAAATGCTATCATCATCATCATTGTCATTGTCATCATTATCATTATTAGCATTTCAGAAGCCCAGGGAACATAACAGGAAAGCTGGTATAGCATTCATATGCTAGAATGCTAAGCATGAATTTATCAAAGCCTTCATTTGAAAGACTGCAGCCTAAACCATGGCAGCATGCTTCTTCCTTTCTATTTCCATTACATGAGAAATTTTCTGTATTTCAAATGGTATAACCATTAATTTTAGTTTTAGGTTCTCATTGAGGAACCTAATTCTGTTGCTATCTATCTATCCATCTATCCATCTATCTATCTATCTATCTATCTATCTATCTATCTATCTATCTA
>NW_027185759.1:33497315-33512793 GCF_028583685.1 Petaurus breviceps papuanus
TCTATCTATCTATCTATCTATCTATCTATCTATCTATCTATCTATCTTATCTATATATGGAGTAAATTTTTGTTCATTGTGGTTCAGGAATGGCATGTTCTAGTTAATCTAATATCTGGGTAGAATTGTATATCCAGATGATGTGGATTACCTTCTTTGAGTGGGATTTTTAACATAAAATTTTTGCTTCCCAATGAACTTTAGATTTTCGTAATGCCTCTGGGCTATCTATGAGTTTCCATTGTAGTGGTACTAGAGGTGTTCTGATAGACTGGTTGACCAGCTAGACTATTGAATGAACCAGCAGTTATTTTTGTTATAATTAGCCTATCAACAGAGAAGTACACTGAATCATTAATTAACTTTGAATTCAAACTTTTCTGTAATGCTTTGAATAAGTTTTCAGCAAACAAAAAGCTGTCAGAAGGGCAAAAATATTTTGAAAAATCAGACAATTATGAATACTAAATATTTTATAAGTAGATTTCTAGAACTTGTTATTCATATTTTCACTGATAATTTTTTGCCTTGCAAAATATTTCTTACTGTATCCCTCTCTAGGGGCAGCCAGGTGGCTCAGCAAGTAAGAGCACCGGCCCCAGTGTCAGGATGACCTGGGGGATGGAATCCGGGCTCAGATACTTAGCACCACACCCAGAAATAACTGGCCATGTAACCTTGAGCAAGTTACGTAACCTCAGTTGCTTTAAAAAAATATATCCCTCCCTACCAGAAAGCCATGTCTTAACGAAGTAAAAAGTCAGAGAAAAGGGAAAAAACAGTTCAACAAAACTAACCAACGCATTAAACACATTTTTGAAGTGTTTCTAATTGTCTGAACTTTGATTCCTTTTTTCTTTTTGAGGGTGTATCCTTTCCTTTAGAATAACACTCAAATATCAACTTGAATGTAAAATTATTATTATATGATAATGTGATACCTTTTTAATGCTAGAATTATATGATTAACTCAATAAAATCTTATATACTGTTGGGCTTTCTGATAAAAAGCATAGATATATTTGAAAATGTCATGAAGGAAAAAGAAAAATTCTTCATTTTAATTTTGGGGAAGTTGGGATAGAGCATCATCTTTTGTCTTCTTACTCCTACTTGTCTTACATATAAATATATATTGCATATACATAAATATATTACATATATTACAAATGACATATAAATATACATTTTTCTTGGTGCTTAAAATGATAGGTTTCCCTTTGCTTTGTCTTTTTAGTTATTTCAAGTTCCACTGGAAGAGGAAGGACAGCGTGGAGGACCCATCCTTGCACCGGAAGAGATTAAGGCCATCTTTGGTAGCATTCCTGATATATTTGATGTACACACCAAAATAAAGGTAAACTTTTTTACAGAACACTTAGCATATTTAATCTTTTTTTTTTAAGGCCTTTCAAAGGATTACGGATGTGCACACCTGTCAATATTTCCTTTTGGTGCTTTAGTTGGGAGTGAGTTAACATTTTATTCTTAAAATTCCTCTGTTTCTTTCTTCCCCCTTTGATTGACCTTTAGTATTCCTGGAGCTGCAGATCTGTTACGTGGACTTACTACTTTTTTATATTAATAACCTAAATAATGGTGCTTGAAGGTATTGGTGGCTCCTGCTACTGTTTTGTTTGTTTTTTCTTTACTTCTATTGTGGGGCTATTTGGGCATATTCATTCTGCTTTGTTTTACACTAGAAGGGCTTACTGCTTGTTGTTGTTCAGTTATCTAGTTATGTGTGACTGCTTTTGATCCTGTATGAGGTTTCCTTGGCAAAGATACTGGAGTGGTTTACTACTTCCTTCTCTAGTGGATTAAGGCAAACAGGATAAGTGACTTGCCTAGGGTCATACAACTAGTGAGTATCTGAGGCTAGATTAGAATTCAGGTCTCTGGACTCCAAGCCTAGTGCTCTATCCATGGAGTCACTGAGCTGCCTCTCTCCTTTCTAGTTTCCCTTTAAATAGACAAATATGTACACAGTCCAAGAAAAGAATCCTTTTTTTCTTTCATGACATTATCTCTAATCAAGTATCTATAATTTCCCTGGAGACCATTATTAGTTTCTTCTACAGCTTAACAGCCTTTTATGTTAGACCAGGACTCTTGATGTTATTAGACTTATTTCTTTTTCAGTGTTCCTTTAGTGAAGATTTAAAAGTGCCAGCATTTTTCTCCAAAGCAATAGTTAAAATCACAACTTTATAATGTGAAACAATTGGGAAAACAGTCTGAAGCATAAAATATTTTCTAAGAAATAAAATTTCATCGTTATAAAATATCAGCAGTACATATTTATTTTATTTTTTATTCTTCTCTCTTTTTTAATTTTTTAGTTTACATCATTCATTTCCACAAGATTTTTAGTTAACAAATTTTCTCCCCAATTTTCCCTACCTACCACCCCAAAACAGCGTTCCCACTGAATATCCCCTCCCCCAATCTGCTCTCTCCCATATCTTCCCCCTTCCCCCCTTCGACTTTCCAGTAGGCACAGTGGATCTCTATGCCCCACTGCCTGTATATCTCATTTCCAAGTTACATGTAAAATAATAATATTATATATATTTTTCAACATTTGATTTTAAAACTTTGGATTCCAGATTCTTTCCCTTCCTCCCTCATCAACCACCCTCACTGAGAAGATAAGCAATTCAATATAGATTGTACATGTGTAGCTATGCAAAATATTTCCATAGTGGATATATTGTGAAAGACTGACTATATTTTCCTCTATCCTATCCTATCTCCCACTTGTTCTATTCTCTACTTTGATCCTGTCCCTTTTCAAAAGTGGGTGCTTCCAAATTCTTCCCTCCCCCCCAGCCTGCCCTCCCTTCCATTTTCCCTCCTCTCATCCCCTTCCCCCCTACTGTCCTGTAGGGTGAAATACTGTATTTAATGTGTATGTCATTCCCTTCCTAAGCCAAATTCAGTGAGAATAAGGTTGACCTATTCCCTTTTGCCTTCCTGTTCTTCCCCTCCATTGTAACCATTTTCCCTTACCTCTTCTGTATGAGATAGTTTACCCCAATCTGTCTCTCCCCATCTCCTCTCATTATATTCCTCTCTCACCTCTTAATTTCACCTTTTAAGTATCATCCCTTACCATTAAACTGGTCCTGTGCCCTATCTGTATACCTGTAGACATATATACACATACTTACATACATATTCATATGCCCATATTTCCTCTTATATAGACATATATATGTATGTATACATATACACAAATATACATACACATACATATACATTTCTATTCCCTTCAACTGTTCTCATACTGAGAAAAGTTTTATAAGTTACAATTACCATTTTTCCATGTAGGAATATAAATAGTTCAACTTCGATAAGTTCCTTATGATATCTTTTCCCTATTTACCTTCTCAAGCTTCTCTTGCTTCTTGTATCTGAATGTCAGATTTTCTATTCAACTCTGGTTTTTTCATCAAGAATGCTTGAAAGTCCTCTATTCCACTGAATGCCCATATTTTCCCCTGAAGCATGATACTCAGTTTTGCTGGGTAGGTGACTCTTGGTTTTAGTCCCAGCTCCCTTGACCTCCAGAATATCACATTCCAAGCCCTTCGATCCTTCAGTGGAGAAGCTGCCAGATCCTGGGTTATCCTGATTGTGTTTCCACAATATTCAAATTGTTTCTTCCTGGCTGCTTGTAATATTCTCTCCTTAATCTGGGAATTCCGGAACCGGGCTATAATATTCCTAGGAGTTTTCCTTTTGGGATCTTTTTCAGGAGGTGATCAGTGGACTCTTTCAACCTCTATTTTGCCCTCTGGTTCTAAAACATCAGGGCAGTTTTTCTTGAGAATTTCTTGAAGGATGATTTCTAGGTTCTTTTTTTGATCATGGCTTTCAGGTAGTCCAATAATTTTTAAATTATCTCTCCTGGATCTGTTTTCCTTTGACTATCAATTGAGGAATGGCTCTTCTATAAATTTGACTCAGTTTTCTATGTTTGAGAAATGAAATCTTTATCAGCAAAACTCAATGTAAAACGTTTTTTCACAGTAATGATTACCAACTACGTCTTTCCCTCTCTCCTATTTTCCCTGTTTATCCTACTTTCTCTCTTCTACCTTGTCCATTCTCAAAAGTGTTTTGCTTCTGAGTCTTACTTCCCCCATACTGCCCTCCCTTCTATCAGTTTTTCCCTTTTCTCTTATCCTCCTTCCTTTCCTACTTTCCTATGTGGTAGGATAAAGTTCTGTGCCAAACTGAGTATACTTATTATTCCCCCTTTGAGCCAATTCCAATGAGAGTGAGATTCATATGCTCCCTTCTCCATTTCCCCTATTTTCCCCTTCTTTGTAAAATCTCTTTTAGGCCTCTTCTATGTCACATAATTTATCCCATTCTGTGTCTCCCTTTCCCTTTCTCCCAGTGCATTCTTTCTCATCCTTTAGTTTTATTGTTTTAAATAATCATACCATCACATTGAAGTCACATCTCTGTTTTTTGTCTGTGTACTCCTTTCAACTGCCCTAATAATGAAAAAGTTTTTTGAAGTTATAAATAACATTTTTCCATGTAGGAATATAAACAGTTTAACCTTACTGAATCCCTTATGATTTCTCTTTCTTCTTTACCTTTTGTATGCTTCTTTTACATCTTGTATTTGAAAGTCATAATTTCTATTTAGCTCTGGTTTTTTCGTCAGGAATACTTAAAAGGCCTCTTTTTCAGTGAATGTGTATCCTCCCCCCACCAAGGGTTATACTCATTTTTGCTGGGTAAAGAATTCTTGATTGTAATCCTAGTTCTTTTGCCCTCCAGAATATCATATTCCAAGCCCTCTGATCCTTTAATTTAGAAGCTGCTAAATCTCATTTTACCCTGACTGTGGCTCCACAATATTTGAATTCTTTCTTTTTGGTTGCTTGCAATATTTTCTCCTTGACCTGGGAGGTCTGGAATTTGGCTGTAATTTAACTGTAATATTCCTGGAAGTTTTTATTTTGGGATTAATGGATTCTTTCAATTTCTAGTTTGTCCTCTGGTTCTAGAAAATCAGGACAGTTTTCCTTGCTAAGTTCTTGAAAGATGAGGTCTAGCCTCCTTCTTTGATCGTAACTTTCAGGTAGTCCAATAATTCTTAAATTATCTCTCTTGGATCTGCTTTCCAGGTCTGTTTTTCCAGTGAGGTATTTCACTTTTTCTTCTATTTTTTCATTCTTTTGATTGTTTCCTGATGTCTCATAAAGTCGTTAGCTTCCACTTGTCCAACACTGACTTTTAAGGAATTATTTTCTTCAGGGAGTTTTTGTACTTCCTTTTCCATTTGGCCAATTCTGCATTTTTTTTCCTTTTTTTTTTTTCTTTTTGGAGGGGGGAAGGTAGAGTAATTGGGGTTAAGCAATTCTTCATTTCAAGGCATTTTCTCTTCATTGGATTTTTGTTTTTCTTTCACCATTTGGTATATTCTGTTTTTTTAGGGTTTTTTTTTTTTTTAGTATTGTGCCTACTTTACCAGTCTGTTGACTCTTTTCTCAAGATTTTCTTGCATCATTCTCATTTCTCTATCAAATTTTTCCTCTACCTCTCTTACTTCATTTTAAAAATGCTTTTTGAGCCCTTCCATGGCCTGAGACCAATTCATATTTTTCGTTGAGACGTTGGGTCCAGGAAATTTGACTTGATTGTCTTTTTTCTGACTGTGTTTTGATCTTCCTTGTCACCATAGTAACTTTCTGTGGTCAGAATTTTTTTTCCTGTTTGCTCATTTTCCAGCCTACATCTTGACTTTTGACACTATGCTGAAGTGGGGCTCTGCTTCCCAAGTGGAGGGGGCACCATCCCAAGCTTCAGAGGTAATTCTGGGGACCTGTACGTTTTTGGCTCTTTCAAGGTGGTATGATCTAGGGAACGCTATGTTTACTACTCTCCTGTACGGTGCGCTAGTTAGTGAGCAACCAGAAACACTCTTTTCAACCCTGTAACTGTGCCCAGGGTCCCTGAGTGCCTGTGACGCCAAGCTCTGCTGTACCAGTGCTCCTTCTCACACTGGGACTAAGACCCAGGACTGGGACCCAGATCCAAGTAGAGACAGTGCAACAGTCCTGCCTTTGGTGTCAATCTCCTTATGACACATTGATGATTCCCTTACTATTTGTGGGTGAGAGCTCTGGAAACTGCCACTAATTCAGTTGCCCTGAGGCCTGTTCCTGGTTTGCTGTGGCCCTGTCTGCACTGGCCCATCCTTCACTGTATTCCTTTTTCACCCTGGTGCAACAGACCTTTCCTGACAACCTTTGATGTTGTCTTGAAATGGAAAAATTGTTTTACTCTGTCCTTTTGTGTATTCTGCCACTCTAGAATTTGTTTAGAATCATTATTTAAAGATATTTGGAGAGGTTTGGGGGAGCTCTGGTGAGTACCTGCCTTTATTCCACTGTCTTGGCTATACTTCCCTGATATTTAAGTATCAAGTTGTGTTTAGGGGGAGACACTTTCAGACTTTATTTGAAAACCCGTTGTTTCCTTATTATTTAACAGGACATCATTGTCTAGTTCAAAGAGTTAATTTCATTTTGAGAAGAAACAAAAGTATAACTCTGGGGTGCGGAGACCCTGACCCAAATTGACTACTCAGAGACCTCTCAAAGTGAAGGTAGTTTTATTAGAATCTCGTGAGAAGTGGGCGGTCCAATCTCTGGTACAGCACCAAGAGGAGGCCTAAGTACAGAAGCAGAAACTGGGTTAAATAAGCAAGGGTTACACGCCCTTCCCAAACATTAACCTGATTATTACTAATGAGGCTCTAATTTTGTTAAATAACATACATAATACATGAGGTCCACTACGCAAGTGCAGTAACAACCTCAGATTACTGAACCCCCTTCAGTCCAACCTAGATGTGTCCTTATCTGGGTGGGCCTGAGTGTCCCAGGGCCGCTGTCTACTTTCTGACTGGTCAAATCCACCTGCTGCTGCCAACATTACTTCATTTTTAGTATTATCTAGGAGTTCTCTGGGAACTCAAACTTCTTCCCAAGGCTACTGTCTGATACTTTTTATCAGTAGTCTTGTTTCAGCAATTCTTGCAGTTCTGTAGAAACTTAACCCTTTGCTATCTTTAAACTACCATTCCTTTCCCCAGACTAAAGACACTTCTATTTTGGTCTCAACAGTTAATCCATTCAATGGTATTAATACTCAATAGCTCTTACATTACCCTGAAATACAAAATGACTTACATATATATATACATATATGTGTGGAAGCAATATTGAACTTAGTTACAAAATATAAGGAAGTAATAAGAACGTATAAACTTCACTGCAAGTCATCCGTCACATTACTAACTCTGAAAAGGTTAAATTTAATGTATAATTTTAAGTGTTATTATGGGGTGGTGGTTAGGGACTTCCAAGTCACTTATAGAATTAAACCAGGAGAAGGGCATTCTATGGCAAGAGTTCCCTTTATCCCACTCTTCCCCCTTTAAAAAAAGTCACAGGTTCTGACCAAATCTGTAGTAATTTTCAAAGGGAGGCAATCTGGTATAGTGGAAAGAACATTGTTTAAAGTCAGAAGACCTGAGTTCAGATCCTGTCTAGCACTCACTGCTTATGTGAGCTTGGGCAGTCCACTGAAACCACTTGGGCGTCAGTTTCTTCTGCAGAATTGAGGGTGCTGGTCTAGTTCACAAAAATTCTTAACCTGGTGTCTGTAATTTCGTCTTTTAAATTATTGACAACTGTATCACAATATAATTGATTTCCTTTGTAATACCGTGTATCTCACTTTATGAAGGTCATCAGATATTGCCCAAGGGTTCTGTGACATAAAAAAGGCAAAGAACCTCTGGACAAGAGACCTCTCAGTTTCTTCCATGTCTAGATCAGTGATTCTATCAAATGTGTATGTGTGTAGAGGTAAACATGAAAGAAGGTTAGCTCTCCTCTTATGCTCCATTTTGTATTTCAGGAGGATCTTGAAGACCTCATTATCAATTGGGATGAAAGCAAAAGTATTGGTGACATCTTTCTGAAATATGTGAGTGCTTACTAAAAGAATACTTTTCCCACTTAGAGTAATATATTGTCTGACTCTGTATTCCACTTGATTTTCCATATTATAGAAGCTTACCAAAGTATTAAACGTTACTTTAATGCTAATTGAGGAAAATCTTTCTTTAAAATTCCTTGTAAGATTATATACTCTTAGGCTTTCTTATACTGGGTGTCCCAAAAAGTCTTAGTGTAGTTGTAAGCTATTAAAGCTCATAATCTTTAATAGCTTACAGTTGCACTAAGACTTTGGGATGCCCTGTAGAAAGAACACTGAGCATAATTATTTTTCTTGTTGAAGGTCATCATTATGAACCTCAAGTGGTTGTACTTTATAGTGATTGGGTATTGTTAAAGTGTATAAGCTATTGTAGCGGCAGGCACCCCAGCGTCCCCAGGGTTGCTGCCAACACAAGTTCTTAGATCTGCTTTGTTAAAGGAAAGCAACTCAAAATGGATTAGCAAGCTTACTTTAATCAGTCAAATATGTATCGTTTACCTAGTTCAGGGGAAAAAGGTCAGCACCCCGAACTTCAGAATATACAGACAGAATTATCAAGACAGAGAAACAGATCAAGCAGACAGATTTCCAAACTGTCCAACCATTACATCCATACCAAATCAACATCTGGGGTTTTCAAAGCCGAGGGGGGGCTCTATAGCAGCATTGGCTTCCCAGAGTCTCATCTGATCAAATCACAGAACACTTCTCAAAATGAGCCCCAAAACAAAGCTACACATCAGGGCTTATATAGCCTTCTCCTGGCTCAGAGAATGTAACAACCTTATTGACTCACTGGCCAATCAAGAAGTATCTACTAAAAAACAAGCCTCCCACCCCAGGTTCCAGGTGCACTTTAGCCTAGGGGCAGGGAAGATCTTACAAATTTACATTCCGTTACAGCTGTCATTAATCTGAACACTTTCCAAATACTTATTTTTAGTTTATTATCTGCTTTTCTTTCTTACTATCCATTCTAAATCAGTAATAATAAGAGAAATGTGAATCAAAATAACCCTGAAGTTTCATATCAGCAATTTTTGGCAGAGATCTTTGTTATATATAGCAAAGCTTTTATTCAATTTTGGTTCTCCTGCAACTTTTTCCACCTTTCACAAGTTCTGTGTCAGTGTTAGATGCAAACCTTTGCCTTTGTTCAAGCACTCAGTTACTTAGGTATAGATAGAGTGAAATGTCAGATGCATTTTGTGTTTTGATTGCGTTTCAAACTGTCACATTGCAGCCCTTCTCTTGAAAAATGAGCCGCAAACATTGTTAGCTAATATGAAAATATTGGTACCAGTTAATTTAGGAGTACTGTTTGTCAAGCTGAAACTTAAATTTTGATTCCTTGAAATTGATAAGGAATTTTATAGTATATAATGTGTAGAGAAAATAATTTAAGATATTCATTATGTTGGCTTTTTTCTCTTCACAGTCAAAAGATTTGGTGAAAATTTACCCACCTTTTGTAAACTTCTTTGAAATGAGTAAAGAAACAATTGTTAATTGTGAAAAACTGAAGCCGAGATTTCATGCTTTCCTAAAGGTAAAGTGGTATTTAAAAAAAGCATCTTGCCAATCCACCATATGTCATTTTGAAAGATTTTCATGAAAATATTGCTAACAAGAGTCAAGCATGGCTCTATTAAGAATTACCTAGTTATGCACATGTTTTTTAACAACTTGCAGTGGGGGGAGAGGATTGGGGGAAAGAGGAAGGAGCTCTGGGGGTGGCGGCTAGGTCGTGTAGTGAATAGAGCACCGGCCCTGGAGTCAGGAGGACCTGAGTTCAAATGCGGTCTCAGACACTTAACACAAAAAACTAGCTGTGTGACCTTGGGCGAGTCACTTAACCCCAATTGCCCTACCCCGGCCCCTCCCCCCCAAAAAAAAGAGGGGAATAGGCAACCCTAGTGTAGTGGACAGAGTGCTGGCTCAAAAGCAGATTTGGACACATTCCAGTTGTATGACCTGGCTAAAGACAGGTGGCAGAGGAATTATCCTCACTGGAAGCTCACTCTACCAAGGAAATCAAAGACCTAGAAGCCGTGTCAATGTGAGTCAGTCATTTTAAAGGGTAGTGAAAATATTGGTCTCCAGGAGGTGGTGGGTATGGTTGGTTTATCTGTGGCTCACCTATAAAGGGCCAGTAAAGGGGGAAAAGTAAATATTGTGCCAAAGGGAGAGCTGTTCATCTGTCAGGGATGTCTATAGTTAGTGAGATATTGGGTTAGGTAATTTCCATGCTTTCTCCTAAACTGAGATTCTCAAATTGAAATTCCTTCAGTCAGAAATACCTACTCACCTGATTCTTTGACGTCATGTGAAGACTTTAAGATTTTTTACGGTAATTTTAAAAATTCTGAAAACTTATACTATGATATTGAATGGAGTTAAGACCTTGGGTCATTACTATTAACTCCTAGCCTATTGGAATGCCATTTCAGACAGTAGAGGATGTAAGTTTAGGACTTAGTAGACCTACAAAAAGGACAAATGGTTTTCTTCCTTCCCCTTGATGTCATCAAGCCTACTTAGGAAAATCTTGGGTCGCTGTATTTAACTTGTATTGACTGTCCAAAACAGAACTTAATAACTTTCCCCCAAACCCCTTCCTCCTTCTAGACTTGCCTGTTATTTCCCTCTTAGTCTCCTAGGCTCGCAGCCAGGTGTTATTCTCAGCTCCTTACTGCCCCTTGTGCCCCATGTTCAGTCTGTTGCCAGGGCCTGTTGATTTCATCATTGTGACATCTCTTGAATACTGCCTTTTTTGCCCTTTTTTCTTCTGAAACAGGCTTCCTTGTGTTTCCATGGACAAGACACTCAGTCTCGTGGGTCTCCAGGCATGTTCTCTGCATTCCTCCATGCTTGGAATACTCTCCTTCCACGTTTGCCTGGCTTCCTTTAAGTTCAGCTAATACCCACCTTCTGCAGGAAGCCTTTCGCAATCTTCCTTAATTCTAGTGCCTTCTCTGTTCATTATTTCTGCCTTATCCTCTGTGTCGCTGTTGACACGTATTTGCTTTTGTTGTCTTCTCTGTCAGGTTGTGAGCTCCTCAAAGGCAGATGCATGGTCTTTTGCCCTTCTTTGTGTCCTCCAAACCTGGCACACAGTAGGTCTAGTCAATGCCCATGAACTGACTGAAATACCTATTTTCTGTTTTATAATAATTATGTAAAAATGTCATTTATTTCTAGATAAACCAAGCTAAACCAGAATGTGGGCGTCAGAGCCTTGCTGAACTTCTCATTCGACCTGTACAGCGGTTACCTAGCGTTGCACTACTTCTAAATGGTACTTTTTTTGATATACTTTTATTTTAGGGAATGGAATTTTCAAGCAAAAGAAAAATTGCCAATATATTCTTAGATTTAGTTATACCTTTTAAGTATCCTTACTTACAAGTGGTAAGGTTATTTATAATCCTTTTTAGTTGAGAGAGAGAAAAGAATGAACGAATGTTTAAGGGAGAGAAATGTCCATAATGCAGAGACCTTATAGGCCATGAAATTTGCTTTTGAATCTTTCAGGACTTTTGAGGGTGGAGCCGCAGAAATCACAGGGGTGTGTGTGTCTGTATGTCTGTGTGTGACACACATACCCCAAGTAGAAACCCAGCATAAGTGTCTTCTTTCAGTATTTTGGAAGAGGGAGTGTGACAAGTGTAAGAACGTAAGCAATCAGGAAATTGGCACACTGAGAACTGAATTCATTTAAAATATGCATACTAAATTTAGAGTCAACAAAAAAGAAATTTTTTTCTGGTACGTAATATACTGTGTTTTATTAAAGAAAAAATATTCTTGGGTCACATTTGCATAATTATTTGATAAATGCTAAATTTATGGTCTTAATACGAGTTATGTTGGTCTTATTTGAAGGAAGGAGCCTTTTTTCTCCCCCCCGCCCTTTTCCTTTCCCTACCTTAACCTAGATTTTCCTATGTGATATCATATCATCTTAAATAGTTTTCTGTATTATAAGCATATTTGCATTTTCTTTGAAGAAGCTGAAAATACATTGAAGAAGCTGAAAATGTGTCTTGGTTCACTTGGTGGGCCTCCCACTTCTGCAGAGGATGGCGTGGTGTTGTCTAATTATAACTTCTTTGGGGTCATGCTTGTTTGTAATTTCTCAACATTCCCTTTTGAGGGGTTTTGTTGATTCTTTCCATTTACATTGTTGTAGTCATTAGGTATATTGTTTTCTTGGCTCTATGGTCATGAAGATACTTCATTGTAGTAATACAACTCTTTTATTAAAGATCTTAAGAAACATACTTCAGATGATAACCCTGACAAGAACACACTAGAGAGAGCTATTGGATCATTAAAGGAAGTAATGACGTAAGTTCTTTTTAATTTGGGGGTTTTGCTTAAGGTTTAGAATGGCATTGATAGAAAATTTAAGTGAATTTATTAATGGGACTATATTAATAACTAGTATATTTTTGGCATGGCACAATTTCACCCATTTTCCAATAGAGTAACATGGTAAAAATGATAAATGATTCCAGGATACATTTACTAGACAATCACAGATTGTCAGCTTATTCCTAAAAACATTTTGGTTCAGGGGGTGGAGTCAAGATGGCAGAATAGAAGCAGGACCTCCCCACTGCTCTGGCTTCCACCTTCCCCAATGAGTGTAAAAAGGGGACTCTGAACAAACTTTGGAGCTGCAGAACCCACAAAGTGACACAGAAGCTAACCTCCTGCATCTGGCAGGAATCGGCCACGGGAGCCGAGCCCAGCCCCACACCAAGGTTTCAGCCCCAGGGCAATCCTGACCAGCCGACCAGAAGGACTCCAGATCAGCAGCAGCTGTGGCCATTTCCGGATTTATCAACATAGATGCGAAGGACAAAGTGAGAGGTCAGTGCAGTCTGGACTTTGGGACCCAGTAAGTGGGAGTGCGTGGCTTTTACCCCTGGGGCGAGAAGCTGCTGAGACACCGGCACAGCCAGCCAGCGCCACATGGCAGCTTCAGCTCCTGGCCTGCAGAGTGTAAGGGGACCAAGCACCAGTCTGAGGGGTAATCACTCTTGCTTTAACCTGCTTGAATCTGGATTGCATGCAGTCTAGAGTGGAGGTCCTGGGGTGTGTGACCAGCTTGCCAGAGCGTGTGGAGACCTCAGAGAGGGTACCCATCTAATATCTCCAGCAGCTGAGAAAACCCCAGCATTTGGAACTAAAGCTCCCCTGTCTGGTGGCAGAGCCCTACCGTGGCAAAAAGCCCAGGGGTCAAGTGACTGAGGGGCGACATGACCAGGCAAAGGAAACAAAGCAGACAGAAGATTCCAACATTAGACTCCTGTTTTGGGGACAAAAAGGAGCAAAGCATGGAACAGGAGGAAGACAGTGAAGTCAGAATTCCTGCACCAAAAGCTTCAAAGGAAAATACGAGCTAGTTACAGGCCATAGAGGACCTTAAGAAGCAGATAAGAGAAGTGGAGGAAAAATTGGGAAGAGAAATGAGAACAATGCAAGAAAATTACTAAATGAGAGTCAACAGCCTGACTGAGGAAAATACCACCTTAAAAAATAGACTAACTCAAATGGCAAAAGAGGCTCAAAAAGGCAATGAGGAGAAGAATGCCTTGAAAAGCTGAATTTGCCAGATGGAAAAAGAATCTCAAAAGCTCAATGAGGAGAATCTGCTTCAGAATTAGATTGGAGCAAATGGAAGCTAATGACTTTATGAGAAATTAAGATGCTGTTAAACAGAATGAAAGAATAGAAGGCAATGTGAAATATCTCATGGAAAAAACCACTGACCTGGAAAATAGATCCAGGAGAGATAATTTTAAAATTATTGGACTACCTGAAAGCCATGATCAAAGTAAGAACCTAAAAATCATCCTCCAGGAAGTTCTCAAAGAAAACTTCCCTGATGTTTTAGAACCAGAGGGCAAAATAGAGGTTGAAAGAATCCACTGATCACCTCCTGAAAAAGATCCCCAAAAGAAAACCCCTAGGAATATTGTAGCCAGGTTCCGGAATTCCCAGATTAAGGAGAGAATAATACAAGCAGCCAGGAAGAAACAATTTGAATATTGTGGAAACACAATCAGGATAACCCAGGATCTGGCAGCTTCCACACTGAGGGATCGAAGGGCTTGGAATATGATATTCCGGAGGTCAAAGGAGCTGGTATTAAAACCAAGAGCCACCTACCCAGCAAAACTGAGTATCATGTTTCAGGGCAAAATGTGGGCATTCAGTGGAATAGAGGACTTTAAAGTATTCTTGATGAAAAAACCAAAGTTGAATAGAAAATTTGACATTCAGATACAAGAAGCAAGAGAAGCATGAGAAGGTAAACAGGGAAAAGGAATCATAAGGAACTTATCAAAGTTGAACTATTAACTTTCCTACGTGGAAAAACAATAATTGTAACTTATGAAACCTTTCTCAGTAGTTGAAGGGAATAGAAATATACATGTCTATATGAGGGTATATGGGCATATGAATACATATGTGAATGTGTGTATATATGTTCACAGGTATACATAGATAGAGGGCACAGGACCAATTTAACAGGAAGGGATGATACTTAAAAGGTGAAATTAAGAGGTGAGAGGAATATAATGAGAGGAGATGGGGAGAGACAGAATGGGGTAAACTATCTCATACACAAGAGGCAAGGGAAAATGGTTACAATGGTGGGGAAGAATAGGAAGGCCAAAGGGAATGGGTCAACCTTATTCCCACTGAATTTGGCTTGAGGAGGGAATGAAAAACACACTAAATAGGGTATCTCACCCTCAAGGAGAGTAAGGTTGGGAAAGGGGATGAGAGGGGGGATGATGGAAGGGAGGGCAGGCTGGGGGGGAGGGAAGTTGGGAGCACCCACTTTTGAAAAGGGATGGGAGGGAGGGAAATATAGTCAGTCTTTTACAATATATCTACTATGTTATTGTTTTGAATTAGCCACACATGTACAACCTATACTGAACTGCTTATCTTCCCAGTAAGGGTAGGAGACAAGGGAGGAAGGGAATGAATATGGAATTCAAAGTTTTAAAATCAAATACATATATATATATATATACTATTATTAATAGTATTTTATATGTAATTGGGAAATAAGATGTACAGGCACTGGGGCATAGAAATCCACTGGAAAAGTCGAAAGGGGTATGGGAGAAAATATGGGAGAGAACAGAGTGGAGTAGGGGATATCCTGTGGGACTGCTATTTTGGGGCGGTGGGTAGGGGAAAAGCAGGGAGAAAATTTGTAACTCAAAATCTGGCGGAAATGAATGATATAAATCAGAAGTTAATAAAGCATTTGAAAAAAAAATCATTTTGGTTCCATGCAAATAATTAACAGTTTTTTTAGAAATTTGGAAATGTAGACTTCCTCATCTGTCTGTCTGTCTGTCTGTCTATCTATCTATCTATCTATCTATCTATCTATCTATCTATCTATCTA
>NW_027185759.1:33512803-33547090 GCF_028583685.1 Petaurus breviceps papuanus
CTATCTATCTATCTATCTATCTATCTATCTATCTATCTATCTATCTAATCTATCTACTCCCATTTAGAGTTTGCCTTTGAGCTCAGATGCACCAAAGTGACTTAACATCCATCCTGAAACAAAAGGAAAAGGCATAAATGGTACAAACATTTTTTCCTTCTTGAGTCATTTTTCTTACTGTTTTCTAACTAGTTTTTAAGGAAACTCAAGTTTTGAGGGACATTCAGAAATTGGAAGTTTTTGCTGTTTGATGTAGCCTGTGGAAGGTGAACGATGTAAGAATCTTATTAATTGCTAGAGGTTTTCTCTTCCACCATCATAGTCATGAATTTGACGTCCCAACAGATTGGTGACCATCCAAGCAGACTTGATCGAATTTTGTGGTACCCAGGTTATTGTTCTTTAATCATTTGTGTTTATCATAACTGATTGAATTGGTAGCAGAAAAAAGTATTGTTTGGGGTGTGGAGATAAGGAGAAAACCCTCATTGACACCAGTCCTCAGGCGTTTTAAACAATTTATTTGTTTAAGATGGAAAGAGAAATGATTGCTGATATTAGATGTATCTGTGTAACTAGGCTTGTAATTAGCATGTTCATGTACTTTTTTTAAATAAACTTTTAAAAAAATGAGCTTTAGTATGAATCAGGAAGTTGCCTAAAGGAAACCTTAATACTACTCAGTGTCTCCTGAAATTTATATAGATGGCCTGCTTCCTTGAGCAGATTAACTCTAGGATATTTCAAAGTTATAAAGAGGTTGTAGACTCATAGGCTTTGGAATATGTTGCCCTTTAGAAATAATGTTATGCATGGGTCTATAGCTTGCAAAACTTAACCTGTAGTGTCCCTGAATGGATTTGTTTGTGAAGACGTGAACTGGGTGACAGTTGACTTCCTTGAAAGATTCACCCAAGAGATTCTTTGTAAGGTAAGTTACCTCTTTAACCTGTGGATTGCTGTAAATTGTCCAGTTTGGATAGCTTTGCCAGATGCCTTTTCTGTTGTAAAGTGAGATAAGTTTTTACCTCTTTTTTTTTTTTCTACATGGACTGTTGCTATGGGAATCAGAATTATTTTTTTATCTACAGTTTTCTTTTATGTTTGCAGACATATTAATGAGGATAAGAGGAAAACAGAAGCCCAAAAGCAAATTTTTGATGTTGTCTATGAAGTGGATGGATGCCCAGTAAGTGTTCTTATTTAGTAACTACCTGTCTATTAACGTGTTTTACTTTTCAGTTGTAATTGAAGTCTGTCATTTCTGTATACAAACTATTATCAAGTATTTTAAATGATTCTTTTTATATGAGCAAACACCAAGTGATCTTGTATTTATATCTTAATTTCATGTAGGCTAATCTTTTGTCCTCTCACCGAAGTTTGGTGCAGAGAGTTGAAACCATATCTTTGGGTGAACATCCCTGTGACCGAGGAGAACAAGTAACTCTCTTTCTCTTCAATGATTGCTTGGAGGTATGTGACAGCATCATAGTAATGTTAGGGGCTGGGACTGCAGTGAATACTTGAGGTCAGGCTTTCAGTTGTGAAGTTAGAGGTGACTTTTTTATCTCAAGTCAAGTTAAATTGTCATATCTTAGGGATTATGAATGATTAATGTATTGACTCTAGGAAGAATATGTATTTAGAAGTAGATAAATGCCTTCCCTCAAGTGGAATACATTTTAAGAGACAGATTTTCCACAAGTAACTTAAGCAACATATTAGTTGCTTTCTTTAACTTAATTCATTGCAGATAAAGCTTATTTCAAGACAACAATAGAACAGGTCAGAAGTAGAGATACCATGGAATTCTCTGATATGTTCGTATTGTTGAGAAAGAAGACAAGGATTTGTGTTGGCAGCAGTATTTCATTGTTGTATGCTCTCTGCAGTCTCTTGATCCCTTGGTAAAAAGAACTTAAATTATAGGCCTCTCTTTATAGTGCCTGGTATAGGCTAAGGGAATGTCTTTCTACTCTCATCTTCTTTCCTTATAATTTCTTGCAATGCAAGCACAAATTCCTTTCCAATTATACCAGTTTAGATGTCCATCCTCTTCTCTTTTTTTTTAATCACCCATCCTGGCAATTTCCTTTTACCTTCTCTCATCTCATGGTCAGTTATTTCCTTATGTAAACATCAATATATTTATAGCATTATTACACTGTGATTATTCCAGTGACACAAATTCTCAGTTCACATGACTTTTGGAGAATATGTTTTACCCACATCTGTGACATGAGAATCATTGTGTTTAACGGTACAGTACTTATTTGATTAAATGGAATTGTTTTGGGTTTTAATTTTTTTTTTTTTTTTTGCTTTTTGGAGGGCAGAGGGTAGGGCAGTTGGGGTTAAGTGACTTGCCCAAGGTCACACGGCTAGTAAGTGTTAAGTGTCTAAGGTCGGATTTGAACTCAGGTCCTCCTGACTCCAGGGCCAGTGCTCTATTCACTATGCCACCTAGCCGCCCCTGGGTTTTAATTTTTTTAAGCTTATTGGTGGAAAAGAAATCTTAAGATTTTGCTTATTTATCTCAATTTCTTTTTTTTTCTTAAACAGATAGCAAGGAAACGGCACAAGGTTATTGGCACATTCAAGAGTCCTCATGGCCAAACCAGACCCCCAGCAGCCCTTAAACACATTCATCTAATGCCTCTTTCTCAGATTAAGAAGGTGCTAGATATAAAAGAGACTGAAGGTCTGTATTTGGCAATCTGCAGTGGTTAATTCATACAAATAGTTTGTATATGTAGATTAGAATCTTACAGTTATTTAAATGTTAGCAGCTAATAAATCCTATTAATAATCACTTGGCAGTTGAGGTTACAGAAATTGCTTATAAAACTGCTGTTTACTTGAGTTAAGTAATCATAGCACTCAGTAATATGGGAATATGTAGGAAATCTTTGTTTGAACAGCCAAAGAACTTTTAAACAATTACTTGTCAAACCAGTTCTTCCCATTCCATCATGACCCAAAATTTCCTGGTGATTTGATGTGCTCTACACCCTATATGTATATAGTAGCCCCATAAGTACCTCTTGTGCCCATTTTGACATCTGGGAGATGAGACATTTGTATTGAATTCTATGATCCTTGGCAGACATTTTGTGTATTCAAACTAACTGTGTTTCCTAAGAATATTCAGTGAGCTTTTGGGGAGATTTCAACCTCCTTGGGAAGGTGTCCGCAGCTTGCCCAGGCACTAAAGCTACAAGGAGGGGTGCAGATGCCCCATCACAAGGGTGAAGAGTGCTGCCTAGCAGGGAACTTTCATAGCCCTTCCCTAAAGCATAGGTATGCATTTATTATGTGTTTGGAGGCCGTCCCTTCATTGCCACAACATTCGGCATCATAGAACTTGTTTCCTAACTGATAGAAGCATACTGTAGTACTAGATGAAACTCACTACAAATTAGTTCCCAAGGAAAAGGCTGTGAACAACAATTAAAAATTACATTAATGTTTTCCTAAATGATAAGTGTTCCAAGTGAATGACCTCAATCTTTTATGGGTTCATAATGACTGTAAAGACATTGATGTTGAAATGTAAACTGCTTTTCACATCTCACAGAACGTTTTAGAACAGAAATATTAATATCTCAGCTTTTTTATTTCCTTGGATTTGATGCAGATAGTTTGTATTACTGAAGTAGCCCTAATATAGTTTTGTTGTAATAGAAAAGTTTGCTTATGCAAAACTTTTGAGATGGATGAAATTTAAATAAAAGTATAATTTTGCATTTTGGACAATGTATCATGTAAAATACTAAAAAACTTTAAGTCCATTTGGTTCTTCTGTTTCCACTTAGTATGTCAAAACTCTTGTTAATGGCAACAGGGGGAAAGATTAAGAGAATGGCTTTTGGAATTTCTAAATTAATATATATCCTGGTACTGAGCTTGCATACTCTTTATGTCCTTTCAAGAGTAACACTGAATATCATTGATGGTTTCTTTGGGGACTCTAGATTGCCATAATGCTTTTGCCCTACTTGTGAGGCCACCAACAGAACAGGCGAATGTACTGCTCAGTTTCCAGATGACATCAGAGGACCTTCCCAAAGACGCCTGGCTGAAGATGCTGTGCCGACATGTGGCCAACACCATTTGTAAAGCAGATGTTGTAAGTTCTTAAATTTGTATGTCAGTGAAAATGATGTCTTCGAATACATTTTTACATAGCCATGTGGGAGATGTGTTTCTGTGTTGTGATGGAAACTAGTATAAGTCATTTTCTCTTACTGGGAGAGTGGCTGAATCTGCAGAACCTTTTGGGATGGAAACTATTTTCTCTTCTAATTTCTGAGTCAGTAGGGACCTGTAGTAGAAAGGGTTTGAACTCCAGCTCTCTCTTCCCTGCCCATGAGTCCTTGGTGAAGTTGCAAAAAACACTCTGGATCTCATTTTCCTTATTTGTTAGATGAGAGAGTGGTACTAAAGTCATCTCCAGGGCCCTTTCTTCCTGGAAGTATCCTCTTTAGGCTTCCCATTCACTGTTTTCCCCACAGCCACCACATTGAATCTTTAAGTCTCTTTCTCCCAGGGCGTGCTTACATAGTACATAACTTCTCTGAGACTATTGGTGGAGAGAGAAAAACTAATAGAGAATTAGGAACAAATATTGAGACTCGGCAGAAACTGTATAAATTAAAGCTCTGAATAGGTAAGCAGTTTGGCAGAGCAGAACAGTGGTACACTTGGTAATGTTAAATAATTTTTGGGTCTTAAGCCCTTTCTGCTCCTTAGTGCCTCAGTGACCTTGACCATGCCTCACTTTCTCCATGGACTTCATTCTTCTCATCTCTAAAATTAGGGGGTTAAACTCAATAGTCTCTAGGTTCTCTTCTAATTCTAGGTCCTGAGCCTGGGATTATAACATGTGATCCTATATACATATATGAATGTATATGTATCTTTGTATAGGGATATAATCCTACATGATGTGGATGGAAGCATTTTGTAATCAGGGCTATTTATAGGTGGGTTGTTATTAATACATCTGATGATGACAAATGGAATAGATAGTTAGATATTTAATAGCACAGGTGGTTCTGTAAAGCACTAAACAGCGTGCCAAGATGGAGGATGACCAGTTCTGCACCACGTATTGCCTCTTAGACCTCCCTTCAGAACTATACATACATCCCGTCCATGATGTCAGACTAATGTAACAGATGACTACTTTCTTGATCTGAGACCAGAATTTTGAGCCTTTGTGTGTGGGTGACTTCTGCTGATGTGAATAGTGGCCCTTCCATATCTGCTTGTACTGTGCATTTCTCCTTTGGGTTATCTACAAAATCTTGAGTTATTTTCTCTTATGGATTTGAGTCCCTCCTGGTATTTTTTTTTTTAAGCAATTGGGGTTAAGTAACTTGTTCCAGGTTAAACGGCCAGGTGTTTCTGAGTGGGTGCTAAGTGTCTGAGCCTGGATTCGATCCCAGGTCATCCTGACACTGGGGCTGGTGCTCTTACTCACTGAGCCACCTGGCCGCCCGCTCCTGGCATTTTTTTTAAGAGATTGGGGATAACAGGGCATGATTTTTGTAGTCTTTATCAGTTATCTGTCATATTTTCTTTTGACTCTTCAACTTTTATTCTTCTCTTTAAAAATAAAAATCTCTTTTCCCACCTCTGAGTCTCTGTTGTAAAAAGTAAAAATTTCAGTAAAATCTAAGTGATTATGTGAACAGATGAGATCCTGACAGTATAGGCAACATTTCATGAAAGACTTACTTCCTTTTACCAAGAGACTCAAGGAACTGTATTTTCTCCTTTTTTTCTCTGGAAGCAAGGTTGGTCATCAGAATCCACTTGAAGTCAGCATTTTCATGCTTCCATTTGTGTTAGTCTTGGGGGCAGGGTTCTACTTCTGCGTGAGTTTCTGTAAATTTCTCTATGCTTCTCTGAATTCTTCATGATTTGTTACCTGCTGTGGCACAGTCATCTTTATTCATAATGTACAGTTGGTTTAGCCATGCTGCCCATGAATAAGAAGTGCTGCTACAAGTATTTTGGTGAATATGTGTCTTTTTTTCATCATTGGCTTTCTTGGGGGTATATTCCCAAGTGGTCAATGCCTAGGTCAAAAGGCACAGACAGTGACTTTTTTTGCATGATTTCAAATTCTATTTCGTTGTTAAACCATTATTGTCCCCCCACTTTTGGGGGGCCACCTGTGATTCAGTCACATTGCTATCAGTATTAAAGAATACTGGTGCAGTCTGGGATCATTGAAAACACTAAAAAATATCCAAGTTGTCATTCAGCTTCCTATTCAATTTTGGACTCATCTGTCCAAGAAATAAGCAGTGCTATACAAACTCATCACTTTTTCTCTTCCTTTCTGTGTCATTAGCCGAGCAATGTGGATTTTTAATCCTTTTTTCAGGGTTGCTAATTAGACTGATCTTTTTTTAATAATAGCTATAAGTTTCCCTGAGGAGTCTTTGAATAATATTCATGAACTTGATGCAGTTAATACAGATAAATACATTTGGCAGATTTCACCTAATGAGTACATTTGTCTTTGATTTTTTTTTTTTTTTGGAGGGGGAAGACACGGCAATTGGGGTTAAGTGACTTGCCCAAGGTCACGGGGCTAGTGAGTGTTAAGTGTCTGAGGCTGGATTTGAACTCAGGTCCTCCTGACTCCAGGGCCGGTGCTCTACTCACTGCCCCACCTCGCCGCCCCAAAACTTTTTTTTGCTTTTTGGAGTATCTTTGATTCTTTAGTTTGGGCTTTGTGGAGTTGAATGTTGGGCAGCACTTTAAGCTTGAATTTCTCAGTTCATGTGAAAAGGTAAATCTTTAGCTATAGCTATGTTTCTTTTTGTTTCTTCTGATGTCACTACTTTTAGTGCATTATCTAATGAAGTTCTTCTCTTTGTCATGTGTATCAGTTTTGTAAAATTTTTAACATTTGTATGGAGGATACCTTTTTAGAGTAAAGCCTTCAAAGGTCCATTTTGTTCTCTTGAATCAAATACTTCTTTACAATCACGAACACTAAGCATACTGAACCCCTGAATTCTATATTTTTCAGTCTGTTTTGTAATTAAAAAGATGCAGATAAACCCAAGTTTGGTAAGGAGGTCATGTTTTCATCAAGAAAACGCTATATGCATGCATAGATCCTGTTTCCCCTAGATTTTTATGTAGATAAGAGAACAGGTATCTGGGTTGATATTTGCTGATGCTTTTCAAGTCCACTGGCCGCCGATCTCTCTTTTTAGAAATCTGTCCTTGGGGACCTTTAGCATGGTTTAATCAAGCACAGGTTTTGTTTTATAAATGTATTTCATCAGGTTCAGATAGTCATCCTGAAGGAAGAGGGGAGAGCCCACTTCTCTATTGGTCTAAATAAATGTTCACAAAGTTTTCCTTAAGAGCCACCATTGTTCTGCACTTTAGGGCCAAGTCAAACATCGTAGTCTGAAATACCTAAAAATACTTTTATGGCCTTGTCTTCTGTTTTCCTAGTTGTGACCCTATTTTTTTCCATCTGATCCCCATATTACATGAACTATATTCCCTCCTCTACCACCTTAGTTTCTCTGCTCTAAATTTGCTCTCCAGGGGGCGGCTAGGTGGTGCAGTGAATAGAGCACCTCCCTGGAGTCAGGAGGGCCTGGGTTCAGATCCAGCCTCAGACACTTGACACTTACTAGCTGTGTGACTTCAGGCAAGTCACTTAACCTCAGTTGCCCTTCAAAAAGCAATAAATAAATTTGCTCTCCAGCCAATGAGTTCTCTTCTAAAATATCAAGTTGGGAAACTTCTCCCCCTTGGCTTGCTTGGTGGTTTAGTGCCTTTGACACTTAGAGAACCTTGGTGTGCTACCTGAACTTGCTTCCATCTTCTGTAGGTGGCTTTTAAAACACCTCGGTGGGGGAACTTCCTCTTCATGTATATTGGGTTTTTTAGGTAAATTTCCTTTTTTTTCCTCAGTGGAATTTTTCCTTTGTATTCTCGGAATTTCATACTTGAGAGTTGTTTTTCCTTCTTGGACTGTCTTCCCTATAGAATTTGCATCTGTGGGATACTACTTGTGCCTTCTCTGAATCCTTTGAAATCTGTTCTATCAGTCTCTGGGAGGCAGGTCAGCCTGTGCCCAGTTTTTTTTTCTTTTCTATCGCATTCTGAGATGGAGAGGTCTCTCTTTCTGTTAGTGAGAGTTAGATTGGGAATGGAATTTCTTCTTTTTGGTTTGCCCATCCCTCGTAGGAGGTGGTGTCACTAAGGCAAGGTTAGATCATGCCTTTGTGCCAGGCTTAGGAGTTGTTCCCCACATGTATCTATTTACCTTTTCTGTCTAGGTTAGAAATGAAGGCAGCTGTGTTGCTCGGTGAATGGAGCACTGGATCTGGGGTCAGGAAGACCCAAGGTCAAATTTGGCCTCAGACATTTACTAGCTCTGTGACCCTGGACAAGCACTTAGCCTTTATCTGCCTCAGTTTCCTCGGCTGTAAAATGGGGGTAATAATAGCATCTATCTCTCAGGGCAGTTGTCAGGGTCAAATGAGATAATCATTGTAAAGTGCCTAGCACATGACAGGGGCTTAAATGTTGTTTCTTCCCTTCCTCATTGTTCCCTAATATGCTCCGTCAATGTTTCTTTTTGGGCCTCCATTGAGTTTCACATATTCTCTTCCATCTGGTTCTTTGATTTCCATATATGAATATATTTTCCTAACATGTACTGCTAGTTACTCCTCCCTCTTTTTAAACCACTCTTGTGGTGGTGGTGTTTTTAGATAGGAAAGCCTTGCTCTGCTCATGGCTCTCCTACCAAATCTCAGCGATGCCTGTACAATCTAACTGGCCTCCTTGCATTAGGGTTTCCAGATTATCATCTTTGCTACTCATATTTCATATGTCTATAGGGATATAGGAGGCCATAGGTGGTTTTAAAAAAAAATTACTAAATCTTTTCTTGGATTTGTTTCCTCTGAACTTCTGAGTGTCTGCTCCCATTCTTCATTCTACACTGTAGGTCTTCCCTATGGGTTTGTTTTTTTTTTTAGCACAGTGCTCACACACGTAGTTTTCTCCACTCTTTTCCTTTTCAGTTTAAATCTGTTTTGATTAAATTTGCAAGAGAGAATTCTTTCTACTCCTAGTTAGGAGCTTCCCATTCCTGGAGAGGAGCCATGGTCCGTCCTCTCTTGAGACATCACCTTCTTAACCAGCTGTTCTCTTCCCAAGTTTGCCTTTCTGTACTGACTTAAGTTTTCCCTGGTCATAAGTATTGCCTTTCTGTACTGAGACTTAAGTTTTCCCTGGTCATAAGTAGTGAAGAGCCACTTGTCTCGGTGGAGTCGTCAGGTTCTTCGCCCCCAGACTTCATCATCTTTAGCAGTGTTTCTAGGTTGTTTATAGCAGAATCATTTCTGCCCGTATTAATCAAGGGAAGTGGGTAGGGCTCTTGTGCTTTGCTGTCTGCTCTCCTGTGCCAGCCGGCCGCCTCAGTGCTGCTTGGACGCGTAACCTGCGCCTGTTAGAGCTCTGGCGTTGTCTGTGGCCCAGAATGTTCACGTCCCCTTTGGTACTGCCAGAGCTTAGCAGCCTTGCGCTGAAGCGTTCCTGGGTGGCCTCAGTGCAGCAGCTCTGGTTGGTGCCCCTTGGGTCCTGCCAGGCTCCTGATGCCTCTTGAATAAAATGTGAATTTCTGACCTTGGCATGAAAGGCCCCGTCTCGTAGCCCGTGCTTGGCTATGGTAGACAACTTCCTGGCCCCGCTTGCTGTGTCTATGTTCATTTGGTCCCCTGTCTCTTATCTCCAGAAGGCCTGAAGCAGGGGCCACCTCTGCTCTGGCTTTTCCTGAACCTCCTATTTTGACTTCTCCTAGCACTTTACCTAGACTCTGCTTTATTTCAGTCAGGGAGCCCTGAGTTCAAATGCACCTCAGACACATCCTTGCTTTGTGATCTGGGGAAAGTCATTGAACGTCTGCTTGCTGTAATCCACTGGAGAAGGAAATGGAAAACCACAACTGTGTATTTTTTTTTTTTTGGAGGGCAATTCGGGCTAAGTGACTTGTCCAAGGTTACACAGCTAGTTTGTGTGTGTGTGTGTGTGTGTGTGTGTGTGTGTGTGTTAAGTGTCCAAGGCTGGATTTGAACTCAGGTCCTCCTGACTCCAGGGCCAGTGCACCACCTAGCCACTCCTATCAGTGTCTTTTCTAAGAAAGCCCCCTGGACAGGTTTTGGTCCACAGGGTCGCAAGCAGTTGGATGTGACTGAATGACAACAAGATAGAAAGCTCTGGGCTCAGTCTGCTCCCTGAAAAGCTCACGATTTTAAATGTTAATTAAAAAAAAATTCTAAAATTAAACACTAAAAAAAGAGAACAATTATATACAAAGCAGAACAGAATAAAGGACTCTGTGAAACTGCATTTCTATGAAATACAGCTTGTTTTTTAAGAAAGTATAATTTCTTGTGTTACTTTCAGTGCTTTCTTGTTTGTTTCCCTTTAAACTTGCTTTTGTCTTCTGAAATGCTCCTGTCCCTCCCTGCCCTTCCTGCCCCCCCCTCCCACTTCCTCCCCTCCCCAGGAGAAACCTCCATCTCTCCTCAGACTCCCACCTTCCTTCCCTGCCAGAAGCTCCCAGCCCCTCCAGGGCAAACTGCCTAAGAGGGGGTTTTGTGCTTCGAGGGAGAGTGAAGCCCAGCGGTCCTTAGGGTGCGGTGACCCAGTGCGTGGTTAGCCTTTGCTCTCAGTTCTGTGGATAAGACCACACATGGGCCCGGTGCGGAGCCATTGACAGGCCCACGGGGTAGAGGGGCTGAGCCGGCTGCCCTGTGGTGCCTCTGGAGACAGCTGTCATTCACCTGCCTGGCTGACAGGCCAGAGCCGGCCACATTCACCTCTGATTGTTCCAGCCTCTTGGGTTAAGCTTGGCCGAGTCTGACTTTTACATAGGAGTTGCTTAATTAGTATCCAATTGTGCGAAGCATTTTATAGTATGCTTGTTAGCCACGAGATGGCACCAAACATTTAACTTTGTGTCCTGGGTTACTTTTCCTATTCAATCCCTTCAGAAATTTTGTGTTTGTAAATTTAGATTTGGTGACCCCTGCTGGGTGCTTTATACATGCAGAATTCTACAGATGATAGAGAAGCCGCCCTTGTGCGCTTGGCACTGTCCGTATTAGTGGAGAATGTATTATTACCTGGTGTTTGCCAAAATCCTGTACTGGCTTTGCACGGGACGACTAGGCCCACAAAATGCTGGTTTTTTTGTTTAGCTTTTACAAGCTATGCATTTAATGTCTCACAGTAGAGAGAGTGAAACTGATTCATCCATCATACCACTGCCAATGTAACTCACCTTCCACCCATGACCTCGTGGCAATCCAAGAGTCTTCACTCGTTCCTCATTTTGTAACAAATGAAATAAAAACTTTTGGAAGCCAAGCCTTGCCTTCCCACTCCTTTCTATAATCTGCCTTTCCAAATTTTTTTTTCCCACTACTTGCTTCACACACACTGCTCCAGCCAAACTGGGCAACATTGGAAACGTGAAATCATGAAAATGATTTCCACATCCCTGCATTTGCACATATCACATGCCCACTGCCTAGGACAGACTTGGACATTTTTGTCTGTTGGAATCCTTCAGTCCAACTTTCTGAAGCCTTCACTGATTTTAATAGAAGTGGTCCCTCCTCAGAACTGCCACTCTTCCCCACCCCAGTGGATTTCATAGCTTAATTTACATTATTATTGTGACACATTTTATTTCTTCCTACTAGATTTGAAATTCCTACAGAACATTTTTGTATCTTCAGCATCCAGCTCAGTATCTTTCTCATTATAGGCATTTGATAAATACTTTTTAATGGAATTAAGTCTAGCATTCTATTTGCTCTCTTTAAATAGGCCTTGCAACTGTTTATCTATTTATTGTGAACTCTGCTTTTCAATAATGTTCCATTGATGTTTTTTAGAAGGAAAAAAAAAAACCCTTGTCATTTACCAGTACCCCCTCCAATAGAGAACCCTTCCTTGTTCAGATTTAATTAAGTCTTGTAGTCACAATTGGTCATTGCATTAATGTCTTTTAGTGGTGTTTTCTGTAACATTATGTGTTTGTGTATGTTGTACCCTTGATTCTATTCACTCTATCAGTTCATACAAATTATTCTGCATTTCATTATATTTGTCATTTTTTAGGATTTAATCATCTGTTCGATTTCTAGTTTCATTGGTATCTTGAGGATAGTTTGACCATTTTCCAAAGAATTCCAAATTGATTTTCAGAATGGATGGACTAATTTCCAATTAAATCTTTTTTTCCCAATCTAGTTAAATAAATTTCAGAATAGAAATTGTTAAGCTTGTTGAGTTTATTTTTCAGCTACTTGTTATTTTGGACGTAAGTGTAATTTAAAAGAATTTTGGTGGGCTTGAAAAATTATTAACAAGTACTATTTTTCAACAGGAAAACCTTATTTATACTGCAGATCCAGAATCTTTTGAAGTAAATACAAAAGATATGGATAGTACATTGAGTAGGGCATCCAGAGCAATTAAAAAGACTTCTAAAAGGGTAAGAATTCAGTAAAACTAACCTTACACTTCTAAAATGTGTCCTCCACTATCTTTTCCCCCGAATACAATGCTAGAATAGCACCACTTTTTCCAATATGTGTTTTATGTAACCCAGCTATTTTACCATAGCCTGAGAAATGACCTGTGGAAAGAGTGTTTTGATTGAGTCAGTTCTAGTAAATGCAGTATAACAGTAATTTTACATTATGTTATTTTCTGGGCCCTTGCCTTCCTTGGTGGTCATTCTCTTCAATGAAAATACTAATTTGGTTTTTTTGTTGGTCTGGAAATGAAGTTCTGAGCTGCCATAGAGCTCTTTAAAATGATTTTGTTCTGCTCATCTGTAAAAATCACCATTCCATCCCAGTCCCCTTTCCCTTCCTCGCTTTTCTTTCCCCACCCCGTAACATTCCATCAGGTATATTAAAATAAAGAACCTGTGTTCTAATTATGCTTTTCTCTTATTCATGGTGAAGGTGAGGACTAGGCCTAGACATTTATTTAGCCTCTTTTCTTGAGTTCCTCTCTTTTAGAACTGGGCTGACGATTGCCTTGTGCACTCCCTCTAGATAAGAGGCCCAAAGAGCTGCTTCATGTGAAAGTGCTTTGAGAAGAATCTCATATTACTGACCTGGGGCTACCAGCCCCTCTGTGAGAATACTTAAAATGTGCCTTCTGTTCCTTGCGCTTTGCCTAATGTTGGATGTTTATCAGTGCTTTAGATTTGTCAAGTGACAGCCGTTCTGTTTATAACTAGGTTACCAGGGCATTCTCCTTCACCAAGACTCCGAAGAGAGCTTTTCGAAGGACTTTGATAGCTACTCAGAGCAGCGTGGAGGGGAGGAGCCCTTGCTCCAGCAGTGATACTTATATAGGCAGCCGCCTGACCAGCACATCCTCCTTAGCCGTAAGTCTTGACACACGACCTGACAAGAGTTGGTGGGGGCACAGAGTTTATGTTTTATCTTTGTGATGAAGATCAAGATGAATTTGCCAGTTACTGTTTTCTTCCAGCCCTTACAAATCTCAGCAGCATTCTGTTGGTGCAGCCATCAGAGTTGTGGGCGAATCCTTCGTGGATCAACTGGAAGGGAACATGTGGGGAACCGTTACTGGCTTGTTGTGCCTTCTGGGGGTGGGGAGGGGTTCAGGTGTAATTCCATCTCTCTCACAGACAAGATATACTTCAGGACAGAGTGCACGTGCTCAGAGATGAATAGATGCCTTTTCTCTTCCTAAGCCAAGGAAGGTGCTGAAGGTGTTAGTTATTTTGTCTTGTAAATCCTATGATTATTGGAAACTGAATTCCAAAATAGGATTGAAGTTCCAGATGGGATGTAGATTCCCAAACACATCTGGCTAATATAAAATTATGTGACATTTATTACTAATATGGAACAGCTAAAAGACCAACACTTGAAGTGTGTGGGGAATAGCTATGTTCTTGGTGAGCCTTTGTATCAGCCAGCTCTTTGGTTTATGTCGGATTTAAGTCTTCATTGTGACACTTTTAAGTTAAATGAGTTTTGAAACAAACAACTGAGACCTAGAAAGAAGCCAAGAAGTTGTAGTTGGTTTACTAATTTGAAGTATATGTAAAACATATCAATATCTATGATCTCTAAAATGGACTGTTGCTTTGCTTTGTTAACAAGATAATGTAGTGTAGTAACTAGATTACAGTTTTGTTATCTTATGTACATAAAAAGCAACTATAGCAACACATGTTTTGAATTGTAGGGAAATTGAATTTTACCAGAAAATTGTATTTAAAAAAATAATGCTTACAGGTATTGTTTTAACTGTGTAAAGCATTTTAATATAATTAAAAAAAAATTTCCTATACATTCATGAAAAGAGAATTTTAAAAATTGCTCTCCTTCATTACTTGCTTTTTACTAACAACTTTCCTCCTCATCTGTTTTATAGGTGACCCTCTCCATTCCCAAACACATTGTAATTGAATCTGTTAAACCTGTCCATGTTCATGCCTCAGATTCTACTGATGGGTGCTCTTAAAGCCTTTTACTTCAACCTTGCTTCATTCTAATTGCTGTAGTAACATATCACTCATAGCAGAGGGAAGTGTTCTCTTCAAACTGAAAAAAAAAACTATTTACCCTAAAGCCTCTCTAAGGCACTCATAACATTTGTGAAAACTCAGGGCAAAACTTATAGAAGCAAATACTAAAATCCTTCAAGCTAGCTATATTGGGGAGTGCTCAGTTTGGAGTTTATGCTTCTTAGGAAATAGGATGCTAATTTTTCTTCTCTTGAATTACCAATTATTGGGAAGTGAGGTTTTGCATGATTTCTTGGTTCATATTTTCTTGGACAGTTTCTTGTGCCTTTGGTCATTATTCACATAGCTCCGTGAACACCACTGGTCATTAATGACTCACAAAGAATTTAAGTAGAGGGAAGTTTCAGTATGTTTTGAGATTTCATGGTACTAAAGAAAACTGGAAGTTTAAAAAAGACTATTAAGGATTGTCAAGACTAGATTTTCATGTAAAATCTGTTTCACAGCCATATTTGTGGCATTTAAGAAGGCTTACCTAAAGGAAACTTAAGCTCTACTGGTTAGATATTTGAATATTAACTTTATTATTGATTAGTACTCAATTTAGCACTCAAACTAATCATTTCATTTTGATACTTTTTTTCAGTATCAAATAAAAAAAAAATAAAAATACAAAAATACAAGAGTATTGAATTAAAGCTTAATTATAAATATTACTGAGCCATTTAACTTGATGTGTTTTCTTTGTTGTTTAAAGTGGTAGCTTTATACATTTTTATTAAGATAAACACCTACATTTTTTTGGAGGGGGAAGGCAAGGTAATTGGGGTTAAGTGACTTGCCCAAGGTCACACAGCTGGTAAGTGTCAAGTGTCTGAGGTAGAGATTTGAACTCAGGTTCTTCTGACTCCAGGGCAGTGCTCAATTTACTGTGCCACCTAGCTGCCCTACTTAATACCTACTTTTGAACTTCTTTCATAGTCATGCTGGCATAGCTGTCAGATTTGACCATAACCTAATTGTGATCTTTGAAGCAGGAAGTTTGGCGGCTTACCTATTTGACAAAACCTGTTACTGGGGGAATTTGTTATTTAAGCTCCATTCTCCTATCCACTGCCCTTCCTCTATTTCCCTCTTTATACCTACCCTCCTAACCGCACTGCCTATCCAGATCTCCATGATTTTTTAAATGGATTGTTTAGGAACTTGTAAAGAGACTGAATATATACACATTAGTTACTTTACAAAAATGTCTTACATTCTTTAACTTACTTAAAAAATACCAGTGAATCTACCGCTGTAGTGAATCTATTGTCTTTCTACTGTAAAAACTCATTTCCAAAGTATAACTAATTGTCTACAGAGAATGCTGCACCATTAATTTCAACTATTAAAAAAGTTGTAGACAATGCTAGTATGTCATATAATCCAGTGTCTGCTCAAAAGAGGGCTCCTTTCAGATAAACTGCAAGCACATATTTCTTGGCCTGTTCTAATTTTCTTAATAAGGTAATTTAAGTCAGTTTTCCTCAGAGTTTGTCATTCTTTTTCCTCATTTTGAATTGTCTATGCTATGGTGAAGAATTTCTAAGCCTTTATGGATAAGGTTCTCTCTTAAATACTGTAGTAATACTGCTGATGAGGTGGGAGAGTTGAGCACCTCTCAGAAAATCTATGAATATATTTTCAACCTTCTTCTTTTGGCTTTGCAGGGTATTCAATCTCCTTCCCTTGTTAGCCTTCCAGCCTTCTTTGAGAAGAGGAGTCATACTTTAAGCCGATCTACAACTCATTTGATATGAAGTTTTTCCTCTTATATGATGTCTTAATCCAGTGACTGACAAGCAGCTTTTTCTTCAGACAAGAAACTGACTTAAATAGTACTGTCATTAGCACTTGATGAAACCTGGGAGGAAGTTAGGTAACACTAAATTAACCATTTGAATTTTTTAAAGGAATTAGTTTCTCAATTATAAATACAAACTTAAGTGAAGAATTTGATATTGGTTTAGATGTAATTTATTTGTTTAAGCTCCTCTTTCCATGCCAATATCTTAAGTTATTTCTAACGTCAGTAATTTTGATCCTTCTATACAATAAACGATTTTATTGTTGGATGCAAAAAGATTCTGATGTAAACTTTTGTATAGTCCTTATTAACGATCTTATGAAACACATCTTTGTATTTAAATGCTATGTTCAGTGCAGAGATCAAGTAACCTTGTCAAGATTCTCACTGAATGAATGACTTCCTTGGCAGCTGACTTAGCAGACATGTTTGCTTCACGGCGCTTCTTCAAGTACAGTAATTTCCATGTTGTATAGCTTATTATTATTGTGTTTCCAAATCTGGTACATGAGGAAAAAAATGATATGCTCCCATATGAAAATGTGTAACAGAAATGATCAAAATCCTTTTATAGATTATTAGTGACCTAGTTTTGAAAATATTGTATGTTTTGCACAGAAATAATAGGTCAGTGGGTACATGTAGTTAGTTCAGAGTCCAAATGTTTTATCATACATTAGCAACTGAGATACTTTTAAAATTTAGTTTTATAGTTTGCAAAAGTTCACTTTGAAGTACAAGACTATGAAAAAATTATGCTGATAGTGTATAGCATTTCATCAAAATTATTTTGAAAGTTGGCATTGCTTGCTTATCTGCTTTTAAATTGCATGTATATGTTTGGACATTTCATTGTGAAATTCGGATTGTGGTTCTGAATCAATTGTAAAATTCATTTATTTACTGTAAAAAAAAAAGCTCCATTCCAAATTGTCTAATTTTTACAGAATATAGTCTTGTTTTTTTTGTCATAGTGAACATTTTGAAATAATCACGTTTTTCTTATGGGTATTTGTCTGCCTTTCTTATCTGTTTAGGGACTAGTCTAAACACATTGATGCCATTTAGTAATTCTCAGCTTTTTGTTTTAAGAAATTAATTGACTGCATACAGTTGTATATTGTATATGTAACCAGAGTGCTGCTTTTGAGGATATTAAATGGCCCTTTTTTGATGTGTTTTTAAAACTAAGAACTGTGTAAATAAAGATGTAAAAACCTCCAGTGTTTCCTGTTGTGACTTTAAAAAAAAAAAAAGAAAATCCAGAAAACCAACCAAAAAACGACAAACTTCAGAGTCTTTTGCTCTTTCAAAATGAATCTGCTACAGGTGGTTACTTATCTCAGTCATTTTTGTACCCCAAACAATTAAATTAAAGGAGTAAGTTAATTTTATAAATTATTTTACAAAAATAACTAAAAAGTACAAATCAAAGGAAGGTCATAGGCAGTACCATTATTTATGTATTTGACTTTCTAGACCACATTGCAGCTATAATCATATATGACTGTCATGTAAATGGTTTCCTTAGAGTGATCTCTTTTTGTAGAAGAGTCATGTTCAATATAAGGTGATGGCAGAAACCTCTCTGCACTGAAGTTTGTGGCCCATATTAAAGCTGTGTGGCTTAAGCTGTGATCCTATTATCTGACTATTGAGGTACTCCAGAAATTCATATTATATTTAAAAAGACCAAATTTTATTGTGTCAGGGGGTTTTTATTTTTAGGTGATAATCTAACCATCCTAGAGGAACTTGTTATTTTCTGATCTAAGAGATGAAATATAATTCCCTAAATGTATTTTTAACTTAGGCTCTTATAAAATGTGGTCGGAATGTGTCAGAAGCACGCCCTAGCACTGGAATACTTGACTCAATCAACTTTGAAAATGATTTTTAAGAAGTTAGTCTCTTCAGAGATTGTCACAAGACACTCAAGAAGAGAGGAAACATGACGTACTTCACTTTAGGAAAACTTGATTTAAAACCATGTGAATTTTCACAAATGATAAATGAGAGTATGAAGATTCAGTTGGTAAAGTGATTTATCATAGGGTTACTTTAGTAAGCTTCTCTAGCATGTTTAAAATATTGCTTGATTTACTAAGTAGTGAGTGTTTTTTATTTATAGCGTTCCACAGGACACCTGGGAGGGGACACAAGGAGAACTGGTCTTGTTTTTAAATAGCTGCTTGGCACTTGTACAGAATTGAGCAGATTTCACAGAACAAATCAAATTTCTGGGAAAGCTACTTGAAATTGGTGACATAAAATGTATCTTGCGCAGTCTTCTTGGGCATAATTGGTTGTAGCAGCGATGATACGCTAACTAGGCCGTTAATACACGAAGACATAAGGAGTTATGTTATAGGATGTTTGTTCCTGGGTCTTGGCCCTGCTTGGGTTGGACAACAGGCAGAGCCTGGGCATCAGTACTTCCCGCTACCTGACAGCTGTGACCTAGGCCGTAGGCTCCTGCTCATGCCTGCTGTGGGTCACTTTTGACAGTTCATCAACAAATAGGAACAAGCTATAAAGAAACGTGTCTCACTTGCTTGGCTGAAGCAGTCTTGTTGCACTCTCGCAATTGTATCATCCACCGTTGCATCTGTGGTTTTGGCCTCAGTTCTAGGCCTGTTGTAGAGACATATTCTCAGATAGTATTGGGTAGTCAGTGGATGGCGTGGAAAACTCCAGGCTGCTAATTCCTAGGGGTACCAGGGAAAAGAATATTAACTTGTCTTGTTAATCTCTCTAAGACAAGTTAGAGAGCAGGCACCAGCCTGCCATACGCTGGAGGCAGGCGTTTCCTAGCCCCAAGGGGGAAAATGGTTCAGTTCACACTTATTAGTTTTCTCCTTTGGAGACTGTATTGGTGCAGGAATATTCTCGGATGTAGACTGCAAACCATCATGCCCATAGCATGTAGGGCTGGAAGATCTCAGAGTAAGTTCCTTATTTTGTAGATGAGGAAACAGGCACCAAGAGACATGAAGTGACTTTGCTGGGGTCACAGCTAGTAGTGAATGTGATGGCATTCACACCCAGTCCCCTCACTCATGTTTCAGTGCTCTGCCTACCATACCATGCTCCCATCAGTTCTCCAGAGTGAATCTACTCGAGCTACCTTCCCTGTATCTCTTTTCAGCAACACCAGGGTTGTCATCAGGCTGCCTCTGTGACCTCCTCTTGCTACATGACAAGTCTTAAGTGTGATGGAAATATTGCTGCAGCTGGCAAAGCCCCAGAGCCGGTCCTAGCGCCAAGGAGCCAGCAGCCTCTTTCTCCACTGACTTCTGGCATATCCCTTCATTTGTCTGGATGAAGGTTTGGTCATCTTCAAAGGGGAAAGATCACACTTGCACTGTCTACATCACAGGGCTGTTGTGAAGGTCCAATAAGAGAATACATGGGGAAATGCTTTTGTAGGTTTAACACACTGTAGAAAATGTAATCCATTATAGAAAGGAAGGCTTATTAGGAAAAAAATGAGTCACTGTGTATGTGTATATAAGTCAACCTTTTCACATAAGGAATGAGGTAGGTATTTGTACCTGCCAGCTATCCAAAGAACTCTGATACACCTGTCCGCTTGCTGTGATCCTTCCATACCGGCCTTCATGTTCCTCACCCCAGACACTTCACCTCCTCTTTTCAATTAATTAATTTATTTTGGCCTTTTGGAGGGCAATTAGGGTTAAGTAACTTGCCCAAGGTTACACGGCTAGCTTTTTTGTGTGGGTGTTAAGTGTCTGAGGCCTGAACCGAACTCGGGACCTCCTGACTCTGGGGCGAGCGCTTTACTCACTCACTGTGCCACCTAGCCACCCCCATCCTCCTGACTGTCTCCCTTGCCCAACTGCAATTGTTTTCCCTCCTCAACTCATCCACTTGGTTACCATCAAGATTCAACTAAATCCCCCCTGTTAAGAGACCTTTCCTCCTCCCTTCTCATCAGTATTAGTGTCTTCCCTCCAAGATTAACTTCCATTCAGTTTACATACGTGTTCTATGAATTTTGATATTGGCATGTTGTCTCTCCAGTTAGAATGTGAGCTCCTTAGGGGCAAGTGAATTGAAATGTCCCGTTGGTGTTTATGGTTGGAATATCAAGACTGACATTCCTGGCCAAGCTTGAAGGGAGGTTGTCCTAGAATTCCAGTGCCCAGCTCTGGGTCCCCTGTAAAGGATGGGGATAGTAATAGAGATTGAACCTGTGATTGCCTTGGTCTGAGCAACTCCTGGGGGTGGGAACCACTCTGCCAGTGCAGGGCAGCAACATTTCTTCAATTTGCAGTCTTAAGAGTTAAGCAATATGGGTACACACAGAGCGTGTAAGAGCATGTCAGGCCTTGAAACCAGCTCTTCCCGGCAAGGCCAGCTCTCTATTCTCCCTTTATTTATTTCCAGGCTTTCCCACACTTTCTTTAACAAGGCCTGAGAGGTACCACCCTCCCCTCCTCCCATTAACTCTCTTTTTTACGTGTTGTCATCTTCTTCCATTAGATTGTAAATCCCTCGTTCTTCTGGAAGACTGATCCCCAGCTTAGCATGATTCCTGGCATATAGTATTCAATAAATGCTTATTGATTAATCACCTTTTTGCCACATTCATTTGGATAAGAACATTCACTTGGACTGGCACACAACTCCCCTTTTTACTTTGGCGGCCCAGTTCTGCTCTAGAAAGGGGGAAAAAAAGTTTAATTTTGTTAGTGTCATTCATGTTCACAGAGCATTAAACTATTACTCTAGTAATCCTCCTTGGATACTTCAGTTCAACAAACACTTAAGTGCCGACCGAGGATACGGACCCTACCCACAAGGAGCTTGCATGCTAATCATCAAAACAGGAATCCTTTTGCTACAAGGACAAAATATGATGTGAGTGACTTCAGATGGCTCAATAGACTGCTAAGTGCTCTGTGGGAGTGATGTATAGAAAGAGCTTCATAAATATTCATTGCTAGGAAAATCTCACCTTTCATGCTGTTGGACAAAACTGATAAGTCTCACATCTTATTTTAAGGTCACTCTCATTAACACTTCATTACTGTGACTTACTCTACTGTCTAGGGAAAACAAAACCTCTAGGGAATGAAGAGATATTTTCAAATACTTTATAATGCTAATGTTTTGCTAGAGAGGCAGTGTGATGTGTACTGGGTGGGTCTCAGAAACAGGATGAGCTGGTTCAAGTTCTGCTTGCAGCATGTACTAGCAATATGACTTAGGGCAAAGCCTTTCACTTCACAGTGTTCTGGGTAATCGTGGAAGACTATAAGTTGCAGGGAAAGTGCTGACAGCCTTTGGAAGAGGGAGTTTCCCTGCCAGGTGTTCCCCACATTCATGATATCACAGTCTTGAACCAAAAAAAAAAAAAAAGGTTAAACTCCGACTGCCTGCCAATAAGATTTGTTCATCTTTGGCAGACCTTCTCTTAGGTGGCTACCAACACGAGATGGAAACAGTAGAAGAGAGTCGACCGTGTCGAGGCTTTCTCCCTGTCCTGAGATGGTAGGGAGGTGGGCAGAGTGCCCTCCAGCAGAGATGCTGCATATCATGGAGTATCTGAGATATGTGTTCACTTCCTGGACCTTACTTGGATGCCACAAAGGAGAAACGAGATGAACATCTCACTTAGTTCATCTAATTGATTTCTTTCTTACAAGGAGGATAGAAAGGAAGAAGTGTAAGTTTCTTCAGATTTGGAATTAGGGTATGTTATGTAGCTGGTCTGTACTGGGGTGAGGACGCAGGGGAGGGGAGAGAGAAGGACAGCTTCTTGTATTGGGAGGATGTCTCCTATCCAAATGCAAACATTCGTCTCCCAGCTCAGCCCCTGTCTATCCCAACTTCTCCCTTCCTCCTCCTGTTTTTCAGGTCCCTTTTTTATAGATTGTCTCTCCCCATTAGAATGAGGGCAGAAACTGTCTTTTTTTGGCTTTTCTTTATATTGCTAGTGCTGAATATAGTGCCTAGTAAAGCTCAATAATGCTTATTGTCTTGGCTTGTTGACTTGAAACCAGTCCTAAGTTAAGTGCTGAAACCAGACAAGATTGGGCATGTTTAGAATGGCAGAACTTGGGGGCAAGGTAATTTTTTTTAAGACTGCTATTATTTAAACAACTAGTCAATAAGCATTTATTAAGTGCTTATGATGTGTTCTGTCTGAGCCAATGAACTCTCCCTTCTTTTCATTTTTCTCGATCCCCAGTCTCAGTCATCTAGTCTTACTGCTCTAGCCCAAGGATTTACTGCTCCCTCCTGAACTTTCAGTCGTACTGTGATCAGGTGGCCTTACACGTCTCCAGGCCCACTCACTCCAAACTGGTTCACCCATTTCCTAGACTCCATTTACCCTTTGGAACACACACATTATTCTCAACAAATTCCCCTATGTCCTCAGACTTTGTAAACAACATCCTTTATGTCTCTTGGTTCAACAGGAACCTTGACTTTTCTGATCGGAACCTACTTCCCTCATGCGGGACCATCACAGATCTAAGAGGAAGAAGTGACATGATCTGGGCCCACTTCTGCCCCTTTCAGACAGTTTCCGCTAACTCCACGTGTCAGTAATCCTTTGTCTTTTGAAGTCCATGCAGTTTGATTACACCACTCTCTTCCTGTCCTCAGGGCTGCTATCTGTTGGACTCTCAGTGATATTAGACCTTACCTCTACTCCACTGTCTTTGGGGATTTTGATATTGATGTTGACAATCCTTTCTATCCAGCCCTGGTCTCTTCTCCCAGGCTTTAGTCCTTGATACATGCTGGAGAGTTAAAACTGGAGGAAGTTGGTGGTACAGTGGATATAGCTCTGGGCCTGGAGTTGGAAGATCTGAGTTCAGACCTGGCCTTAGACACAAAGCCATGTGACCCTGGGCAAGTCACTTAGCCTCTGTCGGCCTCATTTTGTTTCTTCATCTGTAAAAATGGGAATAATAATAGCACACTCCTCACAGAGTTGTCGTGAGGATCAAGTGGGATGTTATTTGTAAAACTCAGTACAGCACCTGACATGTGCTTAATAACTGTTAATTTTTAACCCCGAGACACTCCACATGTCCAAAACTGAGCTTACTATCTTTTCCTTTAAACCCTGCCATCTCCTAAGTATTTTTATCTCTGTCAAATGCACCACCATCCTTCAAATATTTTAGGCATATAATTTTTTAAAACAATATTTTCCCCCAATTACATGTAAAAACAATTTTTAACATTTATAAAATTTTTAAATTCAAAATTCAATCCCTTCCTTTTCCCCTCCTCCTTTCCTGAGACAGTAATAGGTATATAATTCTTGACATTATTTTCTACTCCTCTCTCATATATTCAGTCTGCTGCTCCATTTTGCCATTTTTCCACATCTCTTACATCCAGCCTCTTTCCACTCACACAGTGACCATCTTAGTTCTGGACCTCATCGCCTTTTCCTTAGATTATTGCCGCAGTCTTCTAATTGGTTTCTGCCTCCACTTTCACATCTTCAAATAGTTCAATTTTGGAAACACAGGTAGTTTTTATCAGTGGAAGTGACAATAAAGAGGATAAGTTTCACTCTGCCTTGCTGTGCCACGAGGGCCATTGGACCCTTCCATGTGACTTAGAGCTGAAGAGTGAGCCCTCTTGTCTTCCTCACCAGAATGTAAGCAAAGATCAATGATTTTTCCATTTGTATCCCCGGTCCTTTGTACATAGGAAACATGTAACAAGTACTTTTTCATTTATTTATTCACTCATTAATTCTTCTGCCTTCTTATACTTTCTTACAACATATGTCATTACCCTCACTCACTGTTATTTTCCCAGTCGATACTCCGGTTTTTCTTTCCTTCATCCCCAGCCTTGACCTCCTGGTCAACCCTTTTAATGATTCACTAGCCAGCAGCCCAGAATCTCCCATTCCTACATTTCTCCATTTCCAAACTAGTCCTCATTCCATCCTTACCTTATGCCACATTCTGGAGCTGCTGAATATTCTTGAAGAAAGCCGTGAAATAGAGCTGATTGTAGTGTCCACCCTTCTGCTGGACTTTCCCTGGTGCCCTGCCATCTCTTTCCACTAAGCTTATCAGTTCCCTATTTCATTGTTCATAGCGATTGATTCTTCTAAGTGTGTCCCTTTGCCCTCGAGTTCCTAACTGTACTCCTAACTTTCTATACTTAGAGCAGATGGCAGCCTAATTCATTGCCAAGACTGAGCCCTGATGTGAGTTCCCTCATCTTCTTACTTCTGCTACTCCTTACCAGGGGAGGGGAACCTTTGGCCTCGAGGCCACTTGTGGCCCTCTAGGTCCTCAAGTGCAACCCTTTGACTGAATCCAAACTTCACAGAACAAATCCCCTTAATGAAAGGATCTGTTCTATAAAACTTGAACTCAGTCAAAAGGCCACACCCAAGGATGTAGAAGGCCACATGTGGCCTTGAGGCTGCAGGTTCCCCAGCCCTGCAACCCTTCAACAACATCATCTTCTCAGCCCTCTCTAGTTACAGAGGTCAAGGTATTTCTATTTCTTTCTAAAGTGAATCCCTTTACTATGCCTGGACCCTGTAATCTTCTCACTCCTCCAGGACATTGTTCCATGAGTCTTTCCTTCTCCCTTTCCCTCCTTCCTTCTCTTTTTTCTCTCCCTTACCTCCATCTTCCACCCTCTCCCTCTCCTATCTCTCTTTTGCTCTCTCTCCCCCTCTCCTCGCCACCCAACTTGTTCTGCCTACAAATGTGCCCAAATTAAAAACATAGAGCAATATCCAGATGCTATCCTATCTCTTTTTTCCTGCTTCATTGCTAAACTTTTAAAAGAAATTTTCCTACACCCAAGCATCCACTTCCTCACCATCTATTGTCTCCTCAATTTCCATTCAATCTGCCTCCAATACCCATCACTCCTCTAGGATTGTTCTCTCACAGGTAATGGATGTGTTCCTATTGGCTTTGTTTCAGCAGTATGGCAGAGTAATGTTGGATTTGGAGTCAGAATGACCAGGGTCCAAGATGCTTGCTAGCTGAGCAAGTCATTTAACCTCCAACCTTCCTGAACCTCAGTTTCCTCATCTGTAAAATGAGGAGGTTGGATTAAATGGTCTCTGAAGTCCCTTTGCAGTATGGCAGAGTAATGTTGGATTTGGAGTCAGAATGACCAGGGTCCAAGTCCCACTAAAGATGCTTGCTAGCTGAGCAAGTCATTTAACCTCCAACCTTCCTGAACCTCAGTTTCCTCATCTGTAAAACGAGGAGGTTGGATTAAATGGTCTCTGAAGTCCCTTTGCAGTGCCTAGCACATAGTTGGTGCTCAATAAATGCTTATTTCCTCCCTCTCTTTCCTCCCTTCCACCTTGACATCTGGCTCACTTGACACTTGTTCACCTTTTAGATACTCTTTCCTCCTTTGGCTTCTGAGATAACCATATTTGCACAATTCTTTTAATTCTCTGATGTTCCTCTCTCTCTTTCACTTATCCTTCTAGCCCCTTTTAAAAGGTGTCAGCCAAGGACAATCTTGAGCCTCTTTTTTTTCTCCACATTTTTTCCCTGTCCTCAAGTAGACTTTTACAAACAGCCACTTTCTTAGTCTCAGCCTGTGGTGTCAGACTCAAATAGAAATGAATCCCTGTAGGTAGCATAAGCGTATTGACTTAGAAAAACACAAATTAACATGTTCTATCTTGCATTTTTATGTATTTTGTTAAACATTTCCCAATTAAGTTTTAATCTGGTTCAGGCCACTTGGGAGTTTTGTTGGCTGCCCTGTCTGCGGGCTGGGTTCCACACCTCCAGCAACTCTCATGTTTATATTCAGATGACTCCAAAATCTCCATCTCTAATCCTGATCCTCCCCAGGACTCCAGCATCCATGTCTACAGCCATCTATGGGGCACTTCCGCTTGGACATCCCACTGGCATTTCAAACTCAACATGTCTGAAATCAAGCTTATCTTTTCTTCCTTCTGACTTCCGTTTTCATCAGGGCAGTGTAATTCATTTACTCTCCTATTATCTGAAGTTTCAGTCTTGTATTGAACTCTTCCAATAAGTAGATACATGACATGTAGAGTTGGAAGGGACCTTAGACCTCATTCTGTCCATTCTTATTGTTAAGAGGAGGACAGTAGTTCAGAAAAGTGAAGTAATTTGCCCAGACTTCCATAGGTAGCAAGTATTGGAGTTGGGATGAAAACTTGGATGCTAGGGTTCCAAATCCAAAAGCTTTCTCTCATGCCCCATTTGTTCTTTCTTTCTTGTCCAGCCAATTGCAAAACCTTTCTATTCAATTTCAGAAATCCTCCTCACAACAATCTCTTTCAGTGTCTTCCCATTGCTACCACCCTCATTCCTACCTATCTGGCCTATGGCAATAAATTTCCTGCCTTAATTCAATAACCATTTTTATTCACCAGGAGCTATACATTGTGCTAGGGATACAAAGGGAAAAATGAAAGTTTTACTTTTAAGGAGCTTACAATTTCCATTCTCTCCCCACCTTTAGTTCACTCCTCAAACCACTGCCAAACTAATCTTCTATGTGGATCTGGTAATGGCAGTCTTCTGCTCAATCAATCATCTCCAGTGACTACCTATTACCTACATAACAGTGGTCTAAGTCTTTTGTTTATTTTTCACAGCCATCACAACCGTTGGTTGCCACATTTCTTTTCTAGGTTTATCTTATAGTCCTTGAAATATTCCTTGTATCACTGACATAAACTCAACTTGGTCAAAGTGAGTTTAGGGGGCAACTAGGTAGATAGAACACTGGGTCTGGAATCAGGAAGACTCATCTTTGTGAGTTCACTTTCGACCTCAGACACTTCCTATCTGTACCCTGTCTGCCTCAGTTCCTTGTCTATAAAATAAGCTGGTGAAGGAAATGGCAAACCACTCTAGTATCTCTGCCAAGAAAACTCCAAGTGGGATCACGAAGTGTTGGGTGTGACTGAACAACAATATATTGTTGTAGTCTTTCTTCACCAAGATATTTCTATTTTTTTGCATCAATATTCATGGATGAGATTGATCTGCTGTTCTCTTTCTGTTCTTTAATCCTCCATGGTTTGGGCTTTGGGGACCTTATTTGTCTTATAAAAGAGATTCAGTTAAATTTTTGTCTTTCTCAATTAGTGAGAATAATATTTGTAGTATGTATTTGCTCTTTGCAAATTCATCTGGACTAAGGTTTTTTTTTTTCGCCGTTTGATAGCTCATTTATTTCTCTTTCTGACATTGGATGCATATTTCTTATTTTTTAAATTTTGGGTGTTTGATAGTTTTGTTGATAATCATCAATTTTCTTTTAATTCTCAGTTTTTCTGGCATGTAGTTGGGCATAGTCATTTGTGAGAAGTCTCATTAGTTCCTTTCTGTTGTATATTCAGCTTATTATTTTTTTAATTTGATCATTTTTATTTTCACTTTATTTCTTAGATTTTCAAGATTTCTTTTGTGTTTGTTTTGGGGATGATTATTTGTTATTTTCTAGGTTTTTTTTTTTAAATTAATACTCAGTTCCCTAATCTATTTTTCTGTTTTGTTAAAATGTGTTTTCTGAGATAGACATTTTCCTTTTGAAGACTGCTTTAACTCCATCACTGAAATTTTGATATGTTGTCTTATCATTCTTTTCAATATAATTATTTTCATGATTTGTTCCTAGACCTACCTGTTATTTAATTTCCAATTATTTCTGTATTTTTTGCTCATTTCCTTCATTGCTATTTTTTATTATAGATTATAAGGAATGTTGATTATTTTTGCATGTTTACATTTATTAAAGATTTCTTTATGCTTCATTCAGCACATGATCACTTTTGGTTAAAGTTCCTTATGATACTGAGAAATATCTATATTCTTTACTTCAGAATTCTCCACATGTCTTTCAAGTTCATTCCTCCTCTACCTCCAACAAACAGTTTAGAACTATGTTTTCTTTCTTGTTTCTACCTTGTTTACATTTCTGGATTTACCTAGCTCTAAAAGAGGGATATTAAAATCTCCTATAATTATTGTGTTACTCTTGATGTTTATTAGCATTTTAGCTAGATTTACCTTTAGGAACATAGACATTATGCCATTTAATGCACAGAAAGGACCCCAGCTGGTTGGGTGGATACCCTGGAGTAAACCTTTGGGAAAACAAAGACAAAGATTTCATAGGAAGGGCAGGCAGGGATGGATTGAGAGCTATATTCATCCACAATGATGAAATCACGATCCACTGGAGAATTTGGAGTAATGAGATTTTTTTCAGTGTGTATGGTTTATTGTCTATAGTTTCTTGTATTTTTTATTTTTAAATGATTTAACGAGATTCTTTTCTTTTACATCACTGTCAAGTTCAATTGATTTCCTTCCCCTCCTCAACAGAGCTCTCCTTTGTAACAGATAAGAATAGTCAAACAAAACAAATTAACACATTGTCCATGTCTTTCTTTTCTGTTTGTATCCCCAAAGTTTAGCTTAATGTTTTGCCTATAGTAAGTGCTTATCAAGTGTTTTATTTATTCATTCATTGTCCACGTCTGAAAAAGTGTGCCTCATCCCACATCTAGATCACCTCTGCCTAGGGGCAGAAGGCATGCTTCCCTATCAGCTTGCTGAAATCATACTTGCTGCATCAATTAGAGTTTTGAAATCTTTCAGTATTGTTTTCCTTTACATTGTGGTGGACATAATAAATATCACTCTCCTGGTTTTGTTTATGTCCTTCTGCCTCAGTTCACACATGTCTGCCCAAATCTATGGGAGTTTTCCATATTTGTTATTTCTTACAGTAGAATTATGTTCCAACTAATGAATACATCGCAGTTTGTCTAGCCATTTCACAAATGATGGGCATCCATTTTATTTCTAGGTCTTTGTTGCTGCAACTATTTTTGCCTGTCTTTGGTCTCCTTGGAATATATATAGCAGGTAGTGATATTGCTAAGTCATATGCTATGGACAGTTTACTGATTTTGTGTGTATAATTTCAAGGCATTTTTCAGAATAATTAGACTGGTTCTATAGCGTAATTTCCCCATTGATTTTTTTTTTGACAATTTTTATTATTACCATATCTGAAATTATGATGCAACACCTACTTTTTCAAATTGCCTGAAGCATAATACATTTTGTTCCATTCCATTCCCTCATTTCATTCTGTATGTTTTGAAATAGATTTTTGCTATCTCTTGTTTTCACATCACCTAGATTTTATAGCAGATATTTTTTAGAAGAAAAAAAGAAAAAGAAGTGAAAACATTTTCAGAAAAATCAATTCATAAAAATAAATATTTGACATTATATGTATTCTTCCACACCCTTGGTCCTCCTTTCCTACCCCTCTTCCCCCAACTCTTCAAAGGAGTCAGGGCTTGAAGTGTCTTTTCATCTCTTTTTGGGGGCCAAATTTATACTCTTTGTAATTTTGCAATATTAATTTTCTTTAAAATTTTGTTTTATTGATATCTCTTGTTAGTTACATCACTTAAATTTCCCCCTATATTTCTTCTTTTTCTCTTACTAGAAAACCAACCATATTTAGAGAATTTTTTAAAAAGTATAAAAAAAGAAAAAAGTTTGTAATTTTTAAAGAAATAATTTATAAAGAAAAAATTATTTCTGATATTGGGTATATTTCTTATTTTTAAAAATTTGGGTATTTGACAGTTTTGCTGATAATTATCCATTTCCTTTGAATTCTCAGTTTTTTTGGTAAAAGAAGTGAGCAAAACTGGTCATTAAAGAGATCTGGCAGTATAAGTGATATTCCACCTTAGAATCGATGGACTCCCTAGCTCTGCAGAGGAATTATAGAGATATCTTTCCATATCTATTCTTTGGGGCCAAGCCTGATCTTTGTAATTTAGCAGCATTCATTTTCAGTTGTTTTGTGGTTGTTATTTACACTTATATTGTTGTAGACATGTATATGTGTGTATATGTAATATATGCACACACATATATGAACACGTATTTTTATTTTACTTCACTTTGCATCATTTCATGTAAATCTTTTCATCCTTCTCTGTATTTATCATATTTGTTGTTCCTTACAGCAATATTCCATTACACACAATTGTACCACAATTTGCTTAGCTCTTCTCCAAATGATAGACATCTTTGTTTCTAGTTTTTTTGCCACCACAAAAATTAAGGTTCCTGGGAGAAATAGCAACAGTCTCAGATGTGCAGATGACATCACTCTTGAGGATAGAAAGTGAAGAAGATATTAAGAAGTCTCTTGATGTGCATGAAATAGGACAGCATAAAAGCTGGCTTGAAGCTTGACATAAAAAACAAAACAAAACACCAAAACAACTAAGATCTTGGCATCACTTCCTGGCAAATAGAGGGAGAAGAAATGGAAGCAGTGTCAGATATATGTTCTTGGGCTCAAAGATCACTGCAGACAGTGAATGCAGCCATGAAATGCAGGCACTTGCTCCTTGCAAGGAAAACTACGTCAAATCTGGACAGCATGTTAAAAAGCAGAGACATTACTTTGCTAAAAAAGGTCCCTATAGTGAAAGCTATGGTTTTTCCAGCGGTAATGTAGGACAGTGATAGTCGGACTATAAGGAAAGCTGAGTGCTACAGAATGAAGACTTTCAAATTGTGGTGCAGGAGAAGACTTTTGAGAGTCCCTTGGATAGCAAGGAGATAAATCAGTCAATACTTAAAGAAATTAATTCAGGCTCTTTACTGGAAGGTCAAATACTGAAGCTGAAGCTTAAATACTTTGACCACATAATGAGAAGATGGGACTTGTTGGAAAAGACCCTGATGCTGGGAAAGATTGGAGGCAAAAGGAAAAGGGAATGGCAGATAATGGGAAGGATAGATAGTGTCATGGAAACAATGAAATGAACTAAACAGATTTTGAGAGATAGTAAAGAATAGGAGAGCCTAGTATTCTCTGGTCTATTTGGAAAAAATTAAAGGCCAGAGAAAAAGGGAATAGCAGAGAATGAGGACAGATAGTGTCACGGAAACAATGAACATGAATTAAACAGACTTCAAGAGATAGGAGAGAATAGAAGGGCTATGGTCCATGGGGTCACATGGAGTTAAGTCATGACTGAACAACTGAACAATAACAAAATAAATATTTCCATGTCTATGTGAATTTTCTTCTTGTCAATGACCTCCCTGGGGTATATGCCTAATAATAGAGTCTCTGGGTCAAAGGGCATGGACATTTTAATCTCTCTCTCTTTTTTAAAGCATCATTCCAAATGACTTTCCAGAATGGCTAAGCCAATTTACAGTTCCAGCCATAGTGCATTAGTTTGCTAGTTTTCCCCAAACCTCTCAAACATTGTCTATTCCTACCTTTTATCATCTTGGGTAATTAGGTGAATATGAAGTGAAACTTCAGAGTGGTTTTGCTTTTCTCTTTCTAACAATGTGGAACAATGGCTCACATGGTTATGGATAATTTGTGATTTTTTGGAGAAGTGTTCATATCCTTTGACTACTTATCTATGGGAGAATGGCTTTTGGTCTTATGTATTTCTATTAATTATATGTATATATAAACATATACACACATGTATATTTGCACATATAAATTTACATATATAAATTAATATATTTTATTATTATATACTATAATTAATATCATTGTTAATTAATATCTATTAATACAGGACAAATACAAATACATATGTCACATGTTGGACCCTTATCAGATATATTTGATAATAAAGATTTTCCCCCAGTTGATTGCTTCCCTACTTATCCTAGTTACATTAATGCAAAAGCTTTTCAGTGTCAAGTAATCAAAATTATCTATTTTCTCCTTAGTAATTGCCTCTTTTCCTTGTTTGGTTTAGAATTCACTCTCTCACCATAGAAAGGTAGATGATCTGGTTTGAATAACAGCAGTAACAGCTAGCATTTGTATAGTACTTTATAAAACACTTGACATGTTTTCTCATTTTATCCTTCTAACAACCTTCTGAGGAACATGCTGCTAATACCTGCATTTTACAGATTAGAAAACTGAGTCAAACAGGGATCAAGTGACTTGCCCTGGGTCCCATAGCTAGTGAATGTCTGAGGTGAGCTTCAAATCTAGGTCATGTTGAATCGAAGCCCATCACTGTATCCACTAACCCACGGAGCTGTAAATATCTCTGGGTCTAGTGTCCATCTTCACCTCTCGGTAGCATTTCACACCATGGCCTACCCTCTCCGTCTAGGCACTCCTTTCTCCCTTGGCTTCACAGATTCACCACAATCACAAAGTATTCTTCCAACATTCATGAAGTCTCTACTACTTGCTTCCTAGCACTGAGGATAAAAGATTGCTAAGCTGTAGAATGTGCCGTCATGGAGTTTATAGTCTAGTAGGGGAAATGATGCTCTCATGCATATTGGTAAGTGGGAAAATATTCAACGAGAAGGCAAAAAAGAGGGAATGATTACCTTCAGCTGGAGGGATCTGAGGCTACTGAATGGAGGAAGGAACATTTTCACCAGTCTTCGAATATAATTTAGGTCTAGAAGTTAACATAAAAACTTCCCTCACAGGTAATTTTTTTTCCATGTCAAATTGCCCCACCTCTCTCCTATTACACCTGGAAGTTTATATTAGATTCAACTGAGTAAATGACTATTTCTCCAGGTGAGTCATCAGCACATGTGTAACCTGGGAGTTAAAAAGCCAATAGCGTTACAAGCCGCTAGCACATAATTATTGTCTGCAGGCTGCAGAAGTGGGTCAATAGAAGCAGGAGCTCTGGAAACAGAGGAAGCTGGTAGATATTTCTTAGCTGAGAAACCAAACCCTAGTGTGTGTGTGTGAGGTGACTCATGCTTCAGGACTAGGAGATTCTGTGTGTGTTTCTAAAGCAGCTTTTGGGTCCTGGATCCTCTGGGAAAATGTGGAATGACTGTGACTATTTCAAAAAAGCTTCAGCAGAAGGAACCTGAAAGGAGGCACAGGGAAAAGATTAGATGGGAGACAAGCAACTGACTTGCCCAGGGTCACACAACTAGTTAGTGTCTAAAGCAAAATTCAGCTCAGGTCTTTCTGACTTGAGGTCTGGCAGTTTTAGCCACTGTGTCACCTAGATGAAAGAAATCAAACCAGCTCTCTCAAAGAACCTGAGTCCATGGGCTAAAGCCTGACAAGAGTTGATCATAAATGTCGTGGAAACCTGGCTGTGGCTCTGCATGATTTTATGAAATTCATCAAAATAGAAAATGTGGCAGAGCCCTGGTTCTGTGTCCCTGCAGGCACAATGCTCTCAGAATCATCTTTGCTGTGACTAGAAAGTGGGGGAAGGGCTGGGGAAAATTGCACAAGGCTGATAGTTTTTTTAAAAAAAGAAATGCATCGGAATAGATTAGGTGGAAAGGGAATCAATCCAATTTGTTCTGTGGGGCTCTGCCCACATGCTTTCAGCTTAATTCTTTCATGCCTAATTATTACAATTTTAGAAGTGAGATTTTTACGTCAGAGTCATCCAAAACACGTTGAAATGTTAAAGTGCAATTTGTTTCTTGAAAACCTAAACAGCCATGATGAAATACAGATAAGTTTTTGCTAACTATTTAATTGAGAAAAAAAAAATTAGAGAAGGAATTCAGGACACTGGTTTCCCCAATCTAATAACACAAATACAATAACTTTTTCTGACATTTTCTCAGTTGGAACTCTCTGATGACCAGCACTTGATCTCTGATCTCTAAAATGCTGGAATTCCTTGACTTCAGCATGAGGCCATGACTGGAAGAAGCTAAGTCACTCAGCTCTATGTTCTCTGGGATTGTATCTTCCTCAACTTCATGCTGGACTTTGCCACTCTATTTTTGTGCACACATCCCTCTCTTCCTCCCTTCCCTCCCTCCCTCCC
>NW_027185759.1:33547490-33574440 GCF_028583685.1 Petaurus breviceps papuanus
TCTCTCTCTCCTTCTCTCTCTCTCTCTCTCTCTCTCTCTCTCTCTCTCTCTCTCTCTCTCTCTCTCTCTTCTCTCTCTCATCCCACCCCTACCCCCTTTCCGTCTCTTGCTCTTAGAACAGTAATCAGATCTCTTCTACCATTGCTTCTGGAAAGAGAATGACAGGTAACTCCTGTATGCCTCCACTCATCTTTTTCTTCCCAGACTATACTCCTTTTCCTGGTTACTGTTCTCCTATATGTGTTGTCTCTCTCATCAGAGTTCAAGCTCCTTGAGGACAGGGACTGACTCTCTTTAATATTTGTAACCTTAGCACTTAGTACTTGGCACATAGTAAGCACTTAACATATGTTTTTCATTCATTCGTTGGCATATCCTTAATACAGTGATTGACGACTGTATTTATGAGCCTGAAGCAACATGAGCTCCCTTGAGGGATCAAAACAACGGTCCTTCTGTTTGGTTTAGTTTTGGTGCCATTGCATTGTATTACATTTATAATACTTTGAACACTGGGTAGTCAGTAACCAAAACAAACTTCTCCAGATTCATAAGCCTTGTGATGCTTCCTTGAGGTGTGGAAGAAATCTCGAAGACCATGTTCAAGGACCACAAGCTTAAGCAGGTTCTATCAAGTTGGAAAGGGTCCATGTTGGGGCCCAAGCATCCGACTGTGTCTGGCTACAGGGAGGTATGTTGTACAAGGCCAGTCTCAATTACCAACTAAATTGTACAGGGTCAATGAAGGGAATTCCAGCATTGACAAAATCATGGTTCCCTGAAATTCTAAACTGTTATCTTCTCATTACAGCATGTCTACATATTCAGAACTCATAGTATTGAAATATATACCATTATCATTCCATTATTACAAGCTTGACAGTACTCAGAGTATTGGAGTACCATTATCCTCTCATTACTTTAAGCTTGAATGTGTAGTATTTAGAGAATTGAAGTGTGTGCCATTATCTTCTCATTACTGAAAGTCTGAATGTGAAGTACTCAGAGGTTCCATGGAGAGCTGGCAGTGTTGTCATGCTAAAAAAAAAATGGTGGACTCCTTCCTGCTCCAGAGCTATTAGACAATAGATTTTTGGTCCATTTTCACTGCCAGAAGTCAGTAAGTCAAATGCAACATGGGAATAGTTATAACAAAAATAAGCAGGATGATCCGGAAATTTAAGCATAACCTTATGGCATAGAAAACAAAGACTGACAAGTTCAGTGGAAATCCACCCATTCTTCTCCAGCTCCAAAGTGTAAAACCTAAGCATCTGCCGAGCATCTTGGGATGATTTGATTTGTGCATGGGTAGGACCCTATGATATTACAAGGAGCATGGCGTGGTGGACTCAGGAAAAGGAAAGGTAGTGTGGTGTGGTGCTTAGAGTCCTGGATGTGGAGCTAGGAAAGCCCCGAGTTTGACTTTTCCTGGATGTGTGGCACTGGGCAAGCCATGTAACCTCTTTCAGCCTCACTTTCCTGGTGTGTAAAATAAGGGATTTGAACTCAATGACCTGTAAGGTCATTTCCAGCTTAAATCTATGAACTATGAATCTAAGTACTGCTTCAGACATGTACAAACAATCACCCAAGGAGGGCCATTCAACCTCTTGGTGTTCCAGGCAGTGAAGGACTCCAAGATGCTGATCTGCATTGGTGGAAGGGTTTTCTGCAACGGGAGGTCCTGACACTGATGAAATCACAGATTTGTGCTTCCCCCCCACATTTCTATAATGATAGGTAAAGAACATATATGATTATAATAATAATTATAATAATGTATAGAAATGTGCTAATGTGTGTATACATGCATATGTACATACATACATTATATTATACATACACATGTGTGTATATATGTGTATGTGTGGATGCGTATACATATATGTGTGTATATATGTATATATATAAAATCACTTTAAATTTTGAAAGCATTTTACATAAATTTCCCCACAACAATCCTGTGAGGTAGGTATGACAGGGATTATTATGCCCACTTTACAGATGAGCAAACTGAGGCTAGAAAAGGTCAGGTGATTTGCTCATGGTTTTATAGCTAGGTGTCAGAGGAAGGTTTTGAACCTACCTTTTACCAACTCTTAAATTTCACACTCTGTCCATTTTGGTGCATTTCTATTAAGATGAAAGTAGTGTCATATGCTTCCCTTTGAAAATTTCTTTTTCCCTTGGTTCATGTACTCATTCAGCAGACACTAGGCACCTGCTATGTGTAAGATGTTGTAGTAGGCTTAGGATATCACAGGTGGCCCTGGATGAAGTGAGAGGGCAATGCTCACCTCCATGTTGCCAAAGCAATGCAAGGGTTCCTTTGGGAGTCAGAATTTGAGACCCTTCCATAACCTGCCCCATGCTTTGTCTCCATCCCATGACTTATTTTTACACATAGAGTGCACTTAAAAATCACCTGAAGCAGGGGGGCAAGTGGGTGGCACAGTACGTGAAGCAACAGCCTTGGAATAAGGAGGACATAAGCAAAAACTCTGACCTCACTGTGTGACCCTGGGTAAGTCATTTAACCCCTATTCCTCCCCCAAACAAACAAATCTGCTGAGTGGTGTAAGTTCAGAGCTCATACAGATACTCAAAATGTGGGAAGTATTTTAGTACATTTGACTCTAAACTTTCTTGTCAGATGGAATAAAAAAGCATGTCAATCACTAGAATAACTGTTGATCTAGGAGGTGATTATATTGAAAAATAATGTATATTTATATTTCTGGATTCCATTGGACGCTACGCTTAAGTTACGTGACTCCCACCAATAAAAGCATACTCTTTAGAGTTGGCAGCAGTGTCCCAGGCCATTTAGTTTCATCTCCCACATCTTATAGGAATGGTTATCCAGTTTCTGTTTGAATCCTTCCAGTATCGGAGAGTTCAGTATCCATAGAGTAAGTCCATTCTGTTGGACACCTTTAATTGTGAACAAGTTTCTTCTTCTGTTGAGTCACCAATCTGTCTCCTTAGTTTTGCCTTCCGGGGCAACACAGAGAGAGTCTGTTGCCTTTTCTATGTGACAACTCTTCAGAGTTAAAAATAGTTACCATGCCTCCTCTTGGTTTTCTTTCCTTCAGGATAACCACGCTCTAGTTCTTTGAACCGCGTGATATTGTTGTCAGACCCCTCATCAACTTCTCTGGAAACACTCTTGTTTGTGTCCGTCCCTTCTCAAATGTGACATTCAGCACCGAGCCTTCCAGATGTATTCTGACCAGCTCAGACAACACCGGGACTACTGTTGTCCTTGGTATGTGTCCTCCCTTTCACTTCCCTTCCCTTTCCCTCCTCCTCCACTTTTTTCTTCCTTCTCCCCTTCCCTTTCTCTCCCTCTCCCCTTTTCTCTTCCCTTTCCTCTTTCCTTCCCCTCTGGTGGTTCCACCCCCACCCCCAACCCCCTCAAGGATCTATATAAAGTCTAACTATAAGACTCACAGTACCAGAACAGGTCAAGGTCTTCAGGTTTGATTTTCCCTATACACGTTCGATTCTTCATTGGTCTCTAGTGCAAAGAGCCTTTGTTCCCTGGCAAGGGGTTCAATGTCTCAGTCCCATTGAGTCTCTGTGGTATTTCTGATACCAACTCCTCCCTGCTAATGGGCATGTGAGTGAAGCGATTCTCAACAAAGGCCTCCATCTTCATCCAGTCACCATCTTGTTTTGGCTCCCATATTCATCTCCATCAGTCACGACTTCTAAGTACGTGAAGTATCACTCATATGAATTTTCCATCTCTGACCCTTTTCCCCCAAATCAGCTTTTCTTTTATACATATGCCCCAATTTCCCCGTGCATGAGGGCATACAATAATTATTTGTATATAATGGGCATCTCCCTACCAGATGGCAAACTCTTTGAAAGCAGGGACTATCTTAAATAAACTTGGGGATATGTTTATTTCTTTTTCTTTCCCTTTGTTTTAATTCTTTCTCTTTCCATACATGATGGTTTTTAATCTTGTTTTGATTTATTATTTTAAAAAATGATTAAAAAAACTTTAATTGGTTATCTTTGGGGGCAGGGAATCCTCCTTTTTGACAAAGAATGACAATTTTTGAAAAACCTCACATGTAGTGACAGGGTCTGACAATGTATACATCACTGTGTCCTAATAGCTCCCCACTTCTTTGCCATGAAGAAGGTATATTTTCATGTTCTGGGCTTGGTTTTTAGTTTTCTAATCACCCAGCCTTTTAAGATTTCATTAGCTTTTTTAAATACTTTTTTTGGGGAAGGGGGGAAGGCAGGGCAATTGGGGTTAAGTGACTTGTCCAAGGTCACATGGCTAGCAAGTGTTAAGTGTCTGAGGCCGGATTTGAACTCAGGTCCTTCTGACTCCAGGGCTGGTGTTCTATTTATTTACTATGCCACCTAGTTGCCCCTTTTATTAGCTTTTTTTTTTGTTTTTTGTTTTTGCTTTTTGGAGGGGGGAGGGCAGGGCAATTGGGGTTAAGTGACTTGCCCAGGGTCACACAGCTGGTAAGTGTTAAGTGTCTGAGGCTGGATTTGAACTTAGGTCCTTGACTCCAGGACTGATGTTCTATTTATTCACTGTGCTATCTAGCTTCCCCTTTCATTAGCTTTTTAAAGTGGCTATGTTAACGTATGTGGGCAATTAAACTCTTACATGTTTCTTATGTGAATTCCTGCCAAACCAGAGTTTCTCCATCCTGGGGCTGTGACCAGCACAGGGTAGGCTAATTATTTGTCAAACTGACTCATCTTTCTGAGTTCCAATCTTTTCTTAGACTAGCAGTGTGACCTTGGGCAAGTCACTTAATCCTGTTTGCCTCAGTTTCCTTATCCATAAAAAGAACTGGAGAAGGAAACAGCAAACCACTCTAATATCTGTGCCAAGAGAGCCCCAAACGGGGTCACAAAGAATTGGACACAACTGAAAATGACTGAACAACAACATAGCATAAATTACTAATGCCATAGTAATTACCTAGGGACATACCATGAGGTCACTAAGTCCAGCCCCCCTCATTTTTCTGATGGGTAAATTGAGGCCCCAAAATGTTAAATGGTATGGATTTTCATAGCATCCTGGTCTGGAAGACCTAACAGGAAATGTAGAGTTCATGCCATGTAACCTTCTTCTTTTATAGAAAATGACCCTGAGGCCCTGGTGATTAAATGCCTTGCCCAACAGCACATAGCTAACTAGGGGCAAGTCCGAGACTTGAACCCAGGTATCTTGCTTCTGAGTACAACGTTCCTACTACTGAGTTACAAGAGTTTGATAGCATGCCGCATAACAGCGGTGCCCAATTAAAGAAATAGGACAAAGGCTGCTGATTCTTTTATAAGGCTATTGAAAAAACTTAGTCTAACAGTTTTGGGGTTAACGCTTTCTCACTAACAAGTACAAAACAATTCCATTTTCCTCAATAGTCACTAACCTTATAAAAGATTTACCAGCCCGTAGCTACTCTTGTCAAGGGTTGAGGCCATGTTGGATTTACCAGCAACAAGCCCCAGGAACCCAGAGAAGAAAGAGCATCAGATCTGTGGATTTTTCATTATTGTTTAAATTCTTTCTACATCTCCAGCCTCATTTCTTCAAGGTCTTGGAGCTTTGGGCCTGTCCTTAATTTGCCTGGCTGATAATGTATAATTAAGTTTCTCCCAAGGAGTAAGAAACATCACAAATCATTCATCCTTACCACCTCTCTCGGGCATGCGGCAGGTACCAGACTCATTTTCCAGATGAGTAAACCCAGTGACTTGTTCCTAATCAAGGAGCATCTCAAAGGACTTCACAGAGTGGTCATGGGGAGGTAGCTATGAGATATGCCCTTGGACTGCCTGAAAAGAGGGGGATGGAAATCCTTAATGATTTATTGTGAAAACTCTGTTCCCTGACCAGTGCCTAAGCCATTCTTATCATTGGTTTACATAAAAATGTCACATTGAGAACAACTCACCCTCAATCCCTAGGGCCCTCCCAGAGCTTGGGCAAATCAAATCAACACAGTTAATTTTAACCAACTTCTTCAGATAAAAGTTTTGAGCAGGGAATGAGCTGTTCTGCTACATCAGTTACATACTTTAAAAATGTTTCAGCTTTCTTCCTCTACCACCAACGAAGCAATGATGTGATTAATTCAAAGATAAGTTCTTTTTCTTAGCAGAGCCTCATTTTTTCTTCTTAGAAAATAGGGAGGACCTTCCGCCCCTGTCCCCCCATTAATGTGATTATGAATAGAAAGACAGGGTTCCCTGGTAAAATTATGAAACATTCTGCCTGAAAATTCTTGCTGACTCACTAATTACAATAGCACCATTAGGATAGATTGTGGCTACCTAGTCTGCCCACACACAGCCCCTCATTTCAGAATTAGAAAGATCTGCTTGCAGCATTTAAATGTCAATTCATGAAAGGCTGATCCTACTTTGATAGCAAACAGATTGCCCAGTTTGGAATCCGGCAGCAGTCCTGACGATTCATCTCTACATTTTTCTTGGAATGTGAAATAGTAAGACTGGAATTTTGTGGAACTAACCCCCTTCTTAGTTCCAAAGCCTCTTCCATTTTAGGATAAGAGAAAAAGATTTCTCTTTCCCCCTTCCTACCCTAGATGTTTATAATCTCTAAAACTTGTATGAGAGAAAAGGATAAAAGACGTTAGTAAAATTTCAAAAAGCTCCAGAGCAAAAGATGAAAATGACCCACAGCTGGAAGACTTGAAGGATGTGACCCACAGCTGGCTCCAGAGGGTCTAAAGCATCCCTCAGATGAGCAGGCATCATTACCTGGGGAGGGGCTTGAAGTGCATTGCTGAACCATGGATTCTCAGGGTTGAAATGGAGAAGGCCAGAAGAATGACTAAAAGGAATTATTTCCCAGCTTAACTCATTTAGCTGCATCCACTGTGGGAATCTATTGGCATTGAGAAAAAAAGAGATTAAAAAAACCCCACAATCATAGACCAGAACTGAGTGGATGCAGATGCTTTGAAATTAGAGAGCTCAGAGAAAGAAGGATGCTTGTGTGTCAGTTCAGCTCTCTGGCCTCTAAAGTCCCTTAAAGGTTTGCATTCATTCAGCAAATATTTATTAAATGCTTACCATGGGTGGAGTACTGTGTCAGGTATCAGGTCAGATGTAAAGGTGGAAGAAGATGTTCTTTTTGTCCTTGGGGAGCAGAGTAAAAAATAATAAAATAGAATTACAAGCTCTTTTTATCATCAATGTCAGCGAAACTTACCACATATAGATTCTAACTCTACCACTTACTATTGATGTGACATTGGGAAAGTAATTTAATTTTTCTGGGCCTCAGTTTCTCTATCTGTAAAATGAGGGAGTTGGACCAGATCACCAGGTTCAGGCCAACTCTACACCTAAGATCCTATAATCTTAGCAAAAATCTGTAACATGGGTTAAATAGGGAGAGAAAATGGACTTGGGATTTCTTTGGTATATGGAACTCTCAGGTAAGATGAATTTCTCTAAAAATGGTGGTCACCAGTGTGAGGGATAACTTGCAGTGAAGTTTCCCCATTCTGAACATCCTGTATACATTCTTATTACTTCCTTACACTCTGTAACTAAGTTCAGTATCATTTCCCCATATATATATGTATATATGTGTGTGTGTGTGATTGTGTATTGAGTATTAATAAAATTGATTGGATTAACTACTGAGACCAAATTAGAGGTGTTTTTAGTTTGGGGAAAGGAATGGTAGTGTGAGAGGTAGCAAAGGGTTAAGTTTCTATAGAACTGCAAGAATTGCTGAAACAAGACTACTGATACAAAGTACCAGACAGTAGCCTTGGGAAGAGTTGAGGCAGTCGCCTTGGGAGGAAATTAGGTTCCCAGTTCCCAGAGAACTCCTAGATAATACTAAAAATGAAATAAAGTAAACTAAAAGGAGCTGGCAGCAGCAGGTGGATCTGACCAATCAGGAAGCAGACAATGGCCTTGGGACACTGAGGCCCAGATAAGGACACATCTAGGTTGGACTGAAGGGGGTTCAGTGTTCTGGGGTTGTTACTATACTTGCTTAGTGGACCTCATGTATTATGTATGTTATCTAACAAAATTAGAGCCTCATTAGTAATAATTATGGTAATGTTTTGAGATTGCTTTGCACCAATTGGTTGGCATTAATAAGAAGATTGTGAGCTTGCCTTACTAACCAATGGTAAGGTGGGACAGTTGAGAGCGTGTGGAATTATATTCCATATAAATTATATAATTTATATATATTTATAATAATTATATAATTCCACATATAAAACCATGCCTTTGCCTTCTGTAGGGTGCTTCTCCCTTCTGGCCCTTTGTCAGATCGGGGATGCCTTTTCTCATGAGATCATACTAAAATCTTTTCTACTTTCTACCTTAAGGAGCCTCTGAGTTGATTTTGGGCAAGGGTCTTTACTGTCCCACACTCCAGCTTCTCTGCAAGTTCTAGTTTTAGAATTGTCTAGACCCCTAAGAGATTAAGTGACTAGCTCAGGGTCACACAGCCAGTATGGGTCAGAAGCAGTATTTGAACTTAGTTCTTCTTGGCTTTGAGGTCAGCTCTCTAACAAAAATAAAACATGATGGATGCATAGAGACCCAAAGGGAGATTTAGAGAAGAATCTTACCAGTTGGAAGCAAGGGAAAGGAGCATGACGAGTTTTATAATGGATATAGTATTTGGACTGAATAGAATTTCTATATGCTGATAGATGGAGGGGATTGGGAATGATTGGAATTCATGACTAGTTTAGGCAAAGGTGACGAGGAAGGAAATTGGGGAGTGTGGACAGGGTCAGTCAAGAGTGTAGATGACTGGAGTGCAGAATCCATATATTTAAAATGAATTGGTGCATTGGATTTGTTTCCCAAAGAAGCTCTTACACAGCCTTTAGATTTTGTGATTGTTGTAATGGAGATGAGTGGTAGTGACTCTAGGCGGTAGCTTATTGCCAATAATGACTTGTGTTGGATATAATCTAGGACGCGCATGATTAGGGAAGGAGATGGGCTAGCCATGTAGTGAGAAGGAAAAATAGCAGATGGACAGCCAGGGGCTGCCCTGGATACTAAAATGCCAACTACTTCCATTAAAATGTCAACTCCTTGAGGGTAGGAACTGCATTATTTTTTCTTCATTTCCATAGAGTTTAGCTCTGTGCCTGGCACATAGTAAATAAATAATAAAGGCTTGCTGCTTGTTTGCTTGGTACTCAGAGGAGGTCAAAAGACCTCAAGCAGGGGTGGACTCCATGAACTCTTAACAGGTCTGTGAATAGATTCCAGGGGATCTATGAACTTGGACGGGAAAAAAAATGACATCTTTGTTTTCATTAACTTTTTATTTCCTATGTAATTATTTGTCTTTTATTTTATTCATTTAAAAACTTTACTCTGAAATGGAGTCCATAAGTTTTACCAGATTGTCAAAAGGGTCCATGACTTAAAACAGATTGAAAACCTCTGGGCTTGAGGAAGGCCTCTGGTCTTCTAGTACAGGCTGGACAAGACACACAGGAACAAGAGAATTTGTGAGCTGTGCCATTGGAGGGCGTACTCACATCCATGAGATCATAGGCACATTAACATTAAAAATGGACACAAATCATTTATGAGTTAGGGCAAAGTTTGGGACAGATGAATAGGTCTTCATGACTTAATGGAGCTTTTCCAATTGCAGTAGTTTTCACTCCACTCAAGCTCTCATCAGGCCAGTCCTTACTACCTGATCTATACTCTATCCCCTGCCCTTCCCCCCCCCAGCAGCTCCTACCCGTGTCCCTTCCTCCCCTTTCCTCCCTGTGGCTTCTCCCTCAACATGTATCCATACTGAATCAGAGTCATGTTTGGAGTTAACCTGGGAGGAGAGAGGGGGAGGAGGATCGCATCAAGAAGACTGAGAGTCCTAAATGCCCTCTCCCAGACTTGCATATGGGGACCACTTCTCTCTTGTCTACATGATTATAGACAAATGCATTTGTGTGTTCTTTTTCTAATGTTTAGTTTTGCAAATAGTACCTTCCATTCCAGTATTGAGATGCCAAATGATAAAGTATTTCTAAAAAGCATTTAGTACATTTCCTGGTACACAGTCGGTACTTTGTAAATGCTTACTCCATTCCTCTTTATGTTTTGGATCACAGATCTGGAGTTGGAAGGGAGCTTGGAGTCCATCTGACCCAAGTCCCTTGTTTTATATACTTGACCTCTTTATGGGACTTAATACTGTTGATCATCCTTTTTTTCTGAATGCTTTGCCCTCTCTTGGTTTTTGGAACACTGAGTCTTTGGTTTTTCCCCTACCTTTCTTACCATTCCTTCCTCGGAGCCTTTGCTGGATCACAGCCACAACCACCATCATCTGTGATGTCCTCTGCTCCCATGGGTTCAATGATTGTCTCTATAAAGATGATTCCTTGGTCTATGCATCCAGCCCTAATCTCTTAAACTATAGTCCTGCATCACCCACTATCCATTAGACATTCCTACATATCTTTTTTTTTTTTTTAAAGCAATCGGGGTTAAGTAATTTGCTCAAGGTTACACTGCCAGTTATTTCTGGGTGTGGTGCTAAGTGTCAGAGCCCGGATTCATCCCGACACTGGAGCCGGTGCTCTTACTCGCTGTGCTACCTGGCCGCCCCCATTCCTATATATCTATCTAATCTGTATCTCCATACCTTTACTTCCACAGATAAAGAATTTATTAGATGTCATGCGCTACCATTACCAAAACAAGAAAGTTCTTTGTAAACTTTAAAATGTCATAGATATATCAGTTGTTACTAGTACTAGTACTGCTGCTTGCTCCTGCTCCTCCTCCTCCTCCTCCATATAGGTAAAAAGGACAACATTTAGCAACTGGGATTGAGGGAAAGTTAGAAGTTGAGGGTTCACCAAGATCGTGAACCTGGGTTAATTGAAAGATGGTGGTGTCTTTGACAGAAATAGTAAAATTTAGAAGAAAGGTGGGAGAAGGGGGAAAGATAGAGTTAAGTTTTGGAGACGTTAAAGGTGAGATGTCTCTGATAAGTGTGACTCCCCTCTCTGGTCTGCTCTGCCTCCATATGGGTTGCCTTGTCCCCTCTCAAGTACCCTCCTTCCCTTTCCACCTTCTCCTTCCCCCTTCATCTCTGATTTCCATCTCTCTTGTCTTTCATTATTGGAATGTAAGTTTCTTGAGAGTAGGGACCATTCTCAGAACAATCTGGTGATGTAGGTGCTGTTATTATAAACACTTGAAAATGAGACTGAGGAAAGTTAAGTGACTTTCTCAGGGTCACCTAGGCAGTAAATGAGAGATCAAGTATTGCAGTCCAAGTCCTCAAAGCCCAGAATTCTTTTCACTGTCATCCCAGTGCCTTCCAGGCTCTCAGAATTCCTACTTCCTTCAAGGCTCAGCTCAAGCTTCATCTTTCATATGAAGACTTTCTTGATGCTGTCAACTGGACTGAACTGACTTCTAACCTGCGGGTGACTGGAGCCAAACAGAGTGGACTGGAGACAGGAGAGTCAGGAATCAAACAGAAGTTTAATTTCAAAATGAGGGAAATGGCTTGCAAGAAAGGAGGGATCTGGACACCTATGCCAGGGCCCTTCCCCTAGCTGGGGACCCCACTTTACTGTGGCTGAACCTCAATACTTGTATCTGTGGCTATGTAGCAAACTGTAGCCCTGACAATGAGGGGTAACAGCAACAATGTGACAAGTTTGATTCCTAGCTGGGCTTCATGACTAGAAAATGGGTGCTTTCCCAAGCTCAGAGAGCACCTGCCACTGATCAAAGCAATTTTATTGTGTGATTTTGCCAGAGGGTGAGATCATCCAGAGGGTGAGCCCAAAGGATTGTTGTTATGCCAAGCTCAGGACGTTTGCTGGACCTTAGCTTTGGAAAACAGTGTCTCCTAACATTTTAACAATGCTCTACAGCTATTCCATGCCCTCCCCTCAAAATCACCTTTTATCTACTTCTACCGTAGGCATCCATTTGTATCTACTTCTATTGACAGATGGATTGTCACTTCCTTGAGGGCAGACACTGTTTTCTTTGTATTTCTGGTCCTTGCTCCAGTGTCTGGCAGTTAAGGAAACAGAGCCAAGAAGGTTATGTCACCTGCCTGAGCTCACACAAGGTATGGCGCCTTCTTTGATGGGTTATGCAGCCTAGAGTGTCATGGGATGACAAGGGCTGGCAAGTATTGTGCAGAATTCCCTCAGAGGGCTGAGGATCCATTAGGCTTTAAGGTTATATCATGGCCTAGCAGAATCCCTCTCTTCCTTAGGGGCCATGGAGCCTTTGCATTCCCATTGGGCGATGAGCTCTCATGCTGATGGATTCTACATTTTGAGTTACCGCTCATGGGTATTGAACTCATCCTTTGGTTCCTGCTTTTGCTCCGCCATCTTGGCTCCACCCCACAATTCATCCTTTGGTTCCTGCTTTTGCTCCACCATCTTGGCTCCACCCCACAATTCATCCTTTGGTTCCTGCTTTTGTTCCGCCATCTTGGCTCCACCCCACAATTCATCCTTTGGTTCCTGCTTTTGCTCCGCCATCTTGGCTCCACCCCACAATTCATCCTTTGGGTCACAGAATTTGGAAGTGGGAGGAACTGCACCCCGGTATCCCCCATTCTTTCATTTAACAGAAGTAGAGGCACGTGCTATGACACAAAATGTTCAGGGTGGGGGATAAGGGAGCTAGAGGGTGCAGTGGATAGAATGCTCTATCCAGAAGTCCCTCTAGTAGGGATTCCTAGAAAGGAAAGCTCTAATAACATCTCAGAATTTCCTCTTGGCCCTGCATGTGTCATGACACAGTCATGCAACAGCAGAAGGAAGACATGCTGTCTTCCAACTATGTGCATTTCCATTGTCTGTCCACTCCTGGACATCTCTCCCTCCTCATTTCCACCTCCTGGCTTCCTTCAAGTGTCAACTGAAATCACCTTCTGCACAAAGTCCCTCCCGATTCACCTTCATGCTAGTGCCTTCCCTTTGAGATTACCTCCAACTTACTTCCTATGGAATAGCTGTTTGCATGTTTTCTCCCCCATTAATCTGTCTATGAGTTCTATAAGAGCGTGGAGTGTTTCTCTGTATCTCCAATACTCAGTGCAGGGCCTGGAACTTAATAGGTGCTTGACAAATGGTAGTCAACAGACTAGTAAGTATTAAACTTGGAATCACAGGACCTAAATACAAATTTCAGTTTTGCTACTTATCCAGGTGAGTATGGGCAAATCACCTTTTCAGGTCTCAGTTTCCACATCTGTAAAAAGAAGGGGTTGGGTTTGATGACCTTTGAGGCCTTTTCAGATCTTGCTTTGTAACCCTATGATGAGATGATCTGTCTAGTCTTGTCTAGTCCTAGACTGGCTGCTGAAGATGCAGTTTTAGTTGGGACCTCAAGAAAGCCGGGAGGGAGAGATGAGGAGGTAGAACATTCTAGGCACTGGGGACAGCCAGTGTAAATGATATTATACCCATGCCCTTATTGGTAGAGATGGAGAAATTGCCCTTCTGCATCATCTGCCACAGAGAGTTCTGTCCCTTAGAGGTAGCATACCAGTCTTTGATCCTGCCTGGTAACTCTATTGGCAAAGATGACTCAGCCTTCTGCCTCATTGGGCTTGTTCTTCATACTCTACTTAGAATGGCAGAGCATCTCTGCACTTAGCAATGCCCTGGACGGACTCTCTTCCCATCAGGATTCTCATAAATATGCAGCCATTGTATCCTTACCTAAACAGTCAGTGATTTATGGACTAGACTGGATTGCAAGCTCATCCTTGCTGTCTGCTCCTCCGAGGTGACAAAGATAATATTTCAGCAGTTTCTGCAGTGCCTCCGCCTTGAGGGAATGTAAATAAAGGCATAATTGATTTCCTAAATGCGCCTTTTCTCTGTGTCTCAATGCTTTGTACATTACAGTTGGTATGGCTGACAAATCAGCCTTGATTGCTAATTAAAATGTGGAATATATTAAAAAGGCCTTGCACATGTCCCGTTTGCTCTCAGATTCAAAACCCTGGAAATGTGAGGACCAGCAAAGCTCCAATGAGCTCAATCTAATTACTCTCCATTTTGCTTTGACTCAATAGTTCACGAGGTACAGTAGCTGGGACTGGCAGGTCATGGTTGATTGCTAATTAAATGGTAGAATTTAGTTTCCAGCATCTCCTAAATTAAATCCCCCCCCCCCCCTGAAAAGGGACACCCTCGAGTGGGGCAAAAGCTGTCTCTCTGCAGGCTTTTTGGTGTTGTAATGACAGTTGATGCACTTATCCCTGTGTGGGGTCCACATTCTTGAGGGAACTTTAGCTTAAATGATGATGCTATTTCACAGCCAAATCTTTGCAACTCCCCCAATAAAGAGGGCTTTTTGGCAATGCAGAGTAATGATTTGGCTGCTCCCTGTTGCTCCCATCCTCCTCTGGCTTCCCCCAGCAATCAGCTAGTGGACCTGAAAGATGATGTGATCTTCAGCCTTTCTGCTTAAAGTGAGACATTTCAGTTTTCTCCCTGGGAAACCCGAGAGTACCATCAGTCACAGAGAGAAGAATCGATTTCCTTTTGCCATCCCACTTATCTGGGTTTCATCTAATGAGCTCTTGGGATTTAATTGATCCAGGACAACTTCATATCAACAGGATCCTTTCATTGGACGATTAAAAGAAATAACCGGGCAGGAAAGGTTGGCAACCTTGAGAACTTTGTGGGTGCTGACAGCCTTGATAGATCAGATCTGCGAGGACCGCTATCATTCAGCAATGGTTGGGCATTTAATGTTTGTTAAGTGGATTAATCATTTCTCTTAATTATCCATTTGAGGATAGATTTGTAGAAGTACACTCTTGGCCTTTATTCTAGATGAGGAAAATTAGGTCTAAGCAGAAGGAGAGGCTGGTAGGTAACACAGAACTAGGGTTGAAATCAACATGGTCTATGTAGCTTAGTTTTGCTACAAAGCTAGGAAACAGTGGATAGAAGGCACCTCAACTTAGGGATAACTAAATTCAAATGCAACCTTAGACACTAGCCATGTGATTTTAGGCAAGGCACTAACCCTTTGCTTGCCTCAGTTTCCTCATCTGTAAAATGGGATTAATGATGGCACCAAGCTCCCAGGGTTGTTGTAAGGATCAAAAGAGATAGTATTTGAAAAGCAACATTTGCAAACCTTAAATCTCTATGTATTATTGCTATGAATATTGCTAGCTATTTTGACAGACTCATCAATGTGTGTGTAGGAGTATCATAGGAGTTAGAGATGAAAGAGAACTTTGAGGTCATCTAGTCGAATTCTGCCTTTTACCAATGAAAAAACTGGAGCCCAGAGTGGCTCAAATTTACTAGTTTCCCTCCCCTGCTACTCAGTAGTCTTCAATGGCTCCCTAGTACCTCTAGGGTAATAGACTGACAGGGTGATACTGAAAGTCCTATACAATATAGCTCCCACCCATGTTTCCAGGATTATTTCATGCTCCTCTATTTAACATTCTTTGCCTCAGTCTAACTCAGCTTCTGTTTCCCATAGATGATATTCCATCTTAAATCTCTATGTCTTTGCCCAGGCTAGGAATGCTTTCCTTCTCTCTGTCCCTTAGATACCCTCCCTTCTTTCAAAGTATTACTCAGGTTCCACCTTCTAAGCGAGGTATTTCTTTATTTTTATAGTTAGAGCTTGTCCCATTGGAAATATTTTGTATTCACAATCATAGGATTTAGAGCAGAAAGGATTCTTTCAGGTCATTTAGCACAACCCTTGGGCAGCCAGGGACATAGTGAATAGAGTGCCAGACTTGGAGTCAGGAAGATTCATCTTCCTGAGTTCTAATCCTTCTTCAGACACTTATTAGTCGTGTGACCCTGGGCAAGTCACTTAACCCTGTTTGCCTCAGTTTCCTTATCTGTATAATGAGCTGGAGAAGGAAATGGCAAACCATTCCACTATCTCTGTCAAGAAAACTCCAAATGGGGTCACAAAGAATTGGACATGACTGAAATGACTAAGCAACAATGGTCCAATCCTCTCATTTTGTCCGTGAGACATGTGAGGTCCAGAGAAGGGAAGGGACTTGCTGGAGGTGACACAAATAGCAAATTGTAGGACCCAGGCTTTGAATCCAGATCCAGCATTCTTCCCATTCCACCAGGTCCCCTTCCTTGACTATATGCTGTATTTATGTCTTTATTTTGCACATTTTTTAGATATTTCCTTGTTCATGTACATGTTGCATCTCCCCAGTAGAATGTAAGTCTCTTAGGCCAGGGACTTTTTAAAACTGCATCTCCAGTGTCCAGCATAGTGCCTTGTACCCAGTAGGTGCTTAATAAATACTATTGAATAGAACTGAACCTGAGTCAGAGAATTCCAATTTGGGCTTCTAAGTTCTATTAAGTGAGCATAATTCTACCAAAGGGGCCCAATTGGACTGAGGAAGGCATAGAGGGTCCCAGGGCGAAATGCTTCATCAGTAGATGAAATAGAGCTATCCCTTTTGAAAACTGGCCATTTGGAAAAAACAGCCACCCTTTTTAAGTTGTTTGTCATAGGGTACCTTGAGTGTTTGAGGCTCCAATGTCCTGAGCCTTGAGCAGCTGGACAGTGTTATGCCAACTTCTGTTCTTCCAGTGAAAACAAGGGGTGACTCCAGGTCTTTTCTACATGTCCAGTGACTCCAAACAGGCCACTCTTTACAGGCAAGAGTTCCAGTAATGACCTCACATCACAAGTGAATAAGCATTTCTGGGACTGTCACAACATTACTGGAAGCACTGCCTTAGCGGCCTGAGCTATTACTTTCAGGAAAGATGATAGAAAAAGACACAAAACTCTGACCTCTCCCAATTAGCTCTGTATTTGAGCTTCTCCTCATAGGGTTGTCTAGAAGAGGGAAATTCATCTTGGAAGCTTCCTTCAAGCAGACAAAGAATGCAGAGCCCATGTTGGCATTCAAAAGGAAATTAGAGGCACAAAGAAAATCAAATGGGACTGGGTATCCAAAGAGTGCTAAATGAATCATAGGATAACAGACATAGGGCTGAAAGGGACCTCTGATCTTATTTTGGCAATGAGGAAACTGAGATCCAGAGGGGAAGTAGTGACTTGTGCCAGGGTAAGCAAGTAACAAGAGGCATGACTGATATTTGAACTTGGTTCTTCTAAGTACAAAGCTAGAACTCATTTCAGCACACCACTAGGATTTCTCTATTGGTCAACATGTCTAAAATAGAACTCATGACCATTCCCCCATGCCCATCCCTCTTCTAAATTCCCCTATTTCTGTTGAGAACACAACCATCCTTCCAGTCACCCAAGGGTGCAATCTTGATGTTATCCTAAACTTCACACGTCTGAGTAGTTGATTAATCTTGTAATTTCCACCTCCCCGATGTCTCTTATATCTGTCTGCTTTCTATTCACCAGTCACACAGATCAGGCTCATGTTAACTCTTACCAACTCTATTTCAATAACTTCTTCATTAGGCCCCCCATTCAAGTCTCTCCTCACTCCAATCCAACCTCCTTGTGAGAAAATCACTCTGGTAGTCAGTCATCTATCTTCCATGCCACTTGCTACCAAAGTGATTTTCCTAAAGCACAAACTGGACTGTTACTCCTTTATTGTATACACTCCAATGGCACCCTCTTGCCAAACTCATTTGGTGCCTAAAACCTTTCACTAACTGGCCACATCTTACCTTTCTAGGTGAGGAGTCGTCCTTACCTTCCTCTCCCTTTCCACACTCTATTGCATAGCCTTCTTGTTATCCCTCACATTACACTCTATCTCCAGATCCAGTGCCTTGGTGTTGGCTGTCCCATATCGTCCCACGGCTGGAGTGCTCAGCCTCTGAGAATCCTAGCTTCCTTTGATATTCAGCTCAAACATTATCTTCTGCAGATTTTTGCCAATGACTGGTCCCCTTCTGTCCCCTAGTTACTTTATATATTTTTGTGAGAATCAGCATGATGTAGTGGATAGAGTAGAATTTCCCTGATACGTACTGGCTGCATTTTCCTGGGCAAGTCACTTAACTTCTGTTGGCCTCATTTTCTTCATCCGTAAAATGGAGATAATGATAGTACCCATCTCCAAGCGTACAAATGAGATAGTAATTGTAAAATACTTAGCACAGAGTCTGGCACATAGTGAGTGCTACATAAATGTTATATAGTATTATAATCATTATATAAATATTAACTATAATAATATTATGATTTTTATTATGTAGGTATGTATGTGTATATACATATATATTAGTTATATATATTCATGTGTATGTCTAATTATATATATATGTGTATACATCTCTCTCTCTCTGCATCTATCTATCTACACATTGCCTCCTCTAATACAACACAAGCTTCATGAGAACAGACATTTTTGTGCGTGTGTCTCTGTATCCCTAGCACCTAGTCAATAAATGCTTATTGCTTTGAGCATAGAATGCTACATAAGACTAGAGAGGTTCTTCACATAAGTAGTAGTTCTAACCTTGGAGGGGCAGAACACTAGGATCATGCAATTGCAGCTATTGAACTGGAAGAGATTCAAAGGTTACTTAGATCAAACATCTCATTTTGCAGAATGAAGAAACGGAGGCCCAGATAGTAAAATGACTTGTCTAAGGTGACACAGGGAGGAAGTCAGAGCTGGGATTTTAACCCAAGTTCTCTGGTTCTAAGCTCAAAGCTCAATCTTGAGGAAACTATATCTTGTTAAAAGGTACAATAGATAATGAAGTCATATCAATACTAAGCATATATACACCAAATGGTATAGAATCTACATTTTTTGAAGAAAAAGTTGAATAAGTTACAGGAAGAAACAAATAATAAAACTTTACTAGTGGGGGACCTCAACTTTATCCTCTCAGAACTAGATAAATCTAACCAAAAATAAACAAGAAGGAAGTTAAGGAAGTGAATAAAAAATTGGAAAAATTAGATATGATAGATCTCTAGAGAAAACTGAATGGGAATAGAAAGGAATATACCTTTTTCTCAGCAGTACTTAGCACCTACACAGAAATTGACCATATATTAGGATATAAAAACCTCACAGTCAAATGCAGAAAAGCAGAAATACTAAATGCATCCTTTTCAGATCATAATTCAGTAAAACTTACATTCAATAATGGACAATGGAAAGAGAGATTAAAATTAATTGGAAATTATTAATCCTAAAAACAAATGAATCAAAGAACAAATCATAGAAACAATTGATAATTTCATAAAGAAAATGACAACAATGAGACAACATGTCAAAATTCATGGGATGCAGTCAATGGTACTCAGAGGAAAATTTATATCTCTAATTGCTTATTTTAGTAAAATAGAGAAAAAGTAGATCAATGAATTGGTCATGCAACTAAAAAAACTAGAAAAAGAAAAAGTTAAATATCCCCTATTAAATACCAAATTAAAAATCTTGGAAATAAAATGAGAGATGAATAAAATTGAAAGTAAGAAAACCATTGAACTAATTAATAAAACTAGAAGTTGATGTTATGAAAAAAAACCCCAATAAAATATACAGACTATTGCTTAATTTATTTAAAAATAGAAAGAAGAAAACCAAATTACTTGTATCAGAAATGAAAGGAATGAATTCACCACCAATGAAGAGGAAATTAAGACAATTGTTAGGAACTATTTTGCCCAATTATATGACAATAAATTTGACAAACTAAATGAAATGGATGAATATCTACAAAATATAAATTATGCAGATTAACAGAAGAAGAAATAAAATATTTAAATAACCTTATCTTAGAAAAAGAAATTGAACAAGCCATCAATGAACTTCCTAAGAAATAATCTCCAGGACCAAATGGATTCACAAGCAAATTCTACCAAACATCTAAAGAATAATTAATCCCAATATTATATAAACTTGTTATTGGTATGGTCAATTACGCTGATAGTTTTCCTAATATTGAACCAGTCCTTCTTCCCTGTATAAATCCCCCCTGGACATAGTCTTTGATCCTTGCAGTATCTGCTGCAATCTCTTTGCTTAGTATTTTATTTAAAATTTTTGCATCAATATTCATTAGGGAAATTAGTCTATAATTTTCTTTCTCTGTTATGGCTCTTCTTGATTTGGGTATCAGCATCAACCATATTTGTATCATAAAAGAAATTTGGTAGGATTCCTTCTTTGCCTATTTTCCCAAATAGTTTATATAGTATTGGGACTAATTGTTTTTTAAATGTTTGGTAGAATACATTTTATCCTGGGGGTTTTTCCTTAGGATTGATGAACTTGTTCAATTTCTTTTTCTAAGACTGGGTTATTTAAGTAATTTTATTTCTTATTATATTAATTTGGGTAATTTATATTTTTGACAAGCTGGATGATTTTAAAAAAAACCTGAAAAGACTTACATGAACTGAACCATAATGAATAGAACCAGGAGAATGTTGTACATAGTAACAGCAATATTGTTTGCTGGAGAATGGTGAATGATTTAGCTATTCTCAGCAATACAATGATCTGAGACAACCCCAAAGGGTTAATGATGAAGCATACTATCTGCCTCCAGAGAAAGAACTGATATTATTTGAATACAGACTGAAGCATGCTATTTTTCATTTTCTTTTCTTATACAAAATAATTAATATGGAAATGTTTTACATAATTGCACTGAGTTTGGAGCTCAAAACTTTAAATAAAAATGTTAAAAAATGAAAAAAAAAACCCTTTTTCTTGGTCCACCATTTTGCTTCACATCTTTCACAGGCTCATCTCTTATCCTGGGATCCATCAGCTGAGCGGTGGGTTTGCCACTGTCTCAGAAACAGTCTATGATGGGAAATGGAAGATAATGAGTCAGGAAACCAAGTGAACCAGCTCCAGTCAGGTTTGCTGACTACATTAGCTCCTGCTGTTCATGAGCACTCACGGATCTGGGGGCCAGTGGGGAGGGTTTCAGTGGATTTTAAAGGCCAGAGGTCCTATAGTTAATACCATTTTGTGAATTTTCATTAGAATGCACAGGGACTCAGCTAGCAGAAAGACTAATAACACAGGATTAGCCCTGCAGGCCTTAATATGAGAAGTTAATTTATTCTATCAACTGCATTATCTGGTCATTCACAATTTCTCTAAAAATCAAGAGATGCTGATTGGCTTATAAAAAACAACAGGTTTTCTTTCTGATGGCAAATAGCTCATGGTGACCATTGAGTTTAAAAATAGAAAATGCTCCAGATTGCTCTATTCCCTCAGTATCATTTCCAGCATTAGACTTTGTCCATTTAGGTGCCGAATGATCTCATTTAGGAGGTTTACTGAATCCACCTTCCCTACCCCTCCCCAACTTATTTTAATAGACTCCTGACAGAAGAAAGCCTGGGTAAAGTAGATATATTCTGGTAAATTGTAGGTCCTCAGGATCCATAGCACCCACCCTGACTCCAGTCCTATAGGGCCCACCATTTTTATATTCTTCTGTTTTCTTGCATTGTGTAAGAGAGGACTGGCCATGGAATCAAGAAGACATGGTTTTAAATGCCACTTCAGAAATTTACTAGCTAAGTGACCTTGGGTAAATCACTTCTCTGTGCTTCAGTTTCCTTATCTATGAAATGAGAGGTGTAGACTTGATAGCCTCTAAGGTTGCTTCTATTTCAGTCTTTGATCCTTCACTATTTCTTGACCTTGCCCCCCAGCTGCAAGCACCACAGCCCCTCCAAATACTTTACATCCATTTTGTATATATATACACCTGTTGTACTTGTCTCACACTGCAAACTCCATTGAATATAAACTCCTTAAGAGGGGCAACTATTTGTTTTTCTTTTTCAATCTGCAGTTCTTAGCACAGAATCTGAAATGTCATTGGTGACTAATTGATTGATTTGGCCAAGCCCTAGAAGATCATCTTCCCAAGCCTATGAACAAGCATTTATGTCATGCCTATTATGTGCCAGGAACTGTGCTAAACAATTTACAATTATTATCTTGGCTGATCCTCACAATAATTCTGGAAGGTAGGTGTGATTATCATTCTCACTTTACATTTCAAAATTGAGGAAACTGAAGTAAACAGAGGTTAAATGACTTGACCAGAGTCATACAACTAGGTCTGAGGCTGGATTTGAACTTAGGTCTTCCTGACTCCAGTCCCAATGCTTTATCCATTGTATCATCAGTTACCTCAGTTCTATGGTAGCAAGATAAAACATTGCAGAAGGGCATTAAAAAAAGACCCATCCTCCCAAAAGATACTTGAATAAAAAGAAGAAAATTATGTAACAAAGATGAGATAATATGTGTAAAGTGTATCAACCTAATATATATAAGCTATCATTATTATTATTGTTATTAATGAGTGACCCACAAAGGGAAGTATTAGCTATCTACTACTTGATGCATTGAGTATCTGGACATCAAGCTAATGCACTAGGAAACATTGAGTATCTGCTTCTTAAGAGAGGTGAGCAGGAAGGGCTGGACAGCTCCTTCCCTCGCTAGCTAGCGTTGAGTCTAGCATGCATTACACCTCTTTTTTAAATTTTTTATTTTTTTAAAGCAATCAGGGTTAAGTAACTTGCTCAAGGTTACACAGCCAGTTATTTCTGGGTGTGATGCTAAGTATCTGAGCCTAGATTTGATACCCAGGTCATCCCGACACTGGAGCCGGTGCTCTTACTCGCTGAGCCACCTGGCCGCCCCGTGCATTACACCTCTTAGCTGGATTTTATTGCCCCAGCAAGTTGATCTCCTGGAGTGGAATGGAAAAGGAAAGGTCTCTCAGTGAAGAGAGTGGCAAGGAATGGGGGTCAAAGATGCTAAGATTCCTTCATTTGTCTTTATTGCTCCTCACACAGGTAACATTGACTAGTTACTTTTAGTCTTCACACCACATCCCAGATTGTTTCTCTCTCCATATCCCCTTCTTCTATCACTCATCAGCCAGTTAATGAGCACTTAGTAGCTAGGCCAAGTCAAGTCAAGAAACATTTATTAAACATCTACTATTTGCAGGTACTGTCCAAAGCACTGGAAATACAAAGAATAAAAACAACAAATGAAAATGAACAAAAAGCAAAGCTCTAGTTGCCGCTCTCAAGGAGTCTAATGGGGGAGACAACATGCAAATAGCTATGTACAAACAAGATACATAAATTTCATAAATTGGAAATGATCATTGAGGGAAGGCACTGTCATGAAAGAGGATCAGCAAAGGTTTCTTATAGAAGTTTAATTATAAAATTAAACTATAATTTTAGTTATCCCTTGAAGCCAGGCACTGTGTTAAGCCCTGGTGGGCACAAAGAAAGGTGAATACTTAGTCTTCTCACCTCTCTTCCATCTAAAGCCTTCATTCAATCTTGTGTATTATCTGGTATATTCTAATCTGTAGAACTTGTCCAATTTTTCTTTGCTGTTTGCTTGGATAAGTGAGTTTATTTGCTACTCACTATTTGTGATAATCTTTTGTGTAATTTGGGCATTTGGTGGGAAGTGTCTAAGCTGGTGAATGTAAGGTAAGCGCTACTCTCTCCCTTTAAAGCTAAGGGCTAGCCATCAGGGAAGCTGCTTTTGCTGCTAGACTGAAGATATTTGGAAATGAAGATACATGGCATTCTTGTGTAGCACCCATCTTGGAGACTGAAAAAGAGGACCTAGTCATGGTCTTTCTCCTGATTCCTTCAAAGGAGGAATCCCAATCTCCTTTGGAGAGAGTTGGGCCAGATTCTAGAGGTATCTATGTATTTTGCCTTCCAGACATATTTTAGACAACCCGCATGGACATAAATATCTTACATGGGTATACACACATTTTACAGAGAGAAATACACATACAACAATGTAACTGAGTTTACATGAGGGACTGGGTGGAAAGGAAAAGAAAACAAAGTTAGAGTGAATTTCTTAGCACTTAAGACAGTGCTTGGCACATAGTAGGTGTTTAATAAATGTTGTTGATAGATTTCTCATTTCAGGGAATCACAGAATTTCAAAGTTGGAGGGGAAATTGGAGGCCAATTGCCAATCTTTCTGGCCAATAATCTTTCTACTTCAGAGAGCATTCATCTTCTCTTTGAAGATCTTCAGGATCACAGATTTATAATGAGAGGGACCTTAGGGGCCATTGAGTCCCACCTCCTTATTTTACAAAAGTGGAAATTAAAACACAGACAAGGGAAGTCATTTGTCCAGGGTCACTTAGCAAACTCCTGAGTCAATATTTGAACTCAGTTTTTGCTGACTTCAAGCCCTGTGCTCCATATACTGTGACAACCTAGCTGCCTTCAGAATCAGTTTATTCTAATTTTTAAATTTCTAATTATCAGGAAAATTTTCCTCAATTTGGTTCAAACTTAACAAACATTTGTTAAATTTTTACTACATGAAATATCTTGGACTTCACATTGGAAATTAGTGGACAAAAACGAAATAGTCCCTTCTCTTAAGGACCCTGTATTTTTCTGGAGGAAGGTGGCAGAAATACACTTTGTATGCAGATAAGTAAATGCTGAGAGAGAGAGAGAGAGAGAGATTTGGAAGTGATAATAATAGGAATGACCTTGAGTAGGAGGTAGCATCTGAGTAGTGCTCTGACAGAAACTTGGGAGTATACATGAAGGTGCATTCTAGACGTGGTAGACTTCATTCATTACTACTAAATCAACCAAGGACCCCGACTCTAATCTGGGCATTCAGAGAAGGTCCTTTGATTCCTAAATACAGCCACACTCAGAGACCCAATTCTCTTTTTTTCAGACAGAATAATAGATGCTTTAAATTGAAGTGACATTTGGTGTAACTTCTTGTGCTGGACTGGAATCTTATTCATTAAATGGAATACAATTTGCTTCCTCCTCATGCCTTGCAAGATCTGAAGAAGATGATGAGAGGACATTTAACTGTGATGAATTTATGAAGCAGTCAGAATGTGTGTGTGCTCTTGCGCCACAGGGCCATGACTGGAAGAGCACACTGGATGGGTCATGAGCTCGAGAGCCATTGGAACCCACTCAGCACTGCTCTGAGGAGGCCACATCATAAGGAACCTGTCTTGGAAATTCCATTGAATGAAACGGGACATCTCCAAATCTCTGAAAGAAATTGGAGTCGTTGTTTGTTACAAATCCAGGATTCTATCCACCCCAATGGCAGATTTGTCTTGAGCTGTGCCATAACAATTCTCTAAATGCTGTTTATATCCTTTCATCTGTTATTGGAGCTGTTCATTTTTATTTGGAATATTATGCATTGCAAGAGCTTACAAAAAACCAGGGGATTGGAGGTGGGGAGAAAAAAATTCAAGTGAATAAAGTAATCTTATCTGAATCTATAATAAGCCCTAACATTTGTATAACCACCTTCATATTCGAAGTAGTATGAAACCTTAAACTCTAATTAACCTTTAATGTGCCCATCTGAAGATGATTATATCCATCATAAAAAGGACAGAGGTGAGGCAGAAAGTATGAGTGGCTGGCCAAAGGCTGCCGAGGAAGATTTCAACGTCGCCTTCTCAGAGTCATCTCTGAATTTTTTTTTCTCTTTGTTGCTAGGGATTGATTTCTTTGTTATTCTCATACTCTTCTCATGTGACTAAAAGTAAGATTGGAAATATAAATTGGAAAAGGCTGAAAATAAAAATAGAATTAAAAAATTAGATAACTAAACGGATGATAATTGAATTCAATAAACATTCACAGAGAGCCCGTGGAAGACAAGGCTCTGCTCTAGGAACTAGAGGCATAGAGGAAAAAATGTAACAGTCCTTGTCCTCAAGTTGCTTACAGTCTATTGGGGGGAGGGAGGGCTCACACACACACATATACAGGAAAACAAAGTTATCAATCAATCAATCAGTCAAGATATTCATTAAATGTCTACTCGAAGCCAGGTCGTCCAAATCCCATTATATTTTTCCATCATGTGATTGGAGGATTCTCATCATATTCTTCCTCTTGAAGAATTTACTGGGGTAGAAATCCAAGGGGGCAAGAGTAAAGTTAGTCTGACAAAAACATTTATTAAACTCTCCCCACCCTCCAAGCCCTTGGGAGATGAAGAAAGGCAAAAACAAAGTTATGAGTTGTGCTTGGAAAGATTCCCTAAGGCTTAAGGAGAGTATGCCTTCAAGGAGTGGGCAGAGACCCATGCCAAGGCACAAGAAGAAGTCAGATAGTTGGCATAGTGAATAGAGAAAGTATTAGATCAGTGATCAGGAAGACTTGAGCTCGAATCCTGCCTCAGACACTTACTAGTTGTGTGACCCTGGGCAAGCTCCTTAAAAATAAACAAACACAAAACTCTGTCCATCTCAGTTTATCCATCTGTAAAATGGATATGATTGCCATTTTTCTGAAATAGGGATAATAGCACCTAAATCACAGGGTTGTTGTGAGGATCAAATGAGATACTTGTAAAATGTTTTGCAAACTTTAAACTGCTATGTAAATGCTAGCTACTAATAATAGTAATTTCTATAATAAGTTATTAATAATTTCTAGCATCACATAGCTTTAATGTTTGCAAAACATTTTATAAATATTACTTCATTTATTCCTCACAACAACCCCATTATGTAGATGATATTATTATCCCTATTTGAGGAAAATGGGCTAAGAGGGTGACTTGTCCATGGTCCCACAGTTAATGAAGTCAGGATTTGAAATCAATCCTTTTTGACTTTTGGTCCAGCACTCTATTCACTGAGCCATCTGGCACCATAAATAATTTGACCAAAGCCATCTAGCTTCTTGTCATAATTTTATCCAGAGGCACTAAGGAATCACTGAATATTTTTTTTTAAGCAATCGGGGTTAAGTTACTTGCTCAAGGTTACACGGCCAGTTATTTCGGGGTGTGGTGCTAAGTATCTGAGCCCAGATTTGATCCCCAGGTCATCCTGACACTGGAGCCGGTGCTCTTACTTGCTGAGCCACCTGGCCACCCCTAAGCAATTGGGGT
>NW_027185759.1:33574450-33593201 GCF_028583685.1 Petaurus breviceps papuanus
CGATCCCCAGGTCATCCCGACACTGGAGCCGGTGCTCTTACTTGCTGTGCTACCTGGCCTCCCCACTGAATATTTTTTAAAATAAGGAGACGATAGGATCAAATCATGGCTGTTGGGGCAAACCAAAGTGTTTTGGTGGGACATTCTTAACTTTTCCTGACTCAGCTCAATTCTCACTTTCTTCAAGAATCCTCTCTTCACCTAAATCTGAAATCTAGCCTGATTCAGGTTGTGTTTCCTTTGTCTGGGCCAGTATTCCAATCCCTGATGGTCACTGGCTATTCTTCATGCCTGGAATGTCCTTCCTCCTCCCCTCTGCCTCCTGCCTTCCTTCAAGGCTAAGCTTAAATCCCAGTTTCTGCCAGAGTCCTTTTCTGGTCTTCTCCACTGCTAATATCTTCCCAGTGTGATGACCTTCCATCTACACTGGGTATGTCTTCTTTGCAACTTCTATCCCCTATTAGAATGCGATATTCTTAAGGGTGATCACTTGTCTTTGCCTTTCTTCATCTCTATAGGGCTTGGGGGAGAGGAAGTGTTTAATAAATGCTTTTGACAGACTAACTTTACTCTTGCCACCCTTGGATTTCTACCCCAGTAAATTCTTCAAGAGGAAGGATAGTATGATGAAAAAAAAAAAAACCAAAGGGAGTCAGATGACCCGGCTTCGAGTAGCCACTTAATGAATGTCTTGACTGACTGGTTGACAAATACCTTCTTTTTCCTTTCTTTGTATCCCCAGCACTTAGCATGGCAGCTGGTACATAGTAGGAGTTTAATAAATGCTTGTTGGTGGACTGACTGACTGACCTTTGGGTTTGGTAACAGTGAAGAGAACCAAATCCCTCTGAGTTTCTTTCTCTGTCTTCTGAAGCATCCTGCAGTGCCAAATCCTAAACTTCTCCCTCACATGCTCCTTGAGGATGCTGTTAGAGGATCTCTCCTGGCCTCATGGACCATGGCTTTTCCTAGCACAGTCATTCTCAGATTATCACTAAAGGATTTGTCTTGTTCAGCTGTCTTCTCTCTCTGCCCCTGTGGCCCCCTTCTCCCATTGGTGAGTTATTCCTGGAACCCCCATTTTAAAGAAGGTTGACTTGGCTTGATTTTTCCTCTCCTTTTTCCAACTTGGATATATCCTGAAGACCTAGATTGACCTATAAAGTAGGTCTTCTTCCTGAAAAAAGGACAAGAATTAAAACTGAACCTCTAATCACCCCAGAAGTATTTAGCCCCTTGTGGTGTCTGCCTCTTTTCAATAAACTCTTAGTTGGTCCCTATCACCTAACAGGTTCAATTATATGCTCCTTTGTGTGATATTCAAAGATCTTCAGACTATGCCAAGTGCTAGGTAGGAATAGTAAGACAAAAACTATGAAACCGTTCTCACCATCAAAGACATGCACAAAGATAAACAGAGACAAAATAGAGGGATAGAGGGACTTTACCTATGATTTCTTTGTTGGAGAGAATTCTTGGTTGTAGAAATTTCCTCCATCAATGCAGGTCAGTACCTTCTTGGCAAATTTTAGTCTCAGAGCATAGTGTAAAACATCACTAAATGACTCAAGGTCACATGGCTAGCATGTGTCAGAGATTGGACTGGAATGCAGGTTCTACTGGCATCTGGGCCAGGTCTTTATTGACTATGCTTTGTGCTTTGGGGAGACTCATAATAGATGTAAAATAAATACACAAGAATTTTGAGAAAGGCAGGCATTGCTAACAACTGTGATGATCAGGAAAGGCCTCATATGGTAAGCTCTTCCAGAGAACTAGACACAATAGACAGAGGCACACATAGCTTACTGGGAAACCCAATTTTCAAGGCAGCCTCCAAAAGTGTTACTCCTCAGGGTAGGAGCCAATCCAGGAGGGACCATTCTGGAGGTGCTCAGAGCTGCAAAAGATTTTTGCTGCATTGCATCTGCTGACTTCAGAGAGGGAAGACAGGATCGTAAAGGGGAATGCCGCCACCCAGGCTGACTAGCAAGTCAATTTGAGTGAAGCAAAATTAATATCTTGAGTTGCTGATGGTGAAGCTTCAAACGCCCCCTTGACAGATGCTCTTGGTTGAAGAAGTAAGCAAGAGAAGGCACCATTTGGAAAGACTTGGTGCCTGCGCTTCTTTTTGCTGGAAAAAGAAAATAAAGCACAAACCCCAATTTTTTATGGTCTATAAAAAGTTGCAAAAGGGAAAGCATTATTGGGTAATAAAAGGTGTGTTTATGTGCATTCATAAGCAGTGGGCTCAAGGCCAACTCCCATAAATGAGTTAGAAATGGATCTTTGTACTAAGCAATTATGTACACCTTTGAGGTCCTTATTTCATTTAAAAAGTGTACCAGCAAAGAAGCTGGATTCCTGAAGGCACTCGGATTCCTTGGGTTCTCATGGACTTATGTGGTCTGAATTGGACCCCAATTCTTTAAGAGTTGGGTTGTAGGAGAAATGAGTCTTCTGTGTTCCTCTCTGCCAGGCTCCACTGTTGGACCTCTCCCCTGTTCTTCAGATACCTGGTGTTCCCAGTTAGCCTCTGACTGTCTGGGATCACTGTCCCAGAGACCCTCCTCCCCCACCTTTATGATGAATCTGAGCAGAATGTAAGCACCTTGAGGATGGAGGCTGTCATACTTTTGTATTTGTTCCTCTGCTATGTACCCGACACATAATAAATGCATGTTGGGTGATTGCTTCAATCCTTGGGTGACAGTTTGCAGTGGCCTTCAGCCGTCCTGCTGCCCAGGTCTCACTAAAACTTGACTTACCTCCTGTAGTCAGTCAGTCAGAAAATATGTATTCTATATGCTTATATTATATATTATACCAGAGACTATACAGGACAGAAGAAACAAAGAAAGGGAAAACCACTTCCTGTCCTCAAGGAGCTTACACTCTGATGGGGGAGACAATGTAAATACCAAGACATACAGAGATCTAGAGCAAGGAAGTACCTCCAAGGGTGGTGGGCATAGGAAGAATTTAACTTGATGGGGCCCCAAAACAAGTCTGAATGGGGGAAAGTTCATGAAGACTATGTTGTACAATTTGGGAGGAGACAGAGCCTGGACGGACCGTCAGCTCCTTGAGAGCAGGGATCATCTTTCGTCTTTTTCCCGAATCCCCTGTATTTAGCCCAGTATCTGGAGCATAGTAGGTACTTAATAAATGCTTAATAACTCAAGGGCTGCCTCCTTTATGGCCGAGTTGAGTTTAATTCTCCATTGTCATCTATCACTCTCTAAGTCCATGACTGGAGAAGAAAATGAATGTTTACAAGGAGGCTCATTCATCTGGAAGGGGGTGATTAAGGAACTGGAATGGAAAAGCCAGACCTCCGTCCCTCTCTTTCATAATTCCTTCTGTGACTTCCACTGTATGTCTTGGTGTTTGTGAAGTTCGTAGACACTGTGTTCCCCTGGAGCCTCGCAACTGCTCTGAGGCAGACAGGGCAGGAATAATTATCTCTATTTTCCAGAAGAGGAAGCCGAAGCTGGGCAGGATTAGGTGATTTGTCTGAGGAGAGGTGACAGTCTGCGTCTGGTACTCTTGACTCCTGGTCCATCCCTCTTTCCACTTCCCAAACTACTATTATGTTTCATAGACATCATGGTCAATTCATTGGAAAGTATGCATTGATTAGTATAAGGGAATGCAGGGATATATAAGACATGTGAATCTGTGATCTTTTTTAGACACAATGACTGACTAAAATCAGTTGTTCAAAACAGTGGTGTCAAATTCAAATAGTAATGGGGGGCACTTAACAGTACATAAGAATCCCTTTGGGATGCTTGTTGATTTGGAAAACCACACATTAACATTAGCTCTGTTCTACTGTATTTTTACTTATTTTGTTAAATATTTCCCAGCTATATTTTAATCTGATTTGGGCTGTACAGGAGTGTTGTGGTTGCTGGGTCATTTATTTGACTCCTTTGGTCCTATATATTCGAAATTGATAGTCTAAGCTCAAGCTCTAAGACTTTGCATTCGTTCCCGTCAAACTTCACTTTACTGGATTCTGCCTAATGTTCAGGCATGTTGGGATAATTTTGAGTCCTGACCATCATCCACTCACTGTACCAGCTAGTGCTTCTATCTTTGTGCCACCTGAGACTTAGATAAGGATGCCACCTATGGCTTTATCTAAGACCTCAATGAAAATGTTAAATAACGCTGCTTTAGTGCTTGGCCCAATATCGGAGGACAAGTTTCTGTAAAGTATTTTGTTGTACTCTGTCCTGGCCACAGATACTTGACTTCCAGTTCTCACCCCCCTGATCTGTGTGCTTCTAACTGGGATCCTTTCCAAAGCAGCCTTTCCCAATGAGATTTTCTGTTCTTCCTGGTTGGGGTTGATTTAGATGCTCTTTCAGTGACTTGTGTCATAGTTTTCTTGTTATAAGGGAACATTATGTAAAAATACACATATTTAAATTAATTTTAACAATTGCAAAAAAATTGCTTAAAGGCTCAATATCTCCTTTGAGATCATGAAAGGACTATTGGCCCATCCTGGCCCTGCTACATACTAGTGCTGTGTTCCTGGGCAAATCATTTAACCACTCTGACTCTCAGTTTCTTATTCTGTAAAATGGAGATAAGAAAAGCACCCATGACACAAGGGTTTTGTGAGGACCAATTAAGATAATGCCACAGAAATGCAGGTGGCATTTGCAGTCAGGTGGCACAATGGACCTGGAAATAGCAAGACCTGAGTTCAGCCTTCGCCTCAGACTCTTACTAGATGGGGCACTCTTTGGAAATTTTGACCTCACCTGGAGATCTTCAAAGAAAGGCTGGATTGTTGGCATGTTGTAGAGGTGGTACGCAGGAAAGAACACTGCATCTCAAGCCAGGAAAACCTGCTTTTAAACCTGAGGTCAGAAGCTTATTTAACCTTTGCCTCAGTCTTCTCATCTGCAAAATGGGCATAATTATAGCATCTCCCTCCCTGGGTTGTTGCGAGGATAAAATGAGTTGATATTTGTAAAATGTTTTACAAACCTTCAAGTCCTATATAAATGCTATTGATGCTGCTGCTGCTTCTAAAATCCTTTTCAACTGCAGTTCTGTGAGCCTGCGAACTTTTGTCTCAAGGAGCTGACAGTCTACCTTGGGGAGAGAAGTCGCAGGAATGGAATGCTAGATAAAAAAAGAAGGCAGTCTCAATTGATCCATCAACACTTAGGAAGTGCTTGCTGTCTGCCAGGCATGGTGGTCGGGCTGGTGGTTGGTAGAATTTTGAACCAGAAGGGAGCTTAGATCTTTTAGTCTAACCTTCTTATTTTATCTATGAATAACTTGGCCAAGAGAATTCAGGTGGTTGGCCCAAGGTCACCCAACATCGAGTAGCAGAACCTAGATTGAAAAGATCTTCTGACTCCAAATCCAGCCTCCTATTAAGATTGTAACAAACAGTGAAGGAGAGAGAGAGGGAGAGAAAGAGAAAGAGAGAAGAGTGGAGGGAAGGAGAGAGGGAGAGGGAGAGACAGATAGAGAAAGAGAAAGAGAGAGAGACAGAAAGAGAGTAAGAGACAGAGAAAGAGAGAGATACAGAGACAGAGATACACAGAGACAGAGAGAAAGACACACAGACAGAGAAAGACAGAGACAGAGAGACTGAGAAAGACAGAGAGACAGGGAGAGAAACAGAGAAAAGAGAAGAGAGAAGAGAAAAAGAGAGAGAGGAGGAGAAAGAGAGAGAAAAAGATCCCTTTGAAACTCATTGATCCAAGACTTTAACTCCTGACCTCCAATGACTCTCTCCAGTGGAAGATTTTAATAAAGTTTTCTCCAGAGCCAATGCACTGTATTATCTTTTATAACCTTAGGTATTCTTTTCCCACTCTGAAGGAGAAAAAATAAGGACACAAATGCCGACTATCTTAGCAGGCTGACCCCATGTAGCCATAACTTACACGATCCTCCCCTTACGCTACAAAATGCTAGAAAGATTTCTTACTTTACTGTCCCCAACAACCCATCTTTCCAGATTGATAGCAAGGGAAGGCAGAAATCTGACAGCAAGAGAGAGGCTCATTGGTACAGCCCTCCACAATAAACAAGAAAAGGAGGAAGCTTCTGCATAAAGGCACTTGAGAGACAGAAGACAGATTTACCTGAAATCTTTAACAAAAGCATCCCCAAAATGGTGTCTCCTGGAAAATAACCAACAGAGGCTATAAATAATTTTCAACCACAACCATGAATGGGGCTCCTTCCCTTGGCTACATTCAGCAAGTATGCTTGGAGGTACAGAATTTTTAATAAGGAATTATTTGACTAGAAGACAGAGTGGACATCTGTATCCTTCTGAGTAGTTTCTGGAGATGCTTTTAAAAAAGAAAACATCTTCACCTTCCCCCAAACCCTTGACAAAATCTTGCCATTTTCTTGTTGAATTGTATATCTTATCCTAGCAGGCAAGGTAAGTCTAGGTGGGTATTGATTGATCTAGGGGAGAGGTGAGGGACAGAAGTACTTGAGGTTTTGCAAATCTGCGACCCATGGTCAGTTTCCTACAGAGATGCATCCTCTAGGGTAAAATTCATCTGGTAAAGGGGATTCATGGGGAAAGGGTTTTTTGTCCCCTCACATCTTGTAGTTCATCAGGTAGCTACCAGGTGCATTCTCACTATCGTTTCCAGAAATGAATGAATGAGAGGAAAAGGAACACCATGGTGGAATAAAAAATAGCATGTTCTTGAAGATGCTAACACACATGAATGTGCATGTACGTGTATGTGTGCTCACACACATGTGAATGTGTATGTATGGTTTTATTTCAGCTACTTAACACTATAAGCATCAAGTATGTCAATTAATGGAAAAATTTGATCCTTTGAGATTTTCTTAAATTCCAGTCCTTAGCTCCTTGCTCTGCAACCTTGGGAGATAAAAGAACAAATCACATGGTTTCACTAAAGAAATTTCTCCTTTGCATGGATTCTCATTATTAGCCAATCCATGAATGGGAATTCTTTAGTATAATAAAACACTTTTGGAGAGAGGCTGCATGACTTAGTGAGTAGGGTGCTGGACCTAGACTCAAGAAGAATTGGGTTCATACCCTACTTTAGGCACTTACTAGTTGTGTGACCCTGGGCCAAATCATTTAAGGAGGTCAAGATTTATTCAGCAAGAATAGCAACAGTTTGGCTGGACCATAAAGTAGGGTAAAGGGATGAAAAGGTAAGTAGGGACCAGTATGTGAAAGGTTTTAAAGCCAAATATATTTTATCCTAGAGGCAGTATGGAGTAGCTGGAGCTTTTTTTTTTGGAGGGCAGTTGGGGTTAAGTGACTTGCCCAAGGTCACATGGCTAGTTTTGTGTTAAGTGTCTGAGGTCAGATTTGAACTCAGGTCCTCCTGACTCCAGGGCCAGTGCTCTATTCACTGTGCCACCTAGCCTCCCCTAGCTGGAGTTTCTTGAGTAGGGGAGTAACCATCATCTGAATTCTACTTGAGGAAAATAATTTTGGCAGGCATGTGTAAGAGAGAAGATAGTTGGGTCAGGAAGACAGGGCGGGAGGCACTAGTCCAGGTCAGAAGAGATTAGGTCCTGAGCTCCTACAATGCTTGTATGAGAAGAGAGAAAGGGATGGATGTAGAGATAGAAATGACAAGAAATGGAAACTGATGGGATACGTGGGGTAGGAAGAAGGAAGGGTCAATGATAACACTGAGTTTGCAAACTTGAGTGACTGGAAGGATGTGAGAGAAAATTGGACGTTTAGAAGAATGGAGTTGGTTACATGGGGAAGATAATGAGTTCAGATTTGGATCCAATCCATAAGCTTTCCTACCTCGATCAAATCTTTATGAGAACCTTTTCTGCATGAATGAATGAAAACGTGAGAAATGATAATGGTAGGGGAGGAGGCATACTCCCCCGACCAATTTTCTAACACAGACCACATCTTTGGTGTCACACAGTTCACTGAGAGGTGGAGAGAATATGATTTCTTTTTTTTTTATTGCTTGTTGATTTTTCAAAAACATTTGGCAGCAAAGAAAAATGAAGCCTCGAAAGTTGAGCTGAGACAATGCATCTTTCACTCATAAGTCGTAATGACACAGTATTCAATGATAGACATACCTATAGGGGTAAAGCAGCTCTATATCCACTAAGCAGAGCGTTAGAGGGAGGCATCTTCCAAAGCTTTTTACCAGTGTCCTGGGAGATACCTTGGGTGAAGTTCAGAGAAGAAAAGTGTTTCCCAACTGATACCATTTAAAGTCTAACCTGAGAGCAGATAAACTGGAAATGCCATTGTCATGGTGGATGAGATCCCTTTAAGATATTTTTGGAATCAATGGAAGTCATTTAATATATTAATGACATAAACCCAGGAAGACTGGAGAAAATATGGGATAGGAATTGCACAGGACAGGGAGAGAATTTGATCTTCACAGAATCTCAGGCTTGAGTGGGACGTCAGAGGGCACCTGCACCAACCTTCAGCTGCCCAAGACTCCCTTCTAAAATCTACTTGACAAGTGGGCATCCAGCCTTGGAAGCCTGCTGTGAGGGGGAACCTGTCATCTCCCCAAATAGACTATTCCACTTTCAAATAGCTTGAATTGTTAGAAAGTTTTTTCTTACCCTACAATCTGAACTGGCCTCTTGGAAGCTTTTACCCAGCTGCTCCGGGCTTTGCCCTCTGTCTGAGATCCAACTTTCCAAGACTAATGACTCCTCCATAGGGCAGCCTTTCAAATATTTGAAAATGGGTTTTCCCCTTATGCCTCATGACACTTTCAGTGGAAGTCATTCTCACAGATGACTCTCAGACTCCAACCCCTGAACCTAACTTTGGACCTTGCTTTAATTTAATTTAATGTATGGCCCTTCTATGTACCATGCACTGCGCTAGGCATTGTGGATACAAATGCAAGAACGAAACAATCTCCATTCTCAAGGGCCTTAGTGTTAGAGGGGACCCTGGACATCACAGGAAAATAGGGCCACAGATTTAGATCTGCCTAAAGGCCATCTGGTGCAGACCCCTCATGCTACAGATGAGGAAACGAGAGGCTCAGACATATTAAGTTACTTGCGCAGGGTTGTGCAGCTAATTGAATGTCAAAGGTGGGATTTGAATTCAAGTCTTCCTCTCCAATGCCAGTATTCTACCCCTTATTTTGTAGATAAGGAAACTGAGACACAGATGAATTAAATGACTCAGCCAAGGTCACATAGACCAGCACTAAAACCAAGCAAATGCAATGCTTTTTAGATTGCATCATGCTGCCTCCATTCAATTCAATAATCATGTACCAAACACTTTCTGTGTATCCTGAGTGCAGCTCACTATGTCAGGCAATAGGAATGATACTGTTTTGATATGCCAGTTGTCTGACCTCAGAAGTATCGAGGAGGGTATGGGCCATTGTGAGAAGTAGTAGGTCCTCCTTCTTGGACGTCTTGAAGAAGAGCCTGGGTCACCATTTGGAGGGTGCTTTATAGTGGGGATGTTTGTTTTTTTTTCAGATGGTTTGGATTGGATGGCCACTACTAACCTTCCAGTTATGATTCTGATTCATGGATTTGTATCAGTGAAGGGAATTCTCACACTGATAAATCCATGTAGGTCAAAGTATCACGCCCAATTTACCAAATATGGAATGTTACAGCTGGAAGATTGCCAAAAGGTTCTCTGGTCCAGTTCCTCCATTTCAGAGAGGAAGAACTGAGTGCTAGAGACGGGCTCACCCAAAATCACACAGCTGCTGAGTTAGTAGGAATGGGAACCAGAATCTGGATTCTGGAACTCTGAGGTGCCAGGTGACTTTCTGGCTTAGTTATTCCTCTGGAGTTCCTTTAACATTTATTCATCAGTTGGTTGATTCAACAGATGCTAATTATGTGCCTACTAAGTACCAGGTACAAAGAAAAAAAGTCATTGTCTTCAAAAGCTTGCATTTGCAGGTAAGGTCACAGAGGTACTCCCCAAAATTGACCTACAATTCATAAAAGTCATCAAACCATGGAAAAAAAAACCCTTTTTCTCAGGGTTTATTTATTTTTTTTTCATAAATCAAGCCTGGCAGGAGACAATTGTAAAAATGTCACCTTAAAACTGAACAAGACCCATCTCATCCTGTGTCTTTTCCTGTTATTCCAGGCTTAGGTGTGGGAATGAGTGATCTCCCTGAGCTCGAGGCATGGGGGGGAGGCAGCCCAGCCTGGCATTCTTTGCCTTTTTCATATTCTGGGGGCAAATTGCCTGTCTGGTCCACCTTGTCCATGCAGGTTAATGAGGTGGTTAATGGGGCACGATAGGGGACAACTGCTCAGTCGCATTATAGAGAAAGCAGAAAAGGTCGGCAGAGTCTAGGGCATTGACTGTCTTTCCTTGAATGCTCTGAGGCAGCACTGTTCTGATGTCTCCCCATGATGGATTGAGAGAAGAATAAGAAAAGGCAGGATGTGACTACTCTCAGGACGATGACAGCAATCATCTGAATGGGGGCCATTCTTGTTTCTTAAAGATTATACATCCCCTATTCATCTGGTGTGATCAAGAGGCTTGTTTGGATGCTGCTTCATAGGCTTGGAATTAAAAACTCAAATGAGAAGAGCTTACAGCTTCTCTCTTTCCTATTGTAATTTTTTAGTCCCAATAAACCAGCATTTGACCTAGATCAGCCACTTTTGAGGCCCATCTGTCTCCTGAACTTTCTGTCAATGAGGATCATTCGGGGAATTCAGCTCATCTTTCAGCTATCTGACCCAAAGGGCTCAGAACACAGTGCCTATGTCTTTGGGGGCTTTGGGAGAAATCATGATACTGGACACTTTGTGGACACAAAACCTTTGAGGTTTGCAAAGGGATTTACATAGTTAAGGGAACTGGTAGTGGTAGGTCCTCAGGCACCGTACCTTCAACAGACACAGACATCTTAACTTGACCCTCACAATAACCTTGTTAGAGTTGATATTAGAGGCTCTAGGTTCAAATCCTAGCTCTTCCATATCCTACTTGTGGTCAGATCTTGAGGGAAGATACAGCATCTTCGGAGACTCATTTCACATGCCTCCCCCTTATATACTTGGCATTCCAGTCACACTGCTCTACCTGTTGTTCCTTGTATATGACATTCAGTCTCCCACCTCAGGGTGTTTGCAATAAGGAGTCAACATGCCTGGAAATCACTCTTTCCATAAAACACTTTGTGGACCTGAAAATATTGTAGAAATCCTAGCTACTATCATCATCATCATCATCACCACCACCACCATCATCCTCATCATCATCATCACCACCACCATCATCTTCATCACCCCCACTACCACCACCACCACCATCATCATCATCATCACCACTATCACCATCATCATCACCATCATCACCACCACCACCATCATCATCACCACTACCACCATCATCATCACCACCATCACCATCATTATCATCACCACCATCACCATCATTATCACCACCATCATCATCATCACCATCATTATCATCATCATCACCACCACTACCACCATCATCATCATCACCACCACCACCATCATCATCACCACCACCATCATCATCGGCATCACCATTACCATCGTCATCGTTATCACCATCATCATCGTTATCATTATCATCTTTATCTTCAGCATTGTCATCTTTATCTTTGTCATCATTTTATATTTATATGTTTCATTTTGTATGTTATTTTTTCTTACTATTAGCCTTAGTTTTCTTCAAGACTCAACTCCAGTGCTACCTCCTACATGAAGCTTATTTTCTTGTTTCTAATTGCTTCTGCCTTTCCCATAAATGACCCTGTATTATCCTCAAATAATTTGTATTTACTTGGCATATATATTAGCTGGGTTCATTTCCCCTTGTTCCACTCCCCACTAAAACTCATTGAGGACAAGGACTGCTTTGTTTCTGTCTTTGTAACCCCAGGGCCTACCACATAGTAGGTGTTTAATCAATATTCATTAAGGGAATGAATGATGCACTTTGCATGAATTGACTAGATTCTTCCATCAAGAAATTGACTCATGAGAAGTAAGTGGGACTCTTGGGACTCCTTCTTTCTAAGACTTCAACCATATAACCCAACTCTAATGGTATGAGAGAATTCATTCCATTCCTTTTTGGCTCCATTGTTAGAGAGTGGATATTGGTAGCATCAACAATAAAACCTAACTTTGACATTGCTCTTTCATGTTTAAAAAGTGTCTTACATTCATTATCTGAGTGTCTGAGACAAGATTCAAACTTGGGTCAAGTTTAGTGTTCTATGCATTAAGCCACCCAGGCACTAAATAAACATCTGTTGTGTTATATAATGTCAGTGGATACCAGTGAACCAAGCTCAGTCGCTGCTTCCTCTAGGTATTCACCCAGCTTGGAGGAAGGCTTGTGTGTGCAGTGGGGAATATTAAGATCTGGTTCTAGATGTGGCCCAGAAGAACCTGCCCATTAATGCCTTTGTTTTTCTGTTTTTGAAATTTTCTTGGGGAGTGGTGAAGGTAGAGGGAGGAAATGTGCATGTGTGTTGTAGGTAGAGGGAGAAAATATGTGCAAGGTGTGTGTGGTGTAGACTGCGAGTGTGTGCAGAGATGTGTGTGTGTGTGTGTGTGTGTGTGTGTGTGTGTGTAACTTAGAGATACATAAACATTCTGAAGAAGAATAAAATTCCATTCAAAAGTTATTGGGTACCAAATTCCATTTTTGCAACTTCTTAAAACCTTTGAATTCCAATACCTTCTTTTCTCCCCCTTTCAAAAGTACGGATTTGAAAGTGACACACACAGTGAGGTGATAAATACTACTTTGTTCTGCACACCCTTTTCTGATCTTCAGCAGGTCCCATTTTTTTTCACACCTCCCCTTAGAGAGGATATTTTCCCCTTCTGTTATCGATGTGATTTTGTCCTCATTTCTCTCCCATCATTCTTTCCTAGTGTCTGTCTTTTGAAAAAAAAAAAAAAGATTTGGGTATGATGGCAGATCTGTTCATGACATTGCGATTCCTGCTTGATGAATTGCTCTCAGCTCATCCACTCGCGTTTCCACTGCCCCAAGTCTTGTTGTGAGAGGGAGTGTGATGGAGTGAATAGAGGGCCTCCCCTGGAGTTCGGAAAGTTGGACCCTTGGTTTTTGTCACCCTTGGCAAGTCCTTTTGAACAGCTCGGGGGTGGGGTAGCCAGAACCATTACTAGCGGTGCTCCCTAGACAAGTCCAGTAAGTGGCTTCACCTCCGTTTGCTTCAATTTTCTTGTCTGTAAAATGGGGATAATAATAGTACTTCCTTCCAAGGATTGTTATGAGGTAATATTTTCAAGGGGCCAGGAAAATTTTATAAATAAATAAAATATAAGCAGATCACTTTGCTGGTTAGTGCCCCAAGTATATTTTAAAGACTTGGATGTGCAAGCACTAGCTGATCTGCTTTGGTGGAGGGAATTTGACACTAGGGGGCTTTGATGCTGCCCCCATCCCTTCACCCCTTCCCCGTTGCCCTCCTCCCATCTTGACTCTGGAGTCATCCTTCATTCTGGGATCCCAATGGCCACAGCAAAAGGTATCTCTCTGTTTCAGCTGCTTGCTCAGTCTCCTTACCTGGAACATATTTTACATTCTATTCATTGATTTTTCGCATTTTCTTTTATTTAAAATGTCTATGGGCAAAACCATATTATGTCTGATTTTTCCAGAGGGCCTCATGATTTTAAAGAATTAGAATCCAGTAAAATTCCATTTTTATGTGATACTATTTTAATGTAAATGCCCATTTTATAAAAAGAGAGTGACAGGTAAAAATGGGAATTACACTTAAGAGGTTCTTATATATTTTTAACAATTGCATCTGTGTGAATTTTGGTTCATTAATAAAGGGGGGAAAGGGAGAATGGTATGTTTTAACTCTTCTCATTATTTAAATAGCATGTAATTTTTTCAAATTCTTATAATAATCTTTCAATTTTCATTTTTTCTTTTTGAAAAACGCCTTTTCCCCTCCCAGAGTCACCCATGCCCTGACTTAAATATATCATTCTACTTCTCTCTTCTAGAATCTTATGGGCCATCACTTGGAATGGACTTGGACTTATTCTTCATGGTCCCAGAGGACAGAACCAGGAGGCACGGGTGCACAGAGACAATTTGGGGTAGAGGTCAGGAAAAGTTTCCTAATACTTAGGGCTTTCTAAAAGTACAATAGGCTGCTTCAAGAGGTCAAGATCTCATTGGAAGTCTTTCAGCAAAAGCTGGATCATATCTTGGGTATGTTTCAATGGGTGTTGTTTTTGGGGTATGGTTTGGAGGAGATAATAGTAGTAGTGATAACTAGCAGTGTAAGACTTGCAAAGCACTTTACAGATATCACATCATTTGAACTTCACAGTAGCCCTGTGAGAGAGATGCTATTATTATCCCCATTTTACAGATGGGGAAACTGAGTAACAGAGAAGCTAAGTGACTTGCCTAGGATCACCACAGTGACTAAGTCTCTGGAATAGGATTTGAACTCAGGTCACCCTAAATTCTAAGTCCTGTGCTTGATCCATGAAGCCACCTAACTGCCCTAAGTGACTTGGCAAGGGTCACATAGCCAATGTGTGTCAGAAACTCAGGGAACTACTAGAATCTCTTCCCACTCTGGTTTTGGGGATTTCACATTGATTCACTGTTCCACCATTCCTACAGGAGGAAGATGAGAAGTTCTTATCTTTACTGTGCTGATGACCCCAGAGTAGCTGACATTCTGAGGTTCCTCTTGATTTTCCCCAGATCACAGTCATGGGCAGTAAAGGTATGGACCACAAAGTCCCTAATTACCAGGCCACTGTTAATGTGCTAATCAGGGCAGCTTCAGTTTCCCATTGTTATTAACAATTCCCATTCCTATTAAAAAGGGGGAATGATCCAGAAATAAGATAAAATCTACATCCCAACAAAACTATGATTAATCAGACTGCAGCTGAGGGAAAGTCCACAAATAACTGGTTTTGAGGGACAGTAGAGAGAGCACAGACTTAGGAGACAAGGACTGGATTTGAACTCAGTCCCTCTGACTCTTACTGTGTTTCTTACCCTTGGATGAGTTGCTTGACTTCTCAGGGTCTTAATTTCTTCAACTTTATGCAGCCCCTCTCCCCTACTCACTCTCCCAGACCCCATTTACACCACTAGAGCATCTCCAAAGAGCAGTTGATTCCTTCTTCCCTTAGTTCTAGGAGTAATCCTTAAGGGCTGGGGGTATTTCTAAGTACTGTCATTCATAAGATCTCACCCAATGTACTCTTCACTCATTATTCATTAGCTACCAAGAGTTAATTAGAAACGGGCATTTATTGAGCTGATATAATAAGAACACTCAGTATAAGTATTTCTTTGAACTGGGGCATACCCTCAGACTCAAAAGGTTCTTATGTAGGGTGAACTTTAAAATGAGAGAACTCATGTAGCCAAAGGGTAGACTCATAGCCTTAGATTATTGGAAGATTTTTTTTGTCCTTCATGGAGCCCTCAAGAAAAGACCGTTAGTATCTCTCTGAGTGCCCAAGGGCAGTGCTCTGGTAGAGTTGTAAGCTACCTTTCCTCAGGGTGTCCAGTTTATCTTCATTCTCTGCCTCAGTTCCCAGTGCAGACAGGGCCATCAGTCACTGATGCTGGAGAGAGAGATGTCACTCCTGAGGGCCATGATGGGAAGCCCCGCCTTCCCAAGTTCATAAGATCATCTCTGTTCCAAGTGGGGGAGGCTAAGAGATCCTTCCCTCCTCTGTTTCACTGCTTGAGTGTCTTCTCTGATATTCATGGACCCTGAGGTATGTCTAATTCTTCCAATCAATCCTAACCCGTTTCCTGTGGCTCAAAGTATATCCTTCCTATCAAATTGATTAAAGACTTTCCCCACACCTCATTTGTACTTTCATGTGATTGATTGATTCTGAATTTAAATCTCAGGGTGGAAGGGAGTTCTTACTTGGTAAAGGTGCTGAGAGTAAGAGATCTTGTTAGTTACATTATTCAGCATTGGGGTGTGGGACACCCCTCTTACGTGTAAAATATGAGGGTTGGATGAGATGGCTTTTGAGGTCCCTTGCAATGTCAACTTTTATGCAAAAGCAGAATTTGATGAATAGTGTAGTGCAATCTTAAGAACACTTGACTTGGAGTCAAAAGCCCTACCTGCAAGCCACACATCATTATGAGAAGAGTATTGTTGAACAGAAGGGCCTTTATTTCAGGGCGAACCTTCCCATCCTTAATGGTACCATATAACTTTTCAGGGGGCAGTTAGGTGGTTCAGTGGACAGAACACTGGGCCTAAAGTGAGGAAGATTCAACTTCCTGAGTTCAAATACAACCTTAGACATTTACTAACTGTGTAACTCTGGGCCAGTCACTTAACCCTGTTTGCCTCAGTTTCCTCATCTATTAAATGGCTTGGAGAATGGAATGGCAAACCATTCCAGTTTCTTTGCCAAGAAAATCCCAAACGGGGTCATGAAGAGTTGGATTTTATAAAACAATACATGACAGACCCAAGGTAGGATTTGAATCCAGGTCCTTGGAATCCCATTCTAGTGCTTGAGTATCCACCCTGATGGACTCACAGTTCCAATGGAATATTAGTACTGACAGGAGTCTTGTTATTATCATTTAGAAACTGATATGCTTTCAGAGCAGGCTCTGGCCATATCTCAGTGCATGGTGTTCTTCAAAGAGACCTCTGTTGTTCTGCCATTTTTCAGTCATGTCTGATTCTTCATTGGGGTTTTCTTTGTAAAGACACTGGAGTGGTTTGCCATTTCCTTGTCCAACTCATTTTATAGATGAGGAAACTGAGGCAAACAGGGTTAAGTGACTTGCCCAGAGGCACACAGCTAATAAGTGTCTGAGGCTGGATGTGAACTCAGATCTTCCTGACTCCAGGCCTTGAACTCTATCCACTGTGCTACCTAGATACCCTTGTTAATGCTAACAGCAGTAATATCAAGCCACACAGGGGCTCCAGGTGGAGAAAGAGCTGGGGAACACCACGTGCTCTTAAGGAAAAAGACACAGGTTTTCCCTTCTCTTTGACAAAATAAAACCTTTGAATCCAATTATTGGCATGAATTATTCAGTGTGTATTAATTAATACTTATTAACCCTGGATAAATAGATTACACCCAGAATGCTTGCTTAATATTTAATTTCCACATCTCCATGGTCTTTGTGATACAACATTCTTGTGGGATGATTTTATGCTTTGATTTTCCAGTGGGGTCAGAATCCCATGTCAGGCTTCTGTTGATTAGTGAGCACGTAGAATATATTTGCTTTTGCAACAATTTGGAGCTGTTCCTTCGGCCCCATTTTTCAGATCTTTGCCTCCTCCTGATGGTTTGTCAAAAATAGGTGGGTGCCTCCAGGTGTCATAACATTCTATCTTAAGAATCCACTGCCTTCCTGTCAGCCTAGGACAATAGGCCTTTGTAGCTATGTCCCAAGAGCCCAGGGAGCCATTGGGCAGATGATGATATATCTAGCCCAACACACAGTTCTGATGTTTCAATGCCGCTATTCATCCAGATCTGGCCCTGCCAGTGGTCTCTCAACTTTCAATACCCTTTGATTTAAGGGTTTTAGGTCCATAATAAAATCATATTTCACTGGGTGATGTCCTGTGAGGGCATAAGAGGAACAAAGGAAAATAACTAGAGGTGAAAGTTATAAGGAAGGAAACCTCAGAGGGTTCGAGGGGGAGGAGATAAGGAGCCTGTACTTCTGGGTATCTTGACAAGTCACTGCATTATTTGTAAATAGAGGCAGAACCTCATCATAGCAAGCAGTCTTCCATCAAAAGGTGCTGTCTAACAAAACTATTTCTGGGCCCTGTTGGATGGCCCATAGCGGTGCTGCTTGGCTGATAGGGTGAAAATGAATTTTCTACAAAGGCAATTCTGTATAATAAGTGCTTTCTCTGACATTATGTTGCAGTGGGGATTCTTTGGGGAGTATGGATTGGCCTAGATGGAAGGTGAGGTCCCTTATCACTCTGAGATTCTGGGGTTCCTGTCTACAGAGTTATGGAATTTTTAGAGCTGCAGGTAATCTTGGAGTGCAATTCCCTTATTTGGAAGATGAGGAAACTGAGCTTTAGAGACAGGGAAGGACTAGCCCAGGGTCACACAGCTGCTAAGCGTCTGAGGCTGGATTCAATCTTAGATCTTCCTGACACTGGGTCTGACGTTCTATCCACTGCACCTTATAGCTGCCCCCTGTCAACACACTTTGACTGATTTTTGGCTATTTCCCAGAAATATCAATCCCACTTTATTGGCTGTTTCCCAGAAACATCAACCCCACTTCCAAATAATTATAAAATTGCTATTACTAAGGAGGTTAAGATGGTGCTTGGGCTCGGGAGACAATTCCCAGAGGGAAAGTATATAGAAGGAAGTTTTGAGTAATGGCTCAAATCATTTTTAGAATGTGCATATGATCTTTCAAGGTGACTAATTGGATGGCAACACCCCTCATTTGGATGTTTAAATTTTGGTATACTTGCTTACAAAGCATGACTTTTAGCCACAACTACTTTTATTTTGCCATTAAGTAGAGGAAAATTTTCCATCCCTCTTAGGCAGGTAGGTGGTATAGTGGATGGAGTGTTGGACTTGGAGACAGGAAGACCTGAGTTCAAACCAGGCCTCAGACACTAGCTCTGTGGCCCTGGGTAAGTCACTTAAAAAATCCCCAGCCAATCAAATTAAAACAAATAACAAAGGACTAACCTCC
>NW_027185759.1:33593301-33608798 GCF_028583685.1 Petaurus breviceps papuanus
CTTCCTTCCTTCCTTCCTTCCTTCCTTCCCCTGACACAGAGTGGTTAGTCTGGTCTCTTTCTTCTGGGGGTGGAGGTGGGGCTAATTTGCAGATACAGATAACTAGAGTGATTGCAGCCCCTGACACCACTGAAATTCTTCCAGCCTCTACAGTTGACTGTATCTGACCAACCAGTGATTATTCTGTCCCAAGGTGACTGGGGTCTACTTATCCAGGGCAGTTGAATTTGTAGAAGATTCTTACTCTCTTTATCTCAATAGTAAAACACTCAGCCAGATCGTGGAGAGTTTTAAAAGCCAAGATGAAGATATGGCATTTTATCCTAGAGGCAACAGGGAGTCACTGAATATTATTGCGCAGGACAGTGACATGATCCGACCTGGTCTTTGAGAAGATGATTTTGGTGGTTGTATGGAAACTAGATTGGAGACACATGAGAAACTGAGGAACCATTTTAGGTGCTATTTATGATACCCCAGGAGAGGTGTGATGAGAACCTGAGTTAAGGTGGCATCTCTGCTAGCTGACAGGAATGACCTCATGTAATGGGAATGGGAATTTGAAAATCTTCCCTGCTCCTTAATAGACCTAGGGGGGAGTTTGAAGACCTCCCCTCCTTTGAAAGTAAACTCTGTCCCCTAATAGGCTGAATGTAATCACATCCAGCCTGTGATGAAGGGAATTTGCTAAAGGGTGCAGCAGAGCCCACAGGAAGCTGATTGAGAGCTAGCCAGACATTGGGGGACAGAGGAGCTCAGGCAAGGAGATAGAGAGTTTTGTGAGTAAATATTTATCTTGTATTGGTTTGTGGGAAGGCTGAAGGATAGCACAGCTGTCAGTGTTATTATGGCTTCTGAATATCTTTGTTACCATGATGGAATTGGCTTACTGGTTTTGGGATTTGGTTTTCTGGTGTGTCTAAATAAATGCTTCAGTTCTATCCTCTGTCTGGAGAATCTGGCATATTTTGTGATCAAATGTCATGTGATACTTATAGTCATGGTCTTTTTATGGTTATTATGGGTGCTGTAAATATTGAATTGGTGCTACATTTGGCGATGAGGATTGGACATTTAAGGGTCCAGGCCACACACTGGTGGGCACAAGATCGAGGTATTAGTATCTCTCATTCATTGTTAAAACAGATAGCAGAAGAATGTCATATATGTCAATTGGAAAAGGAGTGAACTGTTCCTAGGGTAGTAAGTGGGGAGATAGCAAGGGGAAAAGTCCCACCCCAAATCTGGCAAATAGATTATATTGGTGCCCTACCCCAAGAAAAAGAATGCAAATTTATATATACTTGTGTTGACACCTATTCAGGCGTACTGGTGGCTTGTCCTAAGGACATTCTTATAATAAGAATGCAACCCAGAAAAAATACTTGTAAAACTCTAGATCTCATAAGCCTATATCATGGAACCCCAATGCAAATTCAAAGTGGTAATGGGTCACATTTCAAAGGTAATGAAATGAAGAGATATTGTATATTAAACAATATAGAATGGATATATCATATTCTATATTATCCACAAGCATCCAGGCTAATTGAAAGAACAATTAAGAAAGTTAAGTTCTAATAATTCATATCGACATTGGAAAGATAATTTGGTTATTGCTTCATGTAATTTGAATAATAGACCATTGGGAGAAAGTACGCCTCTAGCCAGAATTATGACCCCAAATCTTCAAATTAGAAAACAGCAGACACATAAGATCCCAAATATTGAGTATTGGACTGTGAGGCAAGATGTCCCAGCATTGCATCCAGGAACACCTGGTTCGGCAGGATATGATTTATATTGTTTAGAAGGCTTTTGGTCAGATAGAAAAGAAATAAGAAACATCTCTACTGGGATATGTATGAGAATCACTAAAAATCATTTTGGATGGATATTACCTAAATCAGGTTTAGCAGCTCAAGGTATACATGTATTGGCTGCAGCAACAGATTCTAATTATCAAGGAGAAATTATTGTAACATTGCAGAATTTGGGTAAAAATTCCAAACAGTTTTGTAAAAATAATAGAATAATTCAAGTGATTATTATTCCTTGTGAAACATTACCACTTGTGAAAATTGACCCTCTTTCTGAAATAACTATCAGAGGAACTAAACAGCTTGGTTCTACTGATAGAATAAAATTGGGAGCCAAAGTATGGGTAAAGCAGAAACCAGATGATGTTCCAAAGGCTGCAGAGATTATAGTATATGGGAAAGACAATACTGTAGCTGTTGTTTATTCAGGAGAAGATGATTGTCAAATTTTACCCTTAACTCATGTATTCTGCTGTGGATGGGATTATGATAGTGAGTCCACAGACTATAGAAGCACGGCTGATCCCATATTTGTCTCTTTTTGTGTTTTTTTGTCTGTTAAACTTCTTTGTGAGATTGTTTTCTGCAAGTTTGGTATCCTCCACCTGCAGATGACTGATTGCTTAAGCCACATGTTATCCCCTGTCCATGACTGTGATGTGCCACTTCTGGACCTGGCATTGGCCAAGCTCCTGAGGACAGCTAAATAACTGAACTCTTGAATGGGACCTCTTGGGGCAGAGACAGCTCTGTGTCCAATTTCAGCTTTAAGTAGTTTTGAAGAAGAGACCTTTGCCCCTTACCCCAAGATTTTGAGCCCCATTTGTTTGAGGGGGGAAGGATGGGGTGCTTGTGCCCAAGCCTCCACCCTAAGCTATTGTTTTATGTGCAAAATTTTTCTATTATCCCTGTTATATTGTTGCAAAGTTCTGTTGACACCAATTTTTCCACCAGTTATCCCTAAACTCTCATTTGTTAAGGTCTTATTGCTATGTAAGGGACATGAAAGATCTTGGGGATGAATGTAATGGGAATGGGAATTTGAAGATCTTCCCTTAACAGACCTAAGGGGGAGTTTGAAGACCTCCCCTGCTTTGAAAGCAAACTCTGCCCCCTGATAGGCTTAATGTAATCACATGAAGCCTGTGATGGAGGGAATTTGCTGAAGGGAGCTGCAGAATCCAGAGGAAGATTCCCTGCTGTGAAGATAAACTGTGCCCCCTAATAGGCTGAATGTAGTCACATGGAGCCTGTGGTGGGAGGAAGATTTTTTCTTTTTGGAGGGGGGAGGTAGGGCAATTGGGGTTAAGTGACTTGCCCAAGGTCACATGGCTAGTAAGTGTTAAGTGTTTGAGGGCAGATTTGCACTCAGGGCCTCTTGACTCCAGGGCCAGAGCTCTATTTGCTACACCACTTAGCCTCCCCAAGGAGTTTTGCTGAAGGGAAGTAGAGCACTCAGGAAGCTGGTTGAGAGCTAGCCAGACACTGGGGGAGAGAGAACATTTAGGCAAGGAGATAGAGAGGTTTGTGAGTAAATATTGACCTTGTATTGGTTTGTGGGAAGGCTAAAGGATGCTCTGGCTCTCAGTGTTATGGCTTCTGAATATCTTTGGTACTGTGATGAAATCAGCTTACTAGTTTTGGGATTTGGTTTTCTAGTGTCTAAATAAATCCTTCAGTTCTATCTTCTATCTGGAGAATCTGTCATGTTTTGCAATCTAATGTCATGGGATACTTAAAGTCATGGTCTTTATCATGACCGTGGGCACTGTAAATATTGCATTGGTGCTATACCTCATTGGTTGGGAACTGTTGATATTCATTATAAAATGTCATTAAAAAATTAAAAGACATTTTTAGCTCAGAGTTGTTCAGTGCTGGAAGTGGTTTGCTGACCCCCATTTTAGTACAAAAAATAATTTGGATGTTCCATGGAATTTGTCATAATTTGATTTTTTTGTTTAGCTTTTTAATTTTTATTAAATATTGCTTTGAATATTGAATACCAGAATAACAAATATTTAATATTAAAATATATCACCAATTAATGAGATTTGCACTTGACAAATATCATCTTATTTTATCCTCATGACCACCTTGGGAAGTGGTATTATTATCTTCATTTTACAGATGAGAAAACTGAGGCAGAGGATAAATGACTTGCTTAGGGTCACACCAGTAGTTATCTGAGGCCAGATTTGAACTCAAGCCCTCCTGACTCCAGCTTGAGTGTTCTATCTAATACACCACCTAGCTGCTAAATTTACTGAGTAGATATAGCAAGCATCAAAATACAATATTCGGGGCACATTCTGCCCTATCTGGGGACTTTGGTCCCTGGGAAAAGTGGGGAGACTAAAACTTTTTTTTCTGCCTTTTTTTGGAGGGGCAATTGGGGTTAAGTGACTTGCCCAAGGTCACATGGCTAGTTTTTTTGTGTTAAATGTCTGAGGTCAGATTTGAAATAAGGTCCTCCTGAGTCCAGGACCAGTACTCTATTCACTGCACCACCTAGCCGCCCGGAGACTCAAACTTAAAGCAATTTCTACATAGCAAATGAACCTATATCTCTACTACTAGGCTGGATCAATCAGATCCCTGAGTATTTTGCTTCTTGCTGACTGGCTTCTGTAAACTCCTGGTCTGGACCTTGTTCTTTGGCCTCTGGTGGCTTGCTTTTCTGACCTTCTGAAATGCACAAGGTCATAGCCATCCCCAGTCTCTTTCAACCATAAGCAAAAGTAATGTTTGATACTGTTGTGTTTGCAATAGAGACAGAATTAACAGCTGGGCTGTGCAGTCATGAGCCACATTTCTGGGCCCTGGTGGGGAGATAAAGGTCTGAGACCTCTCTCCCCACCAAGGACTTAATCCTTGCCTTCTCCACCACCAGCCAGTCTAGGAAGAGTCAGAGACAAGACCCATAATGAGATTTTACTTGTACTAAGCAAGTTAAAAATAAATATTGCTGGGGAGGAAATAACCAATGCTCTAAAAAAATCACCTTGATGGAAGGTTTTTTTTTCTTTTTCCTTCAGTGTAATTGAAAAATTACATAACCAAAATGCCAGGTAGATGGTTATCCTTAACTACAAAGTCACAGAGTATTAGAGCTAGAAGAAACTTTATAGACAATTACAGATAAGTAAATGGAGACCCCAAGAGGGAAAGAAACTTTCCTAAGACACAGAGTAGCAGAGTTCTCCATGTTGAGGGCTCTCCCTTTGGGGAGGATGGGATAGATCTCTGGTTTCATCAATGTAGGAGATCTTCTGATATGGCAAGTCCCTCCAATCCTCCTTCCCTCCTTCCCTGGACCTCATGCCTCCTTCATTTGCCTGTTAGTTTTTTATATTTAAATATTTCCTTTTGTTTCTTTTACAGATGTGATGCATATCATAACCCATCGATCACTGAACAGATCAGACCTAGTGAATTGCTGGAGGCCCATAGAGAAGAGTGACCTGCCCAAGGTTTCACAGCCAACAAGCATCAGAAATGGGATCTGAACCAGGCTTCCTGTTGTCTAATACTTGGACAAAAAGAGTTGTTCAGTTCACAACTCTGTTACTACCCATGTGAATTTGAGCAAGTCACTTAATATTTCTGGTTCCCAATTTCCTCATCTGTAAAATGGGAACAGAGACATATCTGTAATACCTGGCTGGTGTGAACATTCAATAATGCATGTCAAGAGGTTTTATAAAATAAATTAATGAGAGCTATCATTATGACCAATGTTCTTCCTAAAGGGCTGCTTTGTTTCTTGGTTTGTTTGTTGGTTTGCATTATATATCATTCTGACTGGTCCCCCAAACCAGGGCAAAACCATATCCCCAGCATTTCATTTTGGAAAAATTGCTCATAACAATGAAAAAAATGCCATTTCCAAATATCACCTTCAGGCATTGTGAGATGAGGCAGCCCTAATTTTTCAAAGAACAGATAAGACCATTTGACAGCTTTTGAATGTCAACAGGCCTTTTAGGCAATGTCTTTGTAAATGGACAGGCAGCTCTGAGATCCTGAAACCAATGTCTAAACCAAAGTCATTCCTCCAACACCTAGGAAATCCATGAGAGAAGAGAAATAAATTTTGAGGATTAAAACCCAAAGTAGATACCATTTTTTTAATTCCTAAAGCTGGTGCTATAGCAGAGAAGAAAGAGACCATCTTTATAGATCTAAGAGAAATCATTAATATTTCAAAAGATAGCAATAACAGTAGGTGACTTACTCAGGTGGCCCACAGTTCCCACTCAGGGGGAGGAGAGAAGCAATTTAACTCTAGCATCCTTAGCCTGGAAAAAAAAATCAAAGGGGAAAGACAAATTGTTTTCTGGAAGCCACTTGGGCATAAACAATTGCTAAAATAAGGTATAATGTACGGCTGATTTCAGAGGAACATAAAAGAATCAATTAAAATCTTCTATTTGCTATGACTAACAATGGTTAAGCTGGACAATTTTTCTTCCTTTAAAAAAAGATAAAAAAGGTATTATTTAGTTTTCCACAGTATGATCTGTGAAATTTAAAAACCACATAATAAAATTACATACATATAATTTGAAACCTATTAATAGGGGAGAAAAAACCCTAGTAGAACTCTTCTTTGCTGAAGTAATGATCTTTAAAATTTTTATTATTTTAATAAACTTTTTATTGATACATTTTGTTTTTACATCACCTTCTTTTACAAATATATCCCTTTCCAGTCTCAATCCCAGAGAGCCATTTCTTGGGACAAAGAATAAAAAAAGAGGAAAAAAATGGTTCAAATGGTACAACCACCAAGTCTGACAGTATATGTACTATTCCATACTTTTACTTCCTTCTCCTACCCCCATTTTCTTTTAGGAATATATAATATTTGAATTCGAGAATAAGAGGTCAACTCACTGCCCAGAGAACAGCCATTCCTAGGAAATCCAGCTCTTCTGAACATAGGGCAAAAAGTCCATTGTAACAAAGCCCAAGGAACTGTCCAAGGTATTTTGTTGTGGAATTTGGTTATGGTGGTGATTTGTTAGGATCTGTTGGCAATCTTTTGGTCCTGCAGACATTTTTGAAGTGGACAAGTGTGCTATGGAAACTTGTGTTGCTAAACAAGAGTTGACATCATCACCCTTTACTCCCTCCCTCAAGGACTGACATTCCCTAGAATCTTTTAGTTCCTCAGAGGTTAGCCATCTGCTGGGATTAAAGAGGATTTGCTGCTGAGGGAATTGTCTTCTGGTACCTGGATCCTGAATCCTGAGGGCAGAAAGACATTTTAGCAAGCCCTGTAAAGTGGAATAAATTGGACACTTTTATTCCTTTTGTCTTCTCATTAACTCTCTGAGGAGTCAGATAATTAGAGAGCATTTGTTAGAGCAAGAAGGTACTTTAGGGATCATCTAGTCCAAATATCTCTCTTTACACATGAGTAATCTGCAAATTGCAGAAATGAACTGACTTATCCAAGATCACACAATTAGTAGCAGAGTCAGGGAGAGAGCCTAGGTAGAGCATTAACCAACTTATCTCTTTTTATATTCCCCCCTTATCCATTTTTTTGTGCATCATGGCATTAATTCACTTATAGTTGTATTCCAACATTGTCTTTGCTTAATATGTCATTAATGTCCCAATTCTCCATTTTACTGTTACCACTTTCCAGGATATCACTTATCCTTTCCCAAATAAATTTTGGTGATTGTCTTCCTGGCCTTGAATAGTTATTTTTGTCTATAACTGAATTATTCCCATTACTTATAGTTTAGCTTTTCACCAGTACCATTTCTGTTACCTACTGGTATAGTACTGTGGAAAGAGTCCTGAATTTGGATGTGGCTTTGAGTCTGAGTCTTGGCTCTTCCACCTACTAGCTGTGTGACAGTGGGCAAATCCCTCTCTCAGCCTCAGTTTTCTTTTTTAAAAATTAATTAATTTATTTTTAGTTTTCAACATTCATTTCCACAAAATTTTGAGTTACAGTTTTTCTCCCCATCTTTCCCCTACCCCACCCCAGAATGGCAAGCCTACTGAATACCCCTTCCCTCATTCTGTTCTCTCTTATATCCTCCCCCATCACCTCCCTAACTTTCTAGTAGGGCAAGATGGATTTCTATACCCCAGTACCTGTATATTTTATTTCCCATGCAAAAACAATTTTTTTTAAACATTTGTTTTTAAAACTTTGAGTTCCAGATTTTTTCCCTTTCTTTCCTCCTCACCCACCCCCACTGGGAAGATAAGCAATTCAATGTAGGTTGTACATGTGTAATTACCCAAATCATTTCCATAATTATTATATAGTGAAATACTAACTATATTTCCCTCCATCCTGTCCCATCCCCCACTTATTCTAATTTTCTCCTTGGACCCTATCCCTTTTCAAAAATGTTTACTTCTAACTACCTTCTCCCCCAATCTACCCTCCCTTCTATCATCCCCACTCTTATCCCCTACCCCCCCATCCCATTTTCCTGTAGGGTAAGATACCCAATTGAGTGTGTATGTTATTCCTTCCTTAAGCCAAATTCAATGAGAGTAAGGTTGTCCCATTCCCTTTCACCTTCCTGCTCTTCCCCTCCATAGCAATAGTTTTCTCTTGCCTCTTATATATGAGATATTTTACCCTAATCTATCTCTCCCTTTCTCCTTCTCCCAATAAATTTCTCTCTCACCTCTTAATTTTATTTTTTAGATATCATTCCTTCATATTCAATTTATCCTGTGCCCTCTGTCTATGTATACATGAATATACATATGCCTACACTCACATATATAGTGTCCTATACATTCATACAAATGTATGTATACAAATATACATATATATTCCCAATAATCCTCATACTGAGAAAAGTATTATGATTAAAATTATTGTTTTTCCATGTAGGAATGTGAATAGTTCAACTTTAATAAGTTCCTTATGATTTCTTTTTCCTATTTAACTTCACATGCTTCTCTTGCTTCTTGTGTTTGAAAGTCAAATTTTCTGTTCAGCTCTGTTTTTTTTCATCAAGAATGCTTGAAAATCCTCTATTTCACTGAATGATCATATTTTCTCCTGAAGCATTATACTCAGTTTTTCTGGGTAGGTGATTCTTGGTTTTAGTCCTAGCTCCTTTGACCTCTGGAATATCATATTCCAAGCCCTTTGATCCCTTAATGTAGAAGCTGCTAGGTCTTGTGTTATCCTGATTGAGTTTCCACAATACTCAAATTGTTTCTTCTTGACTGCTTGCAGTATTTTCTCCTTGACCTGGGAACTCTGGAATTTGGCTATAATATTCCTAGGAGTTTGCTTTTTGGGATCTTTTTTCAAGTGATGATTAGTGAATTCTTTCCATTTCTATTTTGCCCTCTGGTTCTAGAATATCAGGGCAATATGGCTTAATAATTTCTTGAAAGATAGTGTCTGGGTTCTTTCTTTGGTCATGGGTTTTAGGTAGTCCAATGATTTTTAAATTATCTCCGCTGAATCTATTTTCCAAATCAGTGGTTTTTCCAATGAGGTATTTCACATTGCCTTCTATTTTTTCATTTGTTTGGATCTGTTTCATAGGATCTTGATTTCTCATAAAGTCATTAGCTTCCAATTGCTCCAATCTAATTTTGAAGGAGTTATTCTCTTTAGTGAATTTTTGAAATTATTTTTCCATCTGGCAAATTTGGCTTTTTAAGGCATTCTTCTCCTCATTGGCTTTTTGGGCCTCTTTTGCCATTTGAGTTAGTCTATTTTTTAAGGTGTTATTTTCTTCAGTGTATTTTTGGGTCTCCTTTAGCAGGCTATTGACTCACTTTTCATGATTTTCCTGCATCATTCTCATTTCTCTTCCCATTTTTTTCCTCCACTTCTCTTACTTGATTGTCAAAATCCTTCTTGAGCTCTTCCATGGCCTGTAACCAATTCATATTTTTCTGGGAGGCTTTCGATGCAGGAGTTCTGACTTCACTGTCTTCCTCCCATTCCATGCCTTGATCCTTTTTGTCCCCCAAAAAGGATTCTATTGTCTGTTTGTGCTTCCTGTGCTTGCTCATATTGCCTGCCAATTATTTGACCATTGAGCTCTTTGCCATGGTAGAACTCTGTTTCCAGAATGGAGAGAGCTTTGTCCCAAATCACTGGAGTTTTTGCAGCTGCTGGAGCTATTAGGAGGGCACCATCTCTACAGCCCCCACAAGCTCTGGCTTACTGGTCACACACCCCAGGACCACCACCCAGTACCAAGATCCAGATCCAAGCAGGTTAAAGCAAGAGTACTTAGCCTCTGCATGGTTGCTTGGTCCCCCTACAATCTTCAGGCCAGGAGCTCCTGAGGCAGCCACATGGTGCTGCTTCTCACTCTGGGGGCAGCAGCTGAACTGAGCTCTTTGATCCCCCCTGTTCCAATAGTTCCACACTGACTTTTTACTTTGTCTTTGGCATTTATGTGTTGAGAAGTCTGGAAGCCACCACAGCTGCTGGTCATTCACTCTTCTGAAGTGTGCTCTGGCTGCTGCTGGTCAGGGCCTCCCTGGGGCTAGAAACTTGTGGCTCCTGTGTGCCTGTGCTTGGCTCCTAGTGTGCTGTGATAGACCTTTCCTGTTGGCCTGCCAGCTGTCTTCAGCAGGAGATTTGTTTCTCTCTGTCACTTTGTGGGTTCTGTAGCTTTAGAATCTGTTTAGAGTAATTTTTTTACAGGTATTGGAATTGTTTGGAGCTGGAGCCCATGCCAAGTTCTTCTACTTCTGCCATCTTGGCTCCATGGCCTCCCCTTCCCCCAGCCTCTGTTTTCTTATCTTGAAAACGAAGAGGTTGGGCTAGGTGACATACTTTCTTCATGCTCTAAATCTATGATACTATGAAGACTTTGGAGAATTCTCCCCTGAACCTTAGTTCCTTCATCTATAAAATAAGGGGGTTTATCAGGGTTTCAATATTCTCTTTGGCTTGTATGTTTAGAACTGGAAGGGGCCTCAAGACATCATCTAAAACAACCTTTTCACTTTACAGATGAAGAAGCTGAGCTCTGGGGTCTTTTGGCTCCAGATCTGTTAAGGGTTCTTCTAATTCCAAGTCTTATTAATTTAATTTGTGACCTGCCATCTCCTCAAATATATGTAGGCTTGTTGGAAGCTGGGGGATGTGGATGAGAAGACCAAATGTTGTTTTCTAATCTTAACAACGCAATGCAACAACTTGAATCATGCCTGTATGATTGTGCATATGTATCTGCACATGAAATTTCTAAGTGTAAGGGAGAAATATGATACTCTAATATGCAAAGGAGCTTGTCAAGGATCTACGACTTTGGTAAGGTGAGGGAATCAGCCCTGCAGATGAAGATGTTGCAAGTCTATGACTTTAATAGGTGATACATTTACAGGTAAGGACACTGAGGTTTTTAGAGGCAACACGATTTGCTTGAGGTCATACAACCAATAATTGGCGTAGCTGAGGTTAGAATCTAGGTTGATACTAAAAAGCACTATTGGTAGAGTTGTGAGCTGATCCAACCTTTCTGGAGAGTAACTTGGAACCATGCCCAAAGGGCTATAAAACTGCATACTCTTTGATTCAGCAGTATCACTGTTAGGTCTATATCCCAAAGAGACCCAAAAATAAAGGGAAAAGGAAAAAGGGAAAAGGACCTATATATGCAAAAATATTTATAGCACCTCTTCTTGTGGTGGCTAACAACTGGAAATGGAGAGGATGCCCATCAATTGGGTAACAGTTAAGCTATGGTACACGATTGTGATGGAATATTATTGTATTATAAGAAATGACAAGCAGAAAGATTTCAGAAAAACCTGGAAAGGCCTATATAAACTGATGCATAGTGAAGTGAGCAGAACCAGGAGAACTCTGTACACAGTATCAGGAATATTGTTTGATGGAGAACTATGAATGACAACTTCTCAGCAATATAAGACCCAAGACAATTCCAAAGAAACATACCATCTGCCTCCAGAGAAAGAAATGATATTGTTTGAATGCTGACTGAAGTATGCTATTTTTCACTCTCTTCCTTTCATTTAAAAAATTCATCTTTTTGGACAAAATAACTAATATGGAAACGTTTTACATATTGCACATATATAACCTATATTGAATTGTTTACTGTCTCAGGGAAGTGGGAAGGAAGAGAAGGATAGGATTTAAAACTCATAACTTTAAAAGAAAGTTAAAAAATTGTTTTAAAATATAATTGGGAAAATAATTATATATACATATATAGATATACAGATATATCTATATATGTATATCTCTATATATTGAGCTCAAGTTTTCCTGGTTCCAAGCCCAATGTTCTTTTAGTGATGCCATGTTACCTTCATGTGATCATTGATGCTTGACCTGGACCTGGGATTTCATTGGCATGGGGAAAGTGGAGATGAGGAAATTTCCTCCAATGATGCAAGCTGGCACCTTCTCTGAAACTCATCACCTTAGAGAAGGGTCTGGGTTCTAGAGCATGGAGAAGTGAAATGACTTGTGTCTTCCAGATGGCATGTTTAGAGGCAGAACTTCAGATTCAGGTCTTTACTGGCTTTAAGATTGGTTGTAGCTGCTAAACTCCATAGCCTGTCATGATCATTGATATGATTTTAAATTTACTTCTGTGCTGTTTGTTTATATATGGAGAGAAGGGCAGTGTAGTATAGAAGAGAGAGCACTATTGGAAGTCCTGTTAAAATGACCTGTGATCAAATCCTGCTCCATACAGTTACTAGCTGTGTGACTCTGGGCAAATAATTTTTAGGAGATGATATACATGAAGGCATTTGCAAACTTAAAATGTTATTTAAAAGCTAGCTAGTATACTTAACCTCTATGCAGTTCAGTTTTCACATCAGTCAAATGGAGGGAAAGGAGAAGGTGGACTCAATGCAATGGCCTTTTAAGTTTCCTTCCAGCTGAAATATATGATCCTACGTGCTAAGTGAATGAATCTTGATGATTAGCTCTGTGGGACTTGCAGGCCCTCGTGTGCACATTGGGGAAAGTCCACCATACTTTAGAAGGGGCACATTGGGTGAGTGAGCTTTGTTCATGGCTATTCTCTAATCTATTTAAATAAACAAGACGGATGTGAACAAGAACCAAGTCAAACTTTCTGAGAACATTTATTTCTGCCAGCTGAGACTAATGAAGTGTAGAATTTCCTTGCTCAAGACGAGCCAGAGGGAAGAGCCACCTCATTCATCCGAAGGCAGGCCTTTGTCAGCCCAGCTGTCAGACTGACTGTCTGGATGTCTGTACCTCTCCCTTGGGGATGTCCTGGTTGGTGGGTTGGGGGCAGAGGGGGCTCCACATCTCCAGTGACTAGCACTGCTGCACGCTCTGAAGCCGCTTCATTTTCATTTTCTGCCTCCTGGCTGTTCTCAGTTTTTTGGTTTTTAAGAAACTATCCTCTAATTGGTACAGAAAGTCTTCAATTAGCCCAACCTGAAAGACACAAAGGTCCTTATTGTTCCATGTTAAAAAAAAAAAAAGAGGCCTCTTGGGTTTCCCAAATCATTTGCATTTCTAAGCACATTTTTGAAAAAGCTCTGGTGGGCAGAAAGGAAGAAAGAAGGGAGAGAATGAGAAAGGAAAAGAATGAAAGAAAGAAGAAAGGAAGAGCAGAGCTCAAAACAGAAATAATTTATGTCCTATTTCCTTTGGGGTTCAATTACCTTACCTGAGTTTCCCAAATCATTTGTATTTCTAAGTCACATTTTTGGAAAAGCTTTGGTGAGAAGAAAGGAAGGAAGAAAGAAAGAAAAAGAAAAGGAAAAGAGAAAGAAGGAAGGAAGAAAAGGCACACTTAAAACAAAGAATTTCTGTTCCATTTCCTTTGGGGTTCAATTACTTTACATGTGTGGAGCCGACATGCTCCGGCACCTTCGTTCAGTCATGCATTCTGGGAAGGGGAATTGATCACAAGGCCCTCTTTAAATGGCAGTAAAAAACAGCCATTTTAAAAGGAAAGCATGAGCCAGAAATTAATCTCAGACAAGGTTTTGTTTCCCTCCTTGTCCTCAAAGAATGCTGGAGGAAAGCACAGGCTGCGGCGTTAATGTGGCACATATTTGCACGAGAGAAAAATGAGTATTCCACATGGCCGCAGCAAGGGCCATTTTTCTATTAAATCAAAATGAAGTTCTGAATAAATATATTTTCTTGAAAAAAAAAAAAACAGAAAACCCAAAAAAACAGAACAACAAACGGCATCCACCAGAGGGTCTAGGGAGAGAATGCAGAACAATTCCAGGAAGAGAAAAAAAAATCCATCCGTCTTACTCCAAAATAAACTCATGATTATTCAAATATGCAACAGCTTTGTAGGTATTCTGTTTGTCAGCAGAAACTTGGAAGTAAAATAGATTGCCGTTCATTATGCAGCAATGGGATCACATAAAGAGGCAGAAATGCAAAGGTGTGTGCTTAACGTACAGGCGAAACACAAAGGAGCTCCACACACTCCACCATCTCCCAAAGCAAGCTGGGGCCGCGGCATTTCCTTCTCAAGAAACACCAATAAGGTGCAAGCTCACGATGGAGGCATTTACCATCCCTATCTTCCAATTGCGAGCTACACTTGTTAAAGGCTCCATTTAGCCTTTGGAGAAATAGTGAATGGATTATTCAACTTGTCAAAAAGAAGAACAATGCGTTATAGATACATTGCAGTCATCCCCATATGTCCTCTATGGCACTTAGCGGCTCCATGGCTTTTCTCAAAGAAAACAAAATCAGTTTTATGCTGTGAAGACAATGACTTCAGGATGAACAGTGTGCATATGGATGTGGGTATTGTGCACATCTCCTTATGTATGTGCAGCAAGACAAGTAAATGTGGCTTCTATGGAGGTACTATCGGTTTCTGGGGTGGACTGTCTAATAATGACAACTCCAATGTCTTTAGCACGTTAGGATTACAGACTCACAACAGTCCTGGGCTGGTACTATTATCTCTGTTGTTCTATGAGGAAATGAAGAATTACGGTGGTTAGATGACATACCCAGGGTGGTACTGATAATGAAACCAATGGCTCACACCCCAAGCTTTGGGCTCATACAAACTGGCTTAAGTCTTGTGGGGAGGCTTGACCCTCAAACCACTGTCTTTGGGGCATTTTGCCTCAATTAAGAATTTCCTGTGGGAGCCTTGAATGTTTTTTGAGCTTCCTGGGTAAAATATTTTTGAGGTTCCCTGACTGAGGGCAAAATGAGCCAATGGCAGTGATCTATCTATCTATCTATCTATCTATCTATCTATCTATCTATCTATCTATCTATCTATCTATCTATCATCTATATCTAATATCTCCCTCTCCCTATGTCATCTACCTATCATCTATCTACCTCTATCTATCTCTGTATCATATGTTATCTATCTTATCATCCATCCATCCATCCACCCCTCCATCCATCTATACATCCATCTATCATCTCTCTTTCTATATCTCACCTCTTTATCATCTATCTACCTCTATCATTTATCCATCCATCTATTTAATCTCTCTCTACCTCTGTCATCTGTGTATCTTCCTTCCTTTCTTCCTTCTTTCCTTCCTTTCTTCCATCCATCCATCCTTCCTTCCTCCCTCCCTTCTCCCTTCCTTCCTCCCTCCCTCCCTTCCTTCCTTCCTTCCTTCCTTCCTTCCTTCCTTTCTTCCTTCCTTCTTTCCTCCCTCCCTCCTTCCTTCCTCCCTCCCTCC